>NC_142029.1:55269923-55579635 GCF_982192425.1 Myodes glareolus | reverse complement strand
GCTCCTGCAGCCTCGGGTGTGCAGGCTCCGCCTTCTGTTCCTGCCTCTGCTACAGGCCCTTAGCTTCACCGCTACATGTCCTTAGCTTCAACTAGAACAAACGCTTCATCGGCCTGACCTCTTCAGAGTTCGGGTTAGGCAGCATCTTCTCTAGAGAAGGATTTCTCCCACAGCCTAAACCATCTCCCCTCCCGCTCCCCTGGACCTCTGGGCTTTGCAGGCTGCCCTAGGCTGTATGGTTCATCCACCTACCCGTCTGTCCCTCTGAGTTTCCAGAAGTCTTGATGAACCAGACTCCAGGAGTGGCCGGCAGGTGGAGCGCTGTCAGACATTCTCCACCGCACCGTTCTGGGTTTTGAGGTTTAAGCACATTCCCATGGCTAATGAGAAAATCTGGGCAAAGAACAGCTAATGATGGAACAAGGTCCGGCTACCCCTCCCAACAGACCCAGCAGGGTCACTCTGGATCAATGTCCTCTGTTCCTCTGGTCATTGCTCCAGACAACAGGAGTTTAACGTGTCTTAGACTTGGTGATTTTTATGTTGTTTCCTGCTTAGTCTAAATTCAGATAATTATACACCTTAACATGTATCTTCAGAAATGTAAATGTAACCCTTTCACCTCCTTTTTAAACATTTTTTTTAAAATTTCATTTTACATTCCAATCAAAGTTCTCCCTCCCCTCCTCCCCCTTCACTTCTCAGAGAGGGTGAAGCCTTCCCAGGGAAGTCAACTAAATCTTGACCCTTAGTTGCTATGCCCAGTCTGTAAACAAGATTCACAAATTGATGCTGTGGTCCAGTCATTGTTTTGAAAATATAAAGTAAAGCTAACTAGCATTTGGAAGAAGAGAGAAAGAAAGCATATTTTGACTAAGAGAGTCAAGAGACACTATGGAAGGATGGCAGGCCTGGGAGGTTCTTGTGGGACTCCTAACAGTGGGAGCAGAGGTGTCTCTGGCTCTTTTGCCTCCTCCTGCCTTGGTATAAGGGTTTGGGTCTAGCCGTATTGTAACTTGTTATGCCATAATCAGTGGATCGCCCTGGGAGGCCTGCTCTTTTCTGAAGGGAAATGGAGGAGTGGATCTGGGGGAGAGGGAAAGTGTGGGAAGGGACTGAGAGGAGAAGAAGGAGAAAAAACTTCTGTCAGGATGTAATATATGAGAGAAGAATAAATTCAAAAACAGAAAAGAAGCAGTATGCAGTGGTTCTGACAGACGCTGGCGGCCGCTGAGCCAGCTACTGTGATGTGTTGTGACGCGTGCTTCTCTTGCAAGCTTTCTGTCCCTCCTGAAGTTCCTGCTTGCCTCCCCCCACCCGCTTTGTTCTATTTACTTACGTCATATAGCCATTTTGATTTCTAGCTCTTCATAGTACCAGACAGCCGAACCAAACAGGTGCTGCTTGCTTTTCCTGCAGAGAGGGGAACAGGCACCTGCCTTTTCACACCAGACAGGGAAAAGACTGACGACAACAGACCAATGGAGTTAAACTAGACTCCAATCGAGTTTATTGGGGTTACTCACAGGAGTGTGGGTGACTCCTTAAGCAGCTTTAACCAATAGCGTACCTTAACCGGCGGTGGCACAACATTTGATCCCAGTACTTGGGAGGCAGAGGCAAGCTCTGTGAGATCCTCACAGAGAATCTCTGTGAGTTCAAGATCAGCCTGTCTACAAAGAGAATTCCAGGACAGCCAGGGCTGTTACACAGAGAAATCCTGTCTCAAAAATAAATAAATAGATTGATAGATAAATAAATAAATAATTATAAAAGCCTACCACAGCATGGGTGACCCTCACAAATGTCACAGAACTGGAGTTGTCTGCATAACTCGAAGAGTCCCCTCCGGCAGTTGTTTTCTGCTTGTCTAACCTCAGGGAGGGGCTCCCAAGTTTTGCAAACTTTGTGAGCTTCTTGAGTTTTGTGAGCATCTCACCTTCCTCCAGGAGGAAATGTCTCAGTTTGGAAGAAACAGCAACCCAAGGGCGGACGATCAGACGAAATCCCGCTTGAGTCAGTACGCGAGACTGAGCTGCAGAAGCTAACAATTAGCGTCAACAAGGCACTGTCGTGCTCAAAGCCAACCATCAACTTGTCAGACTGTCAGCTTGTCAAAATCTGAATCAAAACAAAGTCCACGGGAAAGGCGGCTCATGTTTGCCACTGCTTAGCGACTTTCTCAATTGCTCTTCTACCGCTGTGCCCCCAACACCATGACCAAGGCAACTTAGAGGAGAAAGTGACTGGGGCATACTGTTTCAGAAGGCAAGTCTCCAGCAATCACAATGAGGAGCCCGAGAGCAGGCAGGGAGGCGCGGCCCTGGAGCGGTAGCTGGGAGCTCACATCCTGATCCAGAAGTGGCAGGCAGCGAAGAGAGAGCTATCTGGGAATGCTGTAGCTTTTGGAACCTCAGAGCCTTCCCCTAGTGGCACACCTCCTCCAACAAGGCCACACCTCCTAACCCTTCCCAAACAGCTCTGCCAGTTGGGAACCAAGTATTTAAGCAAGAGTCTTTAAGGCCAGCCACATTCAAATCACCATGCCAACTGATTCTGAAGGGCTTTGACAGCTGCATTCCGACTAGTCAGGACTGCTAACGGGTCACCCCACCCCAGCCCTCTCTCCATCAGCCCGTCTGCACTAGCTGCCTCTGGACCTGACGCCCAGCAGCCTCCAGGCCTGAAGGGTGACCAGGTACCCCAGATCTGAAGCCCCTTGCCTTCTTCTGTGCTTTGTCCCTCTTGTTTTGCTAAGTAGAATACTCACTTGTGTCATTTGGTATTCGGTTCAGAGGATGGTATTAAGCAAGCATGTGTCACTGTCAATTAGGTAACAACGTTTATCGTTGGGTATCTGCTAACAAGGTTACACAAAGATTCTGATGCTTGAAAACCTTATTTTTGTAAAATTGACATCAGTGACATTCTGCAGTTGATATTAGAAGTCGGCAGACAAGAACGGGGGCCAGGTTAGTCCCTCCACAGCCGAGAGCACCACCCTTTCCTCATGACCCCTTGGGGGCCAGGCTAATGCAGAATTTACAATGAACTCTGCCATCACCATTCTGAATATCTAATAGCGAGAGAGGAAAATTATGTGCTTGTTCTACAGTTAAAAATTCAGTGCCAGGAAAGCTCTGAAAGCATCCCCTGGCATCCTGGTGACTTGTTTTACAGAATACCAAAGCACACAGCACCTACTTTGGGCTTTGCTGCGTCATCTGAGAAACGCTTAGTAAGTATGTCCCATGCAGTGGTCTCCTTCCCACAGGGAGCTCTTGCATAACTGCACCCTCAGCGATGTAAACATTCGGTCCTTCAGGGAAGTTCTTCAAGAGGGAAGGTAATCAGCTCAAACCAGCTTCAGGAAGTCCCTGAAACTGACTAGATTCACTAGGCCCCAACCTGACAGAGTAAGGAATAAAAGCTGAGAGCTCCCCTCTGACTGAGGGAAGCTGAGCTGGGAAGGGGACTCTGAGACCAGACCAGTTGCCTTGAAGAAGCAAAAACTTACAGAGCTGCCTAGAAGAGATTTAGACCGATGCAGTCACTTAGAAAGGACAATCTCCAACCAGCTGAGCCACCTGCAGGCTGTCCAGTGTGCTCCAGGTTCCCAGCCTCTGTGAGTTGTCACCCATGCTGGGGTGGGCCTTGGCGATGAAGCTGTCTTTGAGTTATTTCTGCTCCTTCACCCATACCTGTCAGTAACCCCAGTAAAACTCATTGCTTCACCACGTTGGACTTCGGTGGGATCTGTACTTGGATATGTCTGTCATGGGGTCCCTATCTGAGGTGAATAGATGTGCGTATTGCATCTCCCCAAGGAACGTTTTGTCACATGACAGGATCTCCTGTTGAGAAGGGGATATGGAAAAGAGGACTCAACACTGTAACCAGCATGATCAGCAGTGTGATCTAGGAAAGTAGAAATGACCATGGAAACCCTAAGAAAAGACCTCCCTACAGGAAGGGGGGCCTCACAACCCATGGATAGATGTGCAGCAGGTGGGCGGGTGATTGGATGGATAGGGATTCATGGGTGAGTGAATGCGTGGGTAGATGACACTGGTCAATGAGAGCACTATCCTTTCCCTAATCGGCAAGTACCTCAAGGTAGCGTGATGATTCTTGTGATTCTTGTGTTACCTGTGTTCTGGTGCCTAGCACGGGCTGATCCGTGATCACGGGCAGCAAATGAATTTGGTTAGTTCATGCATTAGGCAGTTTGGAGAGCTCAGCCCAATCCATTTATGCTTTATGGATCTTATTGTTTCCCTGTAGAAAATAGACATGAAAACGCAGCCCACCATGAAGATGTTGTCAGTGCTGCAGAAGAGACACTGTGTGGGGACCTGCGTTGCAGTTCACTGCAGCCAATCCAGCTTGAGTCGGTATGTGAGAGAGAGCTCAGGGAGCCAACACCGTGAACACTCCACTCTCCAAGCCTTGTACAAGGTCAACCTGGGACAGGTTGTCTTGACTAAGCCCATTTGACAGTAGAGAAGTTAAGCTCGTTTGAGGTCAGGCAGATTGCACCAACTTCCTAGCTCTGTCTGTAAATGTGAGCAAGAGTTACTTCATGGTCTGAAGCTCTGAAGAACCTGAGGGTGGAATGAGGCAATGCATGTAGAGCACCTGGCCAGCGGGACCTACTGGATCGTGGTGACCTTTGTTGCTCAATCTGGAAAGGAACTCTGTTTTCTACCAACTATGCAGATATTCTTGATCACGGGAATTCTCAAGTCATAGGAAAGATCCAAAGTTATGGTTGAGGTTCAGTGTCTTCGGTATATGCAATGAAGAATTCAGTAACCTTTTCTGGAATCTATAGGGTTCAGAATCAGAAAGTGGGTGCCGTCTTTCTCAGCCTCAGGAGACTGAAGCTCTTTTCCGGTCTTTGGTGGCACTGAGCCATTTGTTTCCCTCGCCTGCCCCCTGGTGGTGAATATGGGATTTGTAGCGTCCCACTAGCATCCCTGAAAGGAAGCCAGGCCCGTGGTTACTTCACAATGCCATCTAGTGACTTTTGCTAGCATTTTGCAGAGCAGAAAAGGAGCGTATGTTTAGGAAATGACTGAAACTGTCAAGGCTGGACCTCACTCCCTAGGCCAGCGTTCACTAACTGTGTGACTCTGGGCATACTGCTTAACTTCCTCAAATGCCAGTTTTCTAATGGGGATATATCCATCTCAGAGATGACTTACAATGCTTAAGATAACCGATCTAAAGCACTTCGAACAGAGTAGATGCTCTCCTCTCCTCCTCACATAGAAATCACACTGAACACGATTCGATGATCACAAACGGGATTCACTGAACATGATTAAGTTATTACAAACTGGATTTCTAAGTTTTTGACAAAATAAAAGGTCTTGATGGCTTAGGGCACAGGGCGTGGAGAACGGCCAAAGGAATTGTTAAGCTATTCCTAGTGCAGTGAGGTCAAGCTGATCTTGACCTTCAGGAGTGACCTCTGCTCCCCTAGTTAAGATACAGCAGACTGGAGATGGACGTGCTAATAAGTGGGTGGGTAAAGGGATGGGTGAGTGGATGGGTGGGTGCAGGAATGAACAGGAGAGCGGATGTGTAGGTGGATGGCTGAATGAACAGGTGAGTGAATGGTTGGGTAGATGGATGGGTGAGTAAGTGGGTGGATGAATCAACAGAAGAGTGGGTGGGTAGATGAACAACCAGGTGGGTGGGTGGGTGAGCATATGAAGGACCAGGTGAGTCAGTGGGTGGGCGTACGAAGGAACAGTTGGTGGGCATACGAAGGAACAGTGGGTAGGCAGATGGTTGAATGAACGGGTGGATGGCTGGTTGGGTAGATGGATGGGCGAGGGGGTGGATGAAGGGACAGGTAAGTGTGGGGGGGGGATTGGATAGACGAGCAAGTGGGTGGGTAGATGGAGAGTGGCAAATACAGCAGTACCAGGAAGGACTATGGGTTGGATGCTCTAATCAGAGTTCCATGGAGGAAGGACGGAATCAAGTAGGCTGGGATCTGAAGAATGAAGACTTTGTTGGAGACCAGCGAGAGCGGTGGTTCTCAACCTTCCCACTCCTCGACCCTTTGATACAGTTTCCCACGCTGTGGTGCCTCCCCCACCCAACCATGAAGTTATCTTTGTCACTACTTCATAACTGCAATTTTGCTGTCATGAATCATATTGTAAATATCTGATATGCAGGATATCAGAGAGAAGGGTCGTTCAACCCTTATAGGGGTCGCAACCCACAGGTTCAGAACCACTTGGCCAAAGCAAAGGCAGCATGGGGTTTCTGCTTAAAATGGAAGGAGCCCGTGGACACCTTTGAGCAGGGACTGCTGTGGAGCAGATGCCATGCACAGCAGCTAATATGGCCTCTCTGAACTCAGTTTGGTCAGACGCACAAAGGAGTTCAGGCGGTGGTCCGGGAAGTCAGTGCTGAGCAGGGACAGTAAAGGGCACAGCATCTCCTGGCATCCATGCTTCTCAGCAGGTTCCGCTGGGCTTCCACTGGGTAATGGTCTTTTGTGTTCAATCCATCTGTGTGAGGTTGTATGAAAAATTAAAGATGCTTGATCTCCCAGATTAGAGTAATTTCCCGGTCAGGGTCAAATGCATCTTAAGTTCTTTCCTATTTTAATTTTTCTTTCAACGCTGAAAAAGTGTAACTTGCAGTGAACTGCAAAAATATGAACGTGCACTAACATTAATTGTGAACCTTTGGACTGAGGATACAGCTCACAGATAAACACTTGGCATGTACCAGGCTCTGGATTCAGTCCCCAAGCACTGGATAAACAAGCTGTCAATCACATGGCCGTCTTTATGTGGTTGCCGTGCGGATCATGGCACAGGCTGTCTCCAGCCTCAGGATGCTTCTTGAATGTCCCTTCTCAGTCCACGTTCAGTGTCAAGTCTCTTGTCCTCTGACTCAGAACAATGCATTTTCGCGGCTGGCTCTTTGTACCCACAGTCACATCAGTGGGGCCTGACTCACGGCCAGAAAGTCTTGTCCTTCTCAAATAGCCCCTTCCCTAGTGACAATAGGGGAGGAAGCAGAAGCCTTGCTCCTCCAGCTGCTTAGGAAGCCTGGCCTAAAACTGGGTAGTCCTGAAATGACTTCCTACCCATAGCAGAAAGACCTCAGACCAGGGTCATTCTTCCTCACACTGCAGCATCTCTCTGAAGCCCAGGTGCTCACTGCCTGCTTTTCCTCTTCTGTGTGTCAATTGGTCTGGGCTCATGTCCCTGAATCAGCCACAGGCTTTGCACAGCTCCAGCCACATCAGGAGCCATCCTTCGAGACTCTCCTCCATTGGAGCGTAGAGTTCTGGGGACGTCGCCCAAACCTAAGAGTTAGCTAAATTGAGTTTCTTTACATAATGTTGGTCCCTCGAGCTGCTATGACACATGGTCACATACTGCCTGGCTTATAAACAACGAGGACTAAGTGTGTTTCTCACAGTTTGGAAACCAGAAAGTCCAGCATCAGGCTTCAGAGGACTGGATGTCTGGGAATGCCTCTTTCCTGATGGTAGTCCTCTTCCTCTTGTGTCTTCACTCTCTTCTTTAGCTCCAGTCAGGCTTCTAATTCATTCATGTGGGCTCTAGACTCACTGGCTGATCAGTTCCCAGTGGCAGGCTTGGGGAGGATACAAATGTTCAGTGCACAGCAGCCCCTCCACTCCCCTACCCCCACCTACTCCCATCCCCGCTCCCTCTTGGACCTGGAAGTCCAGCAGGAAAAGGAAAGCAGAGGTGACGTTCAGAGGCAATCCATTTGGATCAGGAGCAGTGTGGTAGCAGAAGAGATGCACTCACTGGGTGGGGGTGTGGAGTCTTACTTGGGCAACATCACAGTTTGGGACAGAAGTGGAGGAACGAAATCTAGAAAGAACATGTGTGTATGCACACGCACATGTGTGTATGTGTGTACATGTGTGTGTGTGTTCATGAGCACGCAGGTACATGTATGTGCATGTTCATGTAGAAGGCCAGCAGACAACCTTAGATGTTGGTTCTCAAGTGCCATTCACAATTCTTCCTTTTCTTTTTAAATTTTGGACCATGGTCTCTCACTGGCCTGCAGCTGACCAAGCACAGTAGACAACTGGCCAATGAGCCCAGGATGTTCCTGTCTGTGCCTCCCCAGCACTCAGATTTCAAGCACATGCCATCATATCCATCCTTTTCATCTTTTTTTTTTCTTTTCTGGCTTTTTGAGAGTTTCTCTGTGTAACAGCCCTAACTGTCCTGGAACTCACTTTGTAGACCAGGCTGGCCTTGAGCTCAGAGATCCACCTGCCTCTGCCTCCTCAGTGCTGGAATTAAAGGGGTGCACCACTGCCGCCCAGTTTGGTACCCACCTCTTTGCATGGATTCTAGGGGTCAAATTTTCATCCTCATGTTAAGCATTTTACTAACTGACCTGCCTCCCAAGACCCAACCACGTAGTTCTGAAAACAACGTATTCATGAATCCTTTTTTCTTTCTTTCTTTTTCTTTTTTGGTTTTTCTGAGAAAAGGTTTCTCTGTAGCTTTGGAGCCTGTCCTGGAACTAGCTCTTGTAGACCAGGTTGGCCTTGAACTCACAGAGATCCACCTGCCTCTGCCTCCTGAGCGCTGGGATTAAAGGCATGCACCACCATGGCCGGCTCATGGATCCTTGTAATATGTAGTAACTATTCAGCATATGAAGTTTGCTCCAAAAGCCTTGTGTCTCCAAGAGTTCCCTGTGAAGTATGTGCTAAACTTTGGCTCCGCTGTGGGAGACTTTAGATCAAACATCGAGATTTTGGCTTATCAGCTCCAATGCTATCCATCTCAGAGACACAAAGGCAGGTCCTGTAAAGGGGGCCTCTTTTGAGGAAGTTTTTGGAATTCTGCTCAAGAATGAAGAACAGGCTCTCTATCTGGACATCCCATCTCTGTGTGTGGTTGTCTTAACCAACGTGACTACATCTACGATTAATTAAATCTCAAGCAGCTGGATACACCAGTGAGGGATTTTTTTCTTAATTAAATCATTTGAAGTAGGACAGCCCGCTTTTAATCCGGATCTTCTGAGGTAGGAAAACCCACCTTTAATCTGGGCCGCAGCTCCTGCTGGCGAACTATATAAAGGACATGGAAGAAGGAAGCTGGCCACTCTTGTTACCTGCTGGTTCTTGCTCTCGCTGGCAAGTCCATTTCTTCACTGGCATTAGAGCCTTCTTCTTCGGGGTTTTGAAGAAAAGACCAGCTGAAACATCAGCATCGAGGACCGAACTGCTACTAGATTCTTGGACCTTCTTTTGGTCCAAGACAGCCATTGTTGGACCAGCTGGACCACAGCACAGCCTGGAAGCCATTCTAATAACACACACACACACACACACACACACACATATGCTATAACTTGTTTCACTAGAAAACCCTGACTAATACAGGAAGCAAACTCTGCATGAAGAACAAAGATTAGACTATATGATGACAGAGGCTGCATCCAAATGGCCTACGGTTTTCTAGTGCAGTATTTGGTTGTGCTTGATACCCAGTAAATATGGATTGTTAAAGTAAAAGCCTTTCTTTTTTGTTTAAATAGAAAAGGGGAAATGGTATAGGAGGTCCTTCTATATTTCTGTTGCTTTCATTGGTTAAATAGAAAAACTGCCTTAGCCTTTTGATAGGGCAAAACCTAGATAGGCAGGGAGACAGAACTGAATGCTGGGAGGAAGAAAGCAGGGTCAGGGAGAGCTGCCATGGAACCAGCTGCCAGGTCAGACATGCTAAATCTTTCCCGGTAAGTCACGACCCCCCCCCCCCCCCGTAAGTCACGACCTCCCCCCCCCCCCGTGGAGATACACAGATTACTAGATATGGGTTAAAGCAAGATGTGAGAGTTAGCCAAGAAGAGGCTAGAGATATGGGCCAGGCAGTGTTAAAATAAATAGAGTTTCTGTGTAATTATTTCGGGTATAAGCTAGCCGGGTGGCGGGATGCAGCCTGCTCCTCTTCATACTACAATGGATTGTGTGATGAATAGGCAAAAGAATAAACAGATGAATGGATAGGTGAGGAGATAGATGGAAAGCTGGATAAATTTTCTTTTTGTGATTGTTTTGCTTGTTGTATAAAATTATACATATGTAATAAATTTCTGTCATCTTTACATCAAATCCCATTACCCTCTCACCTTCCCTCCTCTTCCTCCAAACACCGCTCCTCATGCTTCCTCACTTCTCTGTGTGTGTGTGTGTGTGTGTGTGTGTGTGTGTGTGTGGTACACTGAGTTTAGTTAGGCCTGCTAGCCTGATTTCCTGGAGTATAGGCAACTTCTCAGTGGTTATACTACCAAAGTATGGTAACCCTTCCCCCAAGCAAGCCTCAGCTGCTGATAGCCCCTCTGTAACTGGGTCCCAGACCTAGGCCCATTACTTAGCCCATGACTGACTCCATGATGGAAGCGCCATTCAGGCTATAAAACCCAGCATGTAGACAGCACCACCTGCCAAAACTAAAATAAAGACCTGAACTACCAAAATTCATAGTTCTGGGAGAAGTCTCTAACTGTAGTAATGTTGCTCTTTGGCTTCTGTAGTTCTGTTCTGCTTGTGACTATCAAACTATTCTTGTCTCCTGAAGTATGTCAGCCCAGAACATGGCTTTTGTGCTTAAAAGCTCACCCCGAGAAGGCTCAGGGCTTACCCTGGGATCCTGCACACCCAGTGTAGTCACCAGCCGGCTAATAAAGATTTTCTATTGGCTTAAGCCCATGTCTGAGCAGTCTTCTCTGGTGAATATCCCACAGCACCTCAGGGAGAGGGGAGGTCTCTTTGAAACCTCAAAAGATGCCTGTAAGGGGGGGGGGGGCGTTCATGCACATCTGCTTTGCTTGGTTTCCCTTTACACACAAGGACCGCCGAGCTGGTGAGTGGCACGTATCTCTACTACCCCACTCTGGAAGCGGTGTTCTTACTGGATAGACAGACACTTTGCATTTATGAAGTCTTATTGCTAGCCAAGTTAATAATGCATCTAAGCTAAAAGAGGCAATGTGCATTTGGGTAGAGCTTATTAATATGATTCAATTTTAAAAGGGCTATTACTTCAGAGTCCCAGTGTCTGGGGATGCTGTTAAAGAACAATCTTCCCCCGTCCAAGAGTCACCATGACAACAGAGAGGTACCCCATGCCCTGAATCAATCACATATTTGTCTACATAGGGGTTCAAATGCATCCAGCTTATTGGGAATTCTTCTTTGCCTTCCTTGGCAGAAGTCCTGGCTTCGTGTGCAGACTGAGCTGGAGTCTCAATCCATCAATATTCATGATGGTGCTGTCGCCATTCATTAGCAGAAACTCGATGTGAAGACAGGCACTGATCCTCAGCATGTGCTGGGCACCTGGGCAATACTGTCTGGGAAGCTAACAAGCCCAATACCATGATGAGTCATAGCCACTCCGGGCAGCAAGAGTCACACAGAGTTAGCCTGCACCGGGGACCTGAGACCCACACAAAGCTCCCTGGTAAAGAATCATGACACATAGTTCATAGACTTCATGAATTTGATTTCTGATGGCTGTACCGGCAAATCGCCTCAAATGGGATCAGAAAACTACAGTTGGTTTCAATTTTACATAAATTCAATCAACAAATTGCTGGGTCACCTTGGACATGTCACTTAATTTCTTTGGTCTTCACTATTTTTTTTTTCAAGACAGAATTTCTATGTGTAACTCTGATTGTTCTGGAACTCCCTTTGTAGACCAGGCTGTTCTCAAACTCAGAGATCCACCTGCCTCCGCATCTCGAGTGCTGGGATTAAAAGTGTGCACCACCACTGCCCGGCTTAGCCTTTCATATTCTCTCTCTGTGAAATGAGAGGAAGGTTTCCCCTCGTGTGACAGGGCTTTTCCTGGGCAGACACAACATAAACATCTGCTCATCCCAGATAGAGAGCCCACAACAGACCAAAGCACAGATACCAACAAAGACCAACGTGGTGAACCAACGAGTTTTACTGGAGTTACTTACAGGACAGAAAGGACTCAAAAACAGCTTCATCACCAAAGCCCACCTCAGCACAAATAACAGCTCACAAAATCCGGGAACCTGGAGCGCACTGCACAGCCTGCAGGCAGCTCAACGGGTTGGAGTGTGTCCTTTGCAGGTGACTCAGTGGGTCTAAGGCTCCTCCAGGAAGCACAGCTGGTCTCTGCTCCTTCCAGGCAGCTGGACTCTTCTGTCTTGGCAGTGTGTCCTCTCAGAGAGTGACTCTCAGCAGTCTTCCCTGTTTACTCTCGGAAGGGAGGGGCCTAGTGAATGTGGTGAGTTTCAGGGACTTCCTGGAACTGTTTTAAGATTTTGACTTCTGTTTTTAGGGGCTTCCCTGCAGGATGGGGTTTTTTAATCTGGAGGAAACTGCTACATAACACCACTGCTGAACCCTGAAGAGTGAACCCCAAACCAGAAACTGAAGCAATGAGCTGGGGGAGGACAAGGTTTCTTTCACAATGCCAAAGAGGGTGGACATGGAGGTGGGTCCCTGGGCTGGGCAGTAAAAGGAAGCTTAAGGCCTTCCCAGCCTAGCCCCGCGAGCACACAAGGAGAATTTGTGACCCACTGTCCTGCACTGAGGAAGTCTAAAGCAGGAGAGAGGGGAAGCAGGGGCTATCAGCACTGAGGGACCCCACGCTGTCATTCTTTTAACCAATCAATACAAGAAACATTCAGTAGAGTCCCTTAGGTGGAAGAAAATGATACAAGATGGAAATTCAGATCTGCATAAGGGTGTAAGAATACCAAATATATGTCTTGGTTGGCTTGTAGTCAATTTATTTCAGTTTTGTAATCCGGGCAGTCCAATATCAAGTGGCTAGCAGGTTCGTTGTGGTGGCTGGACTAATTTACATTCCCACAGCATACAACGGGTTTTCTTGTCCCCACGCCCTCACCAGTATCTACCGTGTGTTTTCTAGATGGTAGTCATCCTCACTGGGGTGAGGTCAGGAGTCTCAATACAGTTTGTTTGTTTTTAAACTTTTACTCTTTGGAAATTTCATACTTACGGCTCATATGTGTTCTCGCCGTGTCCTTCCCTAACAGAAAAAACAAGAAAACTCTCTGAAGTTCCTTTTCTATTTGTTTTCTTTTCTTTTCTATTGATTAGCATATACTTGAGTATCATGTGCTTTGTCCAGATCCCCATGACTCCATCTTGCTGCCTCATCCCCCGGCCTCCTCCTCTTCCCAGAAGTCAGTCCCCGTTCTGCTTGCATGTCTTGGTTTTTAAATCCATCCTTTGCAATGAGAGAACACACATATATTTGTCTTTCTGAGTCTGGGTTATTTCATTTAATCTGATGATCTCCAGTTCCATTCATTTCCCTGGAAATGACATAATTTCATTCTTATTTTCAGATAAAACTCTGGGTGTATCTACCACATTTCCTTCATGGGCATGTAGACTATCCCATAATCCAGCTAGTGTGAATATTACCTGTGCCACTTAGGGTTTGTGTGTGTGTGTGTGTGTGTGTGTGTGTGTGTGTGTGTGTGTGTGTATTCGTGTTTGTTTTCAACCATTTGACACAAGCTAGAGTATCTGAAGAGGAAACATCAATTGAGAAAATGCTTCCATCAGATTGGCCTGTAGACGAAGTCATTTCTTGATTGATGATTGATATGGGAGGGTTCACCCTACTGTGGGCAATGGCACTCATGGTCGAGTAGTCCTGAGTTGTATTAAAAAAGCAAGCCGAGCAAACCATGGTGAGTCAGTGAGCCATTTTCTTCATTGGTTCCTGCCCTGACTTCCCTTTATGATGGACTATAACTGAAATTAACCCTTTCCTGCTCAAACTGGTTTTAGTAATTTTTTTTTTAAATCACAGCAACAGAAAGCACAGTAGGACTTTGCCATAATGAGATATGTAAGTGTCTCTGTGATATGGTAGTTTAGAATTCTTTGGGTATATAGTAGAACTGGATCAAATGGTAGTTCTGTTTTTAGAGTTCTGGGAAACCTCCATATGGACTGCCACAGTGGCTGGACTGATTTACATTCCCACAGTGAATAAGGGTTCTCTCATCTTCAGGTCCTCACTAACATCTGTTGTTTGTTTTCTGAGTAACCATTCTGGGGTAGTTTGAATGTAATTGATCCCCATCATCCGACAGGGACTTTCAAGAGGTACAGCTTTGTTGGAGTGGGTACGGCCTTGTTAGAGGAAGTGTGTCATTGTGGGGTGGTGTAGGATGTGTTGCTTTCATTGGTTGAATAAAGAGACTGCCTTGGCCTTTTGATAGGGCAGCCCTTAGGTGGGCGGAGTAGACAGAACAGAATGCTGGGAGAAAGAAGGCAGGCAGAGAGAGCCACCATGGAGTCGCCAGAGTCGGACATGCTGAATCTTTCCTGGTAAGCTACGACCTCGTGGTTCTATACAGATTATTAGAAATGGGTTGAATCAAGATTATCCAATAAGAGGGTAGATATAATGGGCCAGGCAGTGTTTAAATGAATACAGTTTCTGTGTAATATTTTAGGGCTAAGCCCACCGCTCTCCTCACTACAGTGGGGCAGGTTTTGAGGTATCTTATACTCAGGTTTCCAGAGTCTCAGTTGACTTCCTTTTGCCTGCAAGGTATAGGACTCTCAGCTCCTTCTCCAGCACCATGTGTCCCTGCATGCAGCCATGTTCCCTGCCATGACGATAATGGACTGAACCTCTGAAACTGTAAGCCACCCAATTAAATGTTTTCATTTAGAAGAGTTGCCGGGGTCATGGTATCTCTTTACAGCAATAAATTCCCTAATCAAGACCCATTTCAATGGTGGTAAGATTAGGAATCTCAATGTAGTTTTTGTTTGTTTTACAGTTTCCTTATTCTTTGAAAATATCATACATGTGTACAGTGTATCTTCATACCCACTACTCTCCACATCTGCTTCCAACCTAATATCCTTTTATAATTTTGTCTATTTATTTAAATTCACGAAGTCCAATTAGCAGTGCCCCCTCTTGAAAAACCAGTAAATAATTAAAAATGACATTTTTTGGATCACAGTGATGGAAAGGCTAGCACAGGAGCAAAGTAAGTAAGGATGTTGACACCCTGAAGACTGCCCACCCTGAAAGAGACAGCACCTACCAAGAGTAGCTAAGCCTATGTCCTGGTCCACCTGTGTACCATAAATCCTGCCTCCTTGTTTTTTTGTATGCCACAGCCCCCTCCTTGTTCAGCTGTATGTAATAACCCCACCCTGCTGTTCAACTTAGTTATGATAAATGCACTGAACTTCTGGAGTGCTGTGCTTTCTCCATCCCAAGATCCCAGACCTCTGATCACAGTATTTCAGTGTGTGTGTGTGTGTGTGTGTGTGTGTGTGTGTGTGTGTGTGTGCGCGCGCGCGCACAAGCATCTTTTTTCATTCCCTCAGTGCCCCAGTCAGGTTCACCCTGGATCCATGAAAGAACATGATAAAGCATATATGTTGAAGATTAGTCCCTAGTTGGTGACACTGATATCTCCTAGGAGATGTGAGATTGAGTCATGTTGACAATACAGATTAACAATCACCCTCGCCGTTTGTTTATCCTTCTAAGAAACTGGCTCTTTTCCCGGCTGCTTGTCCCATTTTAAGATCCCATTATCAGTGGGCGGGAATTCCCTTTACTTATAATCTCACTGGCACTGGCATGAATGGCATTTTTAATTTTAGTCGTTCTGGTAGATAGACAGCAATATCTCATTATTGTTTTAATTTGCATTTCATCAATGTTTAATGAGGGAAGTGTCTTTTCATGTGCTTCTCTGCCATCTGTTTATCTTCCTTGATGAAGTATCTGCTCAACCGTGCTTTCTATTTCACTGGGTTATTTGCTATGCTAATGAGTTCTGAGTAGTCCTTGTATGTTCTCTATCATACATGTCTGTCGAATATAAAATATATTCTTCAAGCCTGAGGCTTCCATTTTAACTTTATTCTACCATGTTCTAAAGAAAAAATTTGCATTTCAATGATTTTTTTTTGAAATGTTGAATTTCCATTTTCCTTTTATTCTAGGATTTAAAAAAATCCCCATTGATTTCTTCAATAATTCATTGAATGTTTAAAACAATATTGAGCCACCAAGATAGCTCAGTGGTAAGATGCTTGCTGAGCAATCCTAATGACCCAAGTTCAAACCCTTTGAATCCACAAAAAGGTGGAAAGAACTGACTCCACAAAATTGTCCTCTGGCCTACACACACACACACACACACACACACACACACACACACACCACGATAATAATAATAATAATAATAATAATAATAATAATAATAATAATAATAATAATAATAAATGCATTTTTAAAATGAATTGCTCTGTTGTGGAATACTATTTTAACTGGGCAAAGATGTATTACATTTGTTTCACTGCATTTGTTTAATGATATAAGGATGTATGTTTAATTATGTAAAGATGTATTTTATTTGTTTCACCTTGGCTACCTAAGGCACCTGACTGGTCTAATAAAAAGGGTGAATGGCCAATAGCTAGGAAGGAGAGGGATGGGCAGGGCTGATGGGCAGAGAGAATAAATACGAGGAAAAGAAGAAGAAGAAAGAAGAGGAAAGAAGAGAACGAGGAGAAAGAGGGGACATACCTGAGGCAAGAAGTCAGGCAGCCTCTATCCAGACAGACACGAAAGCAGTGAAAGTAAGACATACAGACAGAAAGTCAGAAAGGTAAAAAACCTTGAGGCAAAACATAGATGGAAACCACAAAACAAAACAGGTTAGTTTAAGTTAAAGAAGAAAAGTGCTAGCCTGAAATGAGCATGAGCTAAGGGCAATCGTTCATAACTAATGGGGAGACTCCATACCGTGATTTGGGAGGTGATTGGTGGCCCAAAAAGAGAAAGCCTGGCACGTTTCTCAGTCTCCTTGTGTCTGTGTGTTTATATAGCTTATATCATTCTCCTTACTGTTGATTTCTAGTTTTAGTCCATTATTATCTGATAATATTTGAGAAACTGTCTCAGTGTTCTTTCACTTGTTGAAATATGCTTTCTTTCATAATATACGATCTATTGTCAAGAATACTTTTCAAGAACTATTTTCAAGAAAAAGAGCTATATACTTTTAAAGGTCTACCTCAAAGCCCATTTGAATTTCCTGTTGGGTTCACACGAGCCTCCACTTACTAGTTCCTCCTTGTTCACCCACCTTTGACCTCCAAGGCTGGTCTCCAGAGTGAGGGCCCCAGATCTGCTTTGAGGCCCTTAGGTAGCTTTTGAAGTGACTAGAAATCCCTTGAGTTCCCTCCCAGATGGATTCTAGATAGAAAGAGAAAAGAATCTTAGGTCCCATTTACTTCTTAGGTTAAAACAATAGCGGGCCTGTCTCTCCCGCCTGTGGGCAGCTGCTGCAGTGAGCCGAGGTCTGAAGTCACAGCTGGGCAGCATTTTTCTTATTCAGAAGGAAATCATTAGTGAGGAAGAGTTGTTTAACTAACACTTCATATGCCTTTAAGCCTAATGTTTGAGGGATGTGAGCCCTTGGAGTGTGGGGAAAACATACCAGTCATTTCAGTTATTGGATATACTTTCCTGCTGAGTGTTTAGGACCCTGCAGGTGGCCAAAATAAATTTATTTCTTTTTGCTGTTAAGGCCAGTTGAGGATCTGGTCCTCAGGACTCACTTGGGCTTTAGAGGAACCTCTGACTTCTCCAGCCTTCCTTTAACCAGTTATTCTATCTACATGAGGATGAGTCAGAGACTTTGCCTGACTGTGGCTTCACTTGAAGGCATGGAGGGAAATTTTCTTCTGTGTTGATCCTTTACTTTATAGACTTGGCTAGAGATGGGGTTGATGTGAGATTCCCCTTTGTATGCCATGAATACCATCGGTTAATAAAGGACTGTCTTGGGCCTGCACAGGGCAGACTAGAGGTAGGCGGGGAAAACTAAACCGAATGCTGGGAGAAAGAAGGCAGAGTCAGGAGATGCCATGTAGCTGCCACTGGGAACACACGAGCCAGAACCTTGCCTGTAAGCCACAGCCACGTGGTGATACACAGATTAATAGAAATGGGTTAAATTAAGATGTAAGAGCTAGCCAATAAGCTAGAGCTAATGGGCCAAGCAGTGTTTTAATTAATACAGTTTCTGTATGGTTATTTCAGGGCTGAGCAGCCGTGAACAAACAAGTGGCCTCTTACAACATGGGGTCCTCGTGGACTTCTTGAATATTTACAGGACGTTTTATAGATGTTTCACTGTTCCCTAGTTGACCTTGGAAGACAAATGGAAAATATTCTCCCCTCTCAATCCCTCTGACCACATCAGTATAGGCCTCCAAATGTGACTACTGAACACCAAAAGGTCAGTTACACCAGCCTGGTACTTTTAATTACTATGTAATACTTAGGTAAAGCTGAACCAAAATCCAAGCACTTTAAAATAAATGTTGATTAGACATACATTTAAGCAGAGTTTTGCTGGCAATCTTTGATGATTTGATATCATATATGAGTCTTATCTTTTATATTCCTTCATGTCACTTTCTCAGACCTTTGCAGCTCTCTTCTTTTTCCATTCTGGGAAAAATATTTCAGGCACCATAATCTTTATTAATAATCAACAAGGCCAGCTGTAATAATGTTTTATAAGCAGACACAGCTGGCCATATGAAGGTGGTAATTGGTTGGCTTTTGCAGTGGTTCTCAATCTATAGGTCACGACCCCTTCGGCAACCTTCTATTTCCAAAAACATTTATATTATGATTCATAACAGTAGTAAAATTACAGTTACAAAGTAGCAATAAAATGATTTGATGGTTGGGTGTCACCACAACATGAGAAACTGTATTAAAGAGTTGCAGCACTAGGAAGGTTGAGAACCACTGGCTTAGAGCTTAGAGGGTGCAATACTACCTCAAAACAGGAGAGTTAAAAAAAATCTCTGTGCCTTGCACAGTTCAGAGAATGATGCACTTTTGGTTTTGAATGAGTGCAAGTAGAAGACAGGGAAAAAGCAGAAATATCCAATAAAACCTCATCAAGTTGACGTTGGCAACCTCCAGCAGAGCTCAGCTAATGAGGCCCTGTTAAAACAGGGACACGACAGTTCTCGGCAAGGGATGGCGTCAGCGTTTTCCGTAGCCTGTCCATATCATTGGAAGTGGAAAGGCCAAACAAAAGCGAGGTGCTCAGGGCTTAGTGTGGAGAAACAGAGCAGACAAGAAACATGGAGCACAGGTGTCTCTAGGAAGAGACTATCCATTTTCCACAGGAATATAGGCTTGGGGATGGCAGACAGGAAGAGCAGGCGTTAGTACCCACCACAGTCCATCCGCATCTCCAGCCTCCCCCCAGCCAAAAGGCTGAATTCTCTGCTTCTCCAGCTGTGGTCTGCCCGTGTGCAGCAGCTGGTCCAGCACCTGGTGATCTACCCTTTGGGTGCCAGTCGGGATTGGTGCTTTTCCATGTTCTTCCTGGGCTGACACAAATCCACAAGAGCTTTTTAAGGCCAGTCATTTCCGGGTCAGCTCCCTTGGTAGCTAGCTGGTGGAGGCATATAGCCGGGAAACTCTTAAGTCCCCTCTGAAAACCAGAGTGTATCAATGCACAATAATGTGTCAAAATTGGAAAAGACCAAAACAACTCACTATGGAAGTCTAGTGTTGTCTCCCTAGTCTGGCATAAAAATGCACTGACGTTGCCACCCGCAAGTGAGTCCCTGCTGGCATCGCCTTTGGGTCTCCTAGTCCCATGATTCCATTAGACACCCAGGAAGGTGAAAAACAAAAAGGAAAAAATTGGGAGAAGATGGCTGGGACATAGGACAAGAAATTCTGGGGATGGAGATGATTGCCTGAGGGCTCAGTGGTAGCAAGGAGTTTTGTGGGTAGCAGGGAGTTTTGTGGGTGACGAAGTCTTTGTTCATCCCCATCTTGACAATGCTACTATCCAGGTGGAGGTCAAATGACATGGTCAAATGACTTGGTTATTGCCATCTCGATGACATCACTCACCAAGATGGCAGCCAAGCCACATGGCTGTCTCTACCTTGACCAGGTCCCCAGTCAAGATGGTGACAAAGCAACATGGTTATTTGTTGATTGCAATAAACTCAGATCCATGCTAAAAGAACCCACCCCCATCAGGAAACAAGTTCCTATGGGATCCACCCATCTCACAGATTAAATATGGACACTTACTCTCTTTTCCTTAAAACAAATACCTGGGTTAGGTTAGCATAGAAATAGAAGAAGATAGTCTCTGTGGCTTGGGCATTTTGATTTGAACAAGAACAAAGAAAATAAACAGAAGAAGGATTTCCAGGGTTTCAACCTCCACAAAGGGACATTTTTTTTTTTACACCACACATTGTAACTAGTGAATGCCAAGTGATGTTGTCTGGATCTGGTTTTGATCTCTTCTCTGTTCATAAAGGCAGTAGCTAGGAAAGGGAGTCCATCAAAGAAATGAAAGGGATGAAAGCGAGCCCAACGCCCATAGGTGGCGCTGTTGCTCTGGGAACACGGTAAGACGCCGGAGAAGTGACCTTGGTATCATTTTGTCCCACCCAACCGTGGCCTGTGCTGAGAACAGACAAATCTGTGACCTTCTGTGTTGGCTGGAATTTTAGACCCTTATAAACCAACTTGTTAAAAGTAGTTAATCTTGATTTAAAACGTTGTGTAGCCTTGTGTGGTGCTTTTGCATAATTAGAAAGTTAACTGCCTGGGCACATACGGCCTACCCCAGCGTAGGTCCTAACCATAGCAAGGGCATGTTTGTTCTCCCTCTAAGCCTACTGTAAGTGTCCCAGGTTCTCTAAGGGAACAGCACAGAGAAGGCAAGAAGAGAGAATCAGTGTCCTGAGAGTGGTGTTGAGATAGACAGGGTTTGGGAGGTCTCTTCCACCTTGCTCAGTCTTTCCTTAAGAGTGGGGGAGGTGTATAGTCAACAGGGTCGGGGAGCCTCTGGGCCAGCCAGAGGAATGGGTTCCCCTTTATCCCAAAGAACCTGTTTCTCTTTTACACTAAATTGTTCCTCATCCTCGTTTCGTGAGTGTTAACCAATAAGAGAGTCTCAATCCCCATAGAGAAGGTCTCTCTGACGTTGCCTTCCAATGCTTAGTCAGTCTCTGATGAATCCCTCTGTGGAGTAGAGTTGTGTGTTAGGTACTTCTTAGCATCAAACTTACCGGAAGTCACCAAAGACACGGACAGAGCTAGGTCAGAATTCTACATTTGCTTTCTGTAAGTGACATGTCTCATTCCCTCTCTTCTAACCTCCAGGGTGACTAGACAACCAAGGAGGACTTCACTGTTTTGGCCTTGTGCAAAACAGTTACCTGGTATCTTTGGTATTTTCTTGTGGTCCTGTTTTGTGGTTGTTGTAGAGAAACTTTCAATCCTGGGATTGTTACTGATCTCAAAGAGTGTAGTTCACATGGGAGCCCCCATAACATGGCATGGGACACTAAGGGGCAGGGTCCAAACACTCCCAGAGAATCTGAAATCCAGGACAAGCCCTCATATTGTTGGAAAGAGTAACTTCGGTATGGCACAAAGGAACGCGCCAATTGAAAGAACCTCAAGCAAGGCAATTTCTTTTCGCAAAAAGGGCATGTTAGAACCCAAACTGAGTTAGCAAGTGTGCTTGACCAAGATGGCCTCTATCTTTTAATCCTAGCACAGGTAGTAACTTCCTCATCCTATTTGTGGGAGCTCACCATGCCATGTGATTGGCCAATAGAGCTCAGGATTGTCTAGGGGTTGGGCAAAGAGTCATGTGACAGAACAGGGGAGGCTTAGGGAATATGGACCCTTGTTGGGTTACTGCTTTTGATGAGGGAGGGGGGAAAAGGTTTCTTACTTGTCTAATGACGCTGATGCTACTAGAATTAACCATTAAGCTTTTTTTGTGTATGTGGGGCTGTTCCTGGGAAGAGGGAATTTTAAAAACCTTAGGGAAAGAAATCATTTATGCTCACAGGTTTAGCGGTTTCAGCCCATGGTTGGCTGGTCATTGTTTTTGGGCCACGAAGAAACAGGAGATGAAGATCAGAGTGGAAGGACAGAGCAGAACCAAGATGCTCACTTCATAGTGGCCAGTAAGCAAAGAGGGCAAGAACAGTCTGAGGAAAAATGTATCTTTCAAAGTCACACCTCAGTGACATATTTCATCCAGCCAGACCCTGCTTTCTAATAGCCCATTCAATTATGAACTCATCAGTGGGTTAATCACTGATAAGACGAGACTCAAATGATCTGATCACCCATCAGTAGCTCCAACCAACTGGGGACCAAACTTCAGCATGTGAACCCCTGGGGCAATACTTCATATTCAAACCATGATGCATGTATTTCTAGTATATAGACCAAGGAAGGTGACAGGAATGCTCTCCCTTCAGGGGACACCAGTGCAGCTCTGGACATGATGGTCTGTGATGCTTTGCAAATCTGGTGCAATCACTTTATAGGCAATTGCACATTCTAGACTACTGCTCAACAGAGAAGCCTGGGCTGGCGTCAAAGGATGTCAGACCCCAACTCAGCCAGTGCTCATGAATATAATGGCCTGGACAAACAGTGACTTGGAATGCAGGTTTTTAATCATTTCAGCTCAAATTTGCTTGGTTCCTCTGTAGAGCTGCTGTATTGTTCTGCTCCTCTTTCATTCTAGAAGCCCAGGTGGCTCCCTGAAAGGGCCTTGGAATGTCTAGAGGACCTGGATTCTAGCCCTCGCTATCTTAGTCTCTCACTGTGGGGTAGTTTGATTTTTCTTGGTCTCAGCTCTTCTTTGGCCAGAGACTTTTGCATGAATTGACAAAGACTCTCAGCATTTTAATTCTGTTTTAGTGCCACGCCAGCGCAGCCTGGACTTGCCGAGACTGGCACCCGAGGGTGCCAGGATTGAGACACAGAGGCTTCTTTTCAGGTTGAAGAACAGCAAGCTTTATTTTGCCCTGACCTAAAGCCTTTTATACCTCTACTGCTTCTGTGGAAAACCTCAGGCCAGAAAGGACACAAACATCCTTGTCAATTACAGACCACAAGGAAGTTCTGCTGTCCACCTGGGGGAGCGAGGGCAGCTAGATCACAACAACTCCCCCCCCCCATTTTATTTTATAAAGTAAACAGTGCCTGTCTTGTTACTTTGGGTGAATATCTTGCCTGCCGTGGGGAATAGTCCTCTAATATTCCCTGTCTTAGGTGGCATCCTGCCCCGAAAGTATCACCTGTCCATGGCTACCCAGATACATAGCCCTAAACCAAGTATCGCCAGGACTGATAGCACCAACGAGACAGACCAGCGCTGCAAACATCCCTCTACTTTATCCACCCAGGCCCATTCATGCACTAACTGGGTGGTAAAATTAACAAAAGCAGTATTCCAAATCCCTCTCATATGACCGTGGAGTTTCATAACAATAGCAGAAGCATGCAATACAGTGCCATGAGTAACACACATAACATGATTAGCTGTTGAAAAGTCCAAAGATAGTCAGTCCACTTACTCCTGAACCAGAGCCACTTGTTGGTTTAAGGTCAATATGCCCAATTGAATATGTCCATTAAGATCATTTTGAATGTCCAAAGCATTGCTGACTTTTTCAGCCAGCTGGCTGACAGTCTCAGCCATCTGTACAGTCTGGGAGACAGCAACTTCGGCAGCAGTAGCTGTGGTGGCAAAGCTCTGTCCCAGCTGCCTTCTGGCCCCAGACACACTCTGTCTGGGTCCAAACTGCTGGGAGCAGAGGAACACACTCAGGGAAGCAGGCTCGCTGATCCTGCTCCGAAACCATTGAAGGGGCCCCACTTTGACAATCTTTTAGGGAATTTGTACATCGTCAACCTGTCTGGCTATTTCCTGCTGAGTGGAGATGCTGCATTCTTGGAGGTATTTCACATCAACATTTCAGGGGGTCTCGGTGATTCAAACCACATAAATTTGCAATGAATCCACAGGTTCTCATTCTTGGAGATAAAAGCAGAACCTCTTTTCCAAAGCATCAAATTCTTAGGTCCATATTTTAAAGTCAAAATACCTTTCTTAGCAGTTCCCAGAATCAAATGTCTTTCTCCAGTCCCGAACACAAAAACAATACAATCAACATAGTAACATACATCTGTACACATTCTATCTTTTTGAGGCCCTCAATTCACCCTCCTGTCTCCTCTTTATTACTTCCCTACTGGCCAATCTTCCAGAGGGAATCCCTCAGAGCGTCTCTAGGGACGAAAACACATATACGCCTTTTAATCTGACTTGGCTTGTTCCCAGTCTGGAACATTTAAACTCCCTCCCATAATAAACCAGGGGCTAACTTAGAGCTGTTGTTTGTACAAAATCTTCAGCTGTCTTCCTCGTTACTTCCGTGCCTTGTTGTTTTAAGAGTTTCAGTTACTTTTTGAGGCCTTCAATTCACCCTCCTGCCTCTTCTTTATGCTTGCTTATCTTTTGGAGGATGTCCCTCAGAGTATCTCTGGGGATGAAAAATAAAAACACATTACCTTCCCCAATATGCTCCTTGATTTAGCCGGCAGTCAGAGCCATCCCACTTTCCAGATCTCTGTGGGACCTCCACTTGCGGTGGCCAGCGGGGCCTGGATAGACAAGACTGGCTGGGGGTACCGAGATTGAGACACGGAGGCTTCTTTCCAAGTGGAAGAACAGCAAGCTTTATTTTGCCCTGAGCTTAAGTCTTTTATACCTCTACTGCTTCTGTGGAAAGCCTCCAGCCAGAAAGAACACAAACATTCTTGTCAATTACAGGAACACAAGGAAGTTCCGCCAGCAGTCTTGGGGAGTGAGGGCAGCTAGATCACAACATTTTAGCTTCCATCTTTCTACTCTGGGTCCTAAAGGAAAGACTGTAGTTCTTCTCCAGACCCTTCTTTCCCATGGCCCCTCAACTCCAGTGGCTGTAGTTCATGCCACCATCAACGGGGTCCCTCATCGCCTCTCTTTTCTGGTTTACTTCTTATTGCAAACTGAGAAGGCTGGACTCTTGGTTCATCTGGCCACTCACCCAGCGTTTAGAAATGGCTTACTATGTTCTAGGCACTGTTTTAGATAAAAGGATTGCACAGCCCTTGTCCTTTTAGGATTTCTGTGATTTGTGTGAGTTCCTCTAATGCTTGTTTCTTTTGTCCTTAGAAACATCATTCTGTTGGGCCGAGAGTTTAGAGGACAAAAATGAATATTTAGATCTATGATTCATTGAATTACTCTAATTTTTTTATGATTTTTTTCTTTCTTTTGGCTCAAGGTCAGATTCAGAGCTCTCTTTTTATTTTTATTTAATGTGGTTATTTTGTGCTCTGTTCTTGCAGATTTGACTTTCTAATTAAATTTCACCCAGATAGATGGGAAAATGAGTTCACCCTCCTTAGCTGCTCTCAGGAGTGGGAAGGGGTTTTTTATAAGCCTGTTGGGGTGGGGGAAGGGATCACAGCTGGTGGTAAGGAAGAAGAGTCATGCATGCATAAATGAGAGCAGACCACCCCAGAGCAGGGAGAGGACTGCCTGTCTACAACACGAGCCTGTGTGAGCAGGGCAGCGCTGCAGGCACCTAAGAAAGGACCTTTAACCTTTCCCAAGATGTTTCTGTCTCCAACGTGCTGGGATTGTCGATGTTGGGGGAGACAGGACAATTTCCGTTTTAATATAAATGTCAGTCAGTCTGATGCTCTCTGCTATATGAATCGACAGCAATCTATCCTGAATAATCTCTATCTTAACCTTTGTTTTTCAGCACTTTTATTTCTCCAAATTCCTGTAGGAGATGGACATTCTTGTTCTAACCAGAAAAACAAAACCCACGGTGAGGAGAATTTTGAAATAATTCTGCTCATCTGAACATTTTGGTGGGCAGTACAGAAATATCTTGTAGGGTGGAAAAATTTGACTGTAAGGCAGAATTGTGGGCCATCCAACATTTTGCAAGGTCGAAACCGACTCAAATAAAGCAGCCTGTCCCTCTCCCTAAGGAAGACATCCTCACCCCCTGCAAGGTCATTTGTTAGCTCAGGCCCTGCCCTAGATGAGGCCCCCCCATAGCAGTGTCTCTGTAAGGGGGGGGGGCACAAACCCACAGAAAACAGTCTCTGTAAGTTCACGGACAAAGGAGGCTGTGCAAACATTTGCAGGCTTTTTGCTCCGGAGCTGAGAGTGACAAGGTGATCATCTGCTGCTGGCTGATGATCCAGGCAGGGGTGGTTGGGGCAGAGTGGCAAGGACATGCTGCCTAGCGGAATATTCATGACTTGGAGCTGTTTTCAAAAGACAGGCAGGCTCCGCTTTCCGTAGATCCTGAGTGTGGCAAGGACAAAGGAGTAGGCAGCCGCCGGCAGAGGGGAGAGGTTGGGAGTCAATGGTACCCTGCTTGACAGCGGATGAGTTATGACGATGGCAGTTACTGTTTTACAGGGGCACGTGCGACACTGCGCTGGTGGCGTGTCCTAGTCAGGACTCTCTTGGTTGCCAGGGCCAGGGGAACCGTTTTTACTTCACTTGGAGGGAGTTAGGGGATGTTTGGAGCATGTGCTTGGATAAACAGTGTTACGTTGGTGTCTAGCACGAGGAAGATCTGCTCCTCCATTCTGCCTGAGTTCTTGGCACAGCCTCCCCAGCTGTTGGCCAAGGAGCTCCAGCTGCTTCAGATGGTACCCCTATTCTGTCACCACAGAGGGAGGAGGTTTAATGTGATTAGTGGGCTTGACATGCTCCCCTGTATGTAACTCCCCCACAGGTACCTTCCCTTTTCCCCTCCCTAGAAACCCTTCCACCCTCAAAAGTCCTCAGGAAAGAAGGTGGGATGCTTCCTCCAGAATGGGGAGGACATTGAAGTCTTCAGAGACTAGAGGATGAAGGAAAGAGGCTGGCCATCCTGTGACACCAGCGACCTGTGATGCCAAGGCAACCATGGTATCAAGTCTTAACCTGGGATGCAGGCTGGTGCAAAGATGGAAATCCCAAGAGCTTTATGGAGGAAAATACAAGCAGAGGAGGCCTATGCTTGCTCGTCTGTGTACTTCCAAAAGAATGCCACAGACACGTGGGATAGCAGCAAATTTTATAGAGAAATGGTGCCCGGGTCACCTTTCATCCCTTGTGAGGGTATTGGACCTAGGAGTGCCCACCCTGTGAAAGGTGAGAAAGTAGCCAAGAGAGGGAGCCAGCCCCTATGGGTTAGAGTGGTTAGGACTGACAAAGAGCCAGGAGGAAGGAAGCCAGGCCTGAGGCTTGCCTGAGTAGTTGGCAGAGAGAGGCTAGGTTTGTTCTGGAAACAGAGTTGGGAGCCTGGGTCTGCTAGAGCCTCCCGTGGTCCTGAAAGGGCAGCAGTCTTGAAATAAAGCAAAGCTGGGACCTACAATCCCTTAAAGAGTCTGGGGTCAAGTTCCAGACCTGAAGCTGACATTCCCCAAGCTTTTTGTTTCTGATTTTTGTTGTTGTTGTTAGTTTGAGCTAGTGCAGACAGGGCTCTCTGTCATCTGGGGCAGAAAGTGCCCTGTGTGACTTGTGAAGGAGTGGGATTTGGAGTTAGTGCAGTACTGTCAGAGTCTGTGGGGGGAAGGAAGAGAATGTTGGGTTGGATGCTTGGACTGTGGAGGTCCTTGAGGGCCACTCCAGGTAGGGATTTAAGCAAAGGGTGGTGTTACATTTGCATGGGGGGTAATAAGGTAAGAGGGATAGCATTAGCTAGTAGCTAGCGTCCTCGGGCAAGTGCCAGCTGGCCATCAAGGTTTCCCCGATGAAAAAGGCATTCCAGATGACTGGACCACAGGGGTAAATGGAGTTGAAGCCAGGGAAGCAGAATCTCGTGAGACCTGCTGATTTGAGGTGGAAAATCGGAGGTAGATAGAAATAGGGGTAAGATATAAAGTGTTTGGGTTTAGTTATTATCGAATGAGTTAGGGAAAGTCAAGCGATGAACTCCCTCCGAACCACCTCATGGGAAATAGTGGCTCATTGCACCTGTTTTGCTCAGGGTCAGTTGAGAGAGACACACAGGGGTGTCACAGTAGACCTGGAACTGCCAACAAAAGCTTGGCGGTTGCCGTTGGTGAGATCCCTCTCTCCAACATTTGCGAAAAATGACCCACAAACACCAGATCAAATAAAACAACGGTGTTGTCTTTAGATTTTAACAGCTTCACAGAACTAGCGCTGCTCAGATCTTCAACGGGAGGCCCCTGGCCATGCAGGAACTGCCCTCCCGGGCTCGCACCGGTCGCGTCCTCTCCAGGGTGCCTGCAAGGCCTTTAGGGACAAAACTACAGGAGGTCTAGAGTAGAGACAAGCCGGATGTGGCCCGCGCCGGAAGAGAAGCGCAGGACAGGCGCGAGGGTGGAGGAGGTACGGTGGCTAGGATCTTGACAGTTTGACACACTCGACACCAGGGGACCCACGTCGGCGACTAGATCTTTCGTGCGGGGTTAGGCACGCAGACCCAAAGCACCCATGCCATGGCCGGGGCGGGTGTGCGGCCGTGTCCGGGGCCCTCGCTCCTTTCCTAAGTCCGGCGTAGGGAGGCCACAGGCCCTGTGCGCTCCGAGTGCGCGTGATTTCCGCCCCAAGCTGCGTGGCCCGAGCCTGTCCTGAGGGTCGTTTGGACAATTCGAGGCCGTGTCCGCTTCCAAGGCCCTGGGCACGGGGCGCCGCAGCCTGGCGGTCCCGCACGGCCGCCTGCGGGGCGGAGCTCCAGGGCGCACTGAGAACGTCCGGCCCGGTAGGGGCGTGGCGAGCCCGGCAGGGGGCGCTGCGGGTCCGGGCGCCCCGGAGGCCTGCGCGCGACACTGTCGCCTGCACTCCCGCCAGGAGGAGCTGGCTGCGGTGGAGAACCCTACGCTCAGCAACGGAGGCCGGGACCTTAGGCGGTGAGTGCGGCGCGCGCCGGGTTCCGAGCGGTTCCGAGCGGTTCCGAGGCTCCCGGCTGAGCGGGCTTGTGTCTAGGGTCTCGGGTGACGACCCCGGAGGGGTGTCTTTGATGCCGGCATCGGGAGGCAGGGACGGGCTTCCAAGCAGCGGGTGTGAACCCCACCACCAAGCTCTTTTCCTTATCTATGCGCTCCCCAGTTTCCACCTCTCCTTGTACCCCTCCCCGCGCCGGGGTCCCCGCCCTCCGACCTGTGTCCCCTTTCACAACCCCGCACCCTAGAAGCCTGTCTGCACACTCCCTTTCTCCCTCAAGCCCTCCCACGCCTACCTCCTCCTGGGTGCCAGCTGCCTGCCTCTCTCCCTTCCAGCTTTGCTCCTACCGTCCCCGCCGCCACCCTTGCGGGCTCCCATTCTGCCCGCGTGCTCGTACCGCGCGATTGCAGCCGGAATCGGAGCTCTGGGATCCCCCTTCTCCCAGCTGTCCCGAACCTGCGGTGTCCAGGTAAAGGCGACTGCAACTTCGCGGCCTGCCCCGGGGGTGAGGCTGGTTCTTCTCTAGCTACCTGCCGCCTCCGGCTCCGGAATCCTGGGCCCAGCCGAGGGCCACTCCGCGCGTGTAGGTTAAGCTTGCTTAATGCTCTACTCAGGACTGTGTGGTTACTTCTTTGCTTGCTTTTGCTTGGTGAACTTGGATACGTTGCTATTTCTAAAAGGAAGCCGGCTTTGTCACACACAAATATGGAGCAGGTTTTCTTGGCTGCTGCATCTGGCTTTCAGTTGTACCTGTGGATGAGAAAGGATTAGCGATGCAGAGGGAAAAGAGCCACATCCCAACTCCCACCCACCTCGGAAGCACAGGGGAATATGACTGGCCTCTCCTGGCCAGTGTCTTTGTGGAAAGGCAAGGATGCTTTCTAAACATTCAACAAGTAAAACCAGTTAAGACTTTGGAATCAGATCTGGTGTGGATAGGGACGGGGGTGGGGGGAGGCGGTGAATGACCAAGAACGACCACCCTGGAAAAGTTCCACCACTTAGGGGCATTTGTTGCTCTTTGCAGCAGGCCTCAGCGTGAACCCCAACTGTGGAGTAGACAGTGCTGAGCCCAGCCTACCCTCTAGAACTGTCGGTCGGGCTTGGCAGCAGCCCCCTCCTCAGAGGTATTGGTGCCCTGTCGGGGACACTTGTGGGAAGAGGATTTAAAGCAGATGGCTTGGAAAGCCGCCTGGTCCCTGGAGAGAGGTGGAGATGGCATGGTGGCAGCCTGAAAGCCAGTGTGTGCATTCACTCATTCCCTTCTGGGGTCTTTCATTAAATCTTGGATTAAATTAATTGCCTATTCAGAAAAAGAACAAGTAAAGGATATTTCTCTTTTAGGATTGGCTCTTGGCCAGTCCACCCTCACAGATACCTTGGAAGGCTTAAATGAGCACCAGAGGCAGGGCAGACCACCTGGGGCCGAGCACTCTGAACTGTGACCTGCCCTAGATGTAGCTCTGTTTGTTCTTTGATGGCTCCATTATTAGTTCAATATTCTTCTGCCATTGAATAGATAACTGGCCAAAGACACAGCGGGGCTCAGTAGGGCCCTTCTGAATGTTCACAACTTCTCCTTGTCCTTACAGTGACAGGTTGTTGTCAGGATGTCAGGAGTTCCTCTGACCAGGAATACCTGCAGGATTGGTGTGCACATATCTTTGTAACCTTAGGACCTGGCCAGATGGCTCCTGCCTGGTACTCAGTATTTTTTGTTTTGTTTTGTTTTTTTAAAAAGAGCCCAGGTGCATGCCTTTCTTTAAGCCCAGCACTCGGGAGACAGAGGCAGGTGGATCTCTGTGAGTTCAAGGTCAGCCTGGTCTACAGAGTGAGTTTCGCGGACAGCCAGGGCTACACAGAGAAACCCTGTCTCAAAAAAAAAAAAAAATCCTTTCTTGCACCAGTCTTGAGTCCACAACCCTTGCTCTCCACTGCGCTGCATTGCTTTCAGAAGTCTCTCAACTCCACAGGTTTGAATGTGTGTGTATGTAAACAATAGTCTTTCTTGCTAGGCACAGATTCACCATGTATTGGTGGGACCAGAGGTGTGAGGGGACAGAGAAGGAATAGAAAGTCCAGTCTCTAGGTTAGGTCTGACAGCTGGTCCCACCTCTCAGTGAAGACTGGTGATTTAAGAAAGGAAATGATTGTACCCCAGAGGTGGGGGGGGGCAATGGGCACTCTGGGGATACCCGGAGGCTGCCTACTGAGAAGTAAGTATACCAGACTTACCCTGCAGGCCCTGGGCTGTGAGCCTGGCTTCATATGTTATTCTTATTTGTTTGTTGATTGATTGATTCTACATGGTCTGAAACTGTGTAGACTAGACTGGCCTCTAACTCATACAGATCCACCTGCCTCTGTGTTCCAAGTGCTGGGATTAAAGACCTGCGTCATCATGCCTGGTGGGCCTGGCTTCGTGGACATACCCTACTCCTGCCTGCTGATGGAGGAAGCCGCTAGGGAGCTAGGGTCTCTTGCCGAGCTCCCCCAGCCTCTTCAGGTTGTGCTGTTCTCGCTCTAGAGGGTGCTGCCCACTCCAGAACTGGTTCCCGTGGCAGCCTAGGAGTGTCCCTTTGTGCACATTGCTGCCTGTGTGTTTTATGGCTCTCCTGGGGGGAGAGGCACCAGTGCTGAGGGATGGTCTGTAAGGGGTGACTTTGCCCTAAGCAGAGAAAGCAAAGTTCAGCACTTCCGTCTGCGTTAAAGGCCGTTTTGAGGAAGAGCACACCTAGGACCCAGAATGCAGGGCCTCTCTCTACTCTGCTTGGGAAGCTGGGGACAGCAGGAATTCAGAGTGCTAGTTGGTCACGGGAACTTGTTCTTCCCTGGTTGTCATTAGCTTATCTTTCTCACCCAGACTGCCTCTGTCTTCAGGTTTGGCTCTTTCCCAGAATTCCTGCAGCTGGTAGGAATCTGTTCTCTAGAAGAGGTTTAGTGAGTGAGGACGGGAGAGGGAGAGAGACGCCGCTCTATGGAAGGGACAGGGGAGACGGCAGGAGAAGAGCGGAGTCCTGGCAGTCCAGGAAAGGGATGTCCCAGACAGTACTCTGGTTGGTAGGTAAGAGGTGTGCCTGCTTTCAGCTGTAGTTGTTACCATTACAAGCAAAGTCACTGAGACAGAAACAAGATGAGCCATTGATCTGAAGAAAGGTGTGTTGGGCTTACTCTTCCGCTTCTTAGAAGACCCGGGAAGCCATCTAAGAGATGGCCATGACCAGATGGGAAGACAGTTGGCTGTTGTAAACTTTGTGTCAGGAGGGTGCCCCTGGGGATGTGGTCCACTGAGCCAGGTTGGTCTGGGGTCTGGCCTGGGGGAGGCACCTCACTCCAGAGATGCTGTGGGAATTGTCTAGAAGTGCAGCTGCGAACCTGTGTTCAGTGAGCGAAGGAAAGAATGGTCTTCTCGTAGGAGAGGGAGGCAGACTCCCAGACACCCATCTTGGACCTGCTAGGAGCCTTGGACCTGACTAGCACACAGGACCCAGTGGTGCCAGCCAGCCTGGAACTCCCACAAGTCAGCCTTCAGACGGCACCTGTGCACCCAGGATGCACTGCAGGGTCTGCTGGGGTCCAGAAGACAAGAGAGCCCCTCTCCCCAAGCCAGAATCTCTCCAGTGTCTCTTCATCCTTAGAGTCTGCATTTGTCTCTAACCCGTCTCAGGTAGGGAAGCCACTGACTCTGATTCTTATGAAGGGAGGGACAAGCCCAGGAGTATGGAAGGATTTAACATTAAAGATCATGCGCGAGCGCGCGCGCTTGCGCCACACACACCCCCTCCCTCATACCCGCAGGCTTGGATGAGCCTAGTGGAGCAGTTCCGGCAGCAAAGGGGCAGTCTCTGCTGCTGTCTTTCAGCTAGGACGTCCTCCCCAGCATTTCACCCATGGGTGGGTCCCTCCATCTCTTTCCCCATTGGATGTCGGTGGCCCCTGTACAGTTGGGAGCTCTGAGTTGGAGGAGAGTTTGGGGAACTCAGATATCTAATAATAGGTGGGAACTGGGAGTACTCCTAAAGTGGAACAAGACAATCTTCAGTTCCTGGGGTGAATCCCCCCCCATCCCCACTTCTGGACTTTTTTAGGACTTGGAATAGTGTCCTGTTGTCTCTTCGGCACCCTCTCGTTAGTAGGGAACCACAGGAACTTACAAATTCATTTAATACTTTAATACTCACTTTTCCAGCACACACACATTTCTGGTTGTAAGGCATCTTTTTGCCTTCTCCCTGTCCCCTTCTGTGTAATTATGTATGAACACCTTCCTTAGGGAGAGCCGAGGCCAGTAGCATGGAGACCAGACCTTCAAAGCACAGATCAAGGTCAGAATTACTATGCTTGGTTTTGACCTCCCTTCCCCACTTCCCTCCCCTTCACTTTTGCTTGTGGGGAAAAGCCACCATTTATACTAAATTTATACAAACCTCCCTTTGATTTTTAGAGACCTCCCTTTCCAACTAACAAGCAGCAGCTTGCCTCCCTAAGGTGGTCTCATTCTTGGATCCAATACTGACCTGTAGAGATAAAATGATATTGTTTTGAGCATTTTAACTAGAAAATAAAATATCTTGCTAATTTTATTATTTGCAAATGAAGAAGAGTCTGAAGATGGAATAAAGTACTGTTAAGTCTTTGCTTATAAAATCAGGTGAGCTGCACAAAAGTCGTTAAAGTTGCAGCAGAATTGTTTAAAAGGTTAGAAGTAAACCTGTATGTTTTTAAATGTTACTACTAAAATGTAGAGAGATTTAAATTTGAACTGCCTTAAAAATATAGGCCAAAAAAAAAATAGTACCATACAAACACTGGAACCCTCCATAAATTCTGCTCTGTGTTGAAATGCGGTGTGATAATTAGTTTTGATTGCCAAGTTGACAGGATCCAGAAGTGCCTAAAACACAAGCGTCCGGGCAGGCCAGTGTGGGGTTATTGAGATGGTCTTAATTGAGCTGGGAAGACCCACTTTAACTGTGTGCAGTACGGCTGTATAGGCTGGGGTCCTGGATTGAATGAATGGCGGAGAGCAAGGTGAACACTAATGTTCGCATACTCTGCTTCTGACACCACAGATAGGCGGCATCCCTTGGCCCAATAAACCCAAATGAACCCTCCCTCCCTTAAACTGCTTCTTGTGAAGGACTTGGTCATAGCAAGGGAAGTAATAAATGTAGGAGGAATGGGATTTCAGGGAGTTCAAAGGCTTCCTTCCCTTAGAACTGAGTGTGGTGGCAAACACATGCACGCACGCGCGCGCGCACACACACACGCACGCACGCACGCACGCACGCACACGTCTTCCCTTAGAAGCCAGCTCTCTCTAGCAGAGAATACTTTATTGATTTGAATAATTTGAATTTGAATAATCTTGTTACAGTTGCTGGATCATCAGCTGTGACTCCACAGCCATTTGGAGTTTGCAGGTGGCCTCTTAGGTCAGGTATAAGTGGGTTTTGACTTTCCTTAGACCATTGCGCAAGTCAAACAGAGCAGCCTATGTACTGTGGACTTTCTGGGAAGATTTCCCTCATTCGTGGCTGTCAGGTTCTCTGTGGATGACTGCCTTCCCCTTGAGGACCTGGGTTCGGTTGTGGAATTCAGCACAGTGCAGTAGGTAGGAGTGGAGGCTCTGGGAATCCTGGGTGTGTCCTCACTAACCTTGTATCCTTGGATAAGTTACTTAACTTCTGTGCCTCGGTTTCCCTATTCGTAAAACTGAGATGACGAGAATGCTTCCTTTGTTGTATTATGGAGCTCTACTATGTGTGGCAAGGGTTTAGAGCTGTATCCAGTACATGGTTCTTAACGAGTGTTAACTGCTGCTGTGTTCACTCGCTGGTTTGGGTGCCAGCTGACTATGTTCAGATGATGGATAGAGAAATAGCCTTTAAAATATTTAGGTGGGTGCTGGGGATTGAACTCCGGCCTCATGCATGCTAGGTAAGCATTCTTGCACTGCACTATACCCCTCACCCAAGAGGATAGATACAGGATAATGGACAAAATGTGTCTGTCCTAATGGAACAAAGGGTTCTAAGGCTGTGTTCACAACTGAGACCTGGCGTGGCAGTGAAGAACTGTCTCAGACTCTCACCTGGCTTCCGGCCACCTGTCATGGCTATGAGCGGCTGAGGGGTTAGACTAGAAAAGGGAGAGGCTGGTGATCTTTAGCTGGTACACAGCTGCCAGCTGTTTAAATAAACTAGAAACTCATTTGGATTGCTCGGTGTCTGACTCGGGCTTGTGGTTAATATTTTAACTCATTCTTGGATGCATGTCATTAGTGAGAAGTGAGATAAGAGGCCATAAGCCCAGTATTTGCTCACCAGCTGGTATTTCCAGCATTACTCCTGCTCCCAGCTGCAGGATGCTATCCCCATTCCTGTTTCAGATTGCCTCTTCCACTACCCCAGGAGCCGCCACACCATTGGAGACCCACTTCTCACTCAGAGCGAGTGGCTGCTCTGGAGACAGGTAGCAGACTAGGCAGAGACAGGGAGGCAGGCCACTGGCTCTCATATCTGCCGTAGCCAGTCTTCTTACCTGAGAAATTGTTGAGAGGTTTGAGTTTACTGACTGGTCCATCCTGCTCAGGCTGCAGCTGGTGTGTCTACCCTGTGCCTTGGGAGAGCTGACACGGGCCTACGGTTGTGGGCAGTGCCCTGGGATTCCTCTGGGATGCCCTTTAGGACTCTCTGCTTCCTAGATTGCTCTGAGTGTGGATAGCACACCTTCTGTGCGGGGAAACTGGCAACCCTTTCTCTTGTTGAGCAGCCTGTTCGTTTCTGTTCACTTTTTAAATTTTTATGTGCATTGGTTTTTGCCTGCATGTCCATCTGTGTGAGGGTGTCAGATCTTGAAGTTACAGTTGTAAGCTCCCATGTGGGTGCTGGGAATTGAACCCAGATCCTCTGGAAGAGCAGTCAATGTTCTTAAGTGCTGAGCCATCTCTCCAGCCCCTCTGTTCATTTTTAAACTTGGAATGAATGAGGTTTTGTGGGTTTTTTAAAAAAAAAAAAACAGAAAAAGAAAAAAAATCTTTCCTCATACTTGGACAGCAGAAATGGCAAATGATTTCATTCATGTCCAAAGAATTGAGTTAAAAGGGGGCACCTCTCTGCCTTGGAGCTCTGACTTCTCTGCTTTTCCTCCTGATCCCCCAGCCCGGTCCTCTTGCCGCCATTCTGTCTGTCTCTCTCCCAGTTCTTAATGGAAACTCAGACCTGAAAGAAAATCAAAGCTTGGACATTAATGATCTAAGGTCATGGCCTAGATGGTTCATTTTTTTGGCTTTGTCTTCAAGCTGAAAAATTACTGACTTCTAGAGAAAGTATATTTTAGAAGCTGACTAACGCAGCAGGCAGAAGGGAGCTGGCTTCCCCGCTGTCTCCGGCGTTTCTGAGTTCACGGCATTTGCGTTTTGATTTTCTCCCCTTGTGCAGTCTTGATCTAATGACCGTTGATTATCCCGGAGCAGCTGCATTAATTGATGGTATTTAATGACTCTGCTTCCAGTGGGTAATTGCTGTCGGCTCAGCTAAGGATAGCACGGTCTTTTTTCTTTCTCTCAGCTTGGGAAGTCTTAAGTTGGGTGCCCGATGCCATAGACTTCTGCATGAATTGGCAAAGACTTTCAGTATCTTAACTCTGTTTTAGCTTCCGTCTTGCTACTCGGGGCCCTAAAGAAATGTCTCTAGTCCTACCCTGGATCCGTCTTCCTCATGGACCCTCAACTCCAGTTGCCTGTGAGGAGTTGAGCCCTCCTCCCCCGGTCCTGGTCCACTTCCCGGTGCGTACAAGCCCCCAGGACACCGTGTGCACTCTCAGTATCTGCCACTCATATACATGTACTGACTGCTCAGGGGCCCGCCTCCCCAGGGTGTCTGGGGAGAGGCTCTCACCCAGCACATCTCAGAGGCTTCCACTCCTCAGGCTGGCATGAATCAGGGCTCAATACAAACTGAGGGAGTAGGTGTGAGTGGTGTATTCACCGCCACCGCCTGGCTTAAGAATATACTTTTTGCACACACGAGTCCAACGCTGGCTGTTCCTGATGGTGAGGTAACTCTCCGCGAAGAGGTGGCTTACTGACACGTGTTCTGTAGGCAGCCATACTCATTTGCACCAGTCAGCGGCAAGGAAGGCTGGTAAGGGTTTTCCGTTGCATACGTAGGAGGAGGAAATGGTTTATGGTTAGCCACAGTCTCTGCTATTCTGGTTTCTCCAAAGTCGGAACCCTGATAGCAAGGAAGAAGGATTGGATATTGAGGGGCAGTGTGTGTGTGTGTGTGTGTGTGTGTGTGTTTGTGTGTGTGTGTGTGTGTGTGTGTGTGTGTGTGAGTGTGATCTTTCCACGGAAGGAAAGGTGCCAGGAAGGCTTCAGCTGAAAGTGGTGTCTGTCTTAGGAGATGTCTGGTTTCAATCACCGCTTCTTTGTTGCCATTGAGAATTGCCAGGTGACTCAGTAGGTGGATGGAGGGTCCTTGTTACCCCTGTTCCTTGGCCCATGCCATGTTCTCAGCCTGGTGGAATAGCTCCTGGTTGGTTGATCTCAGTAGCTCGAGGAATGACCTTAAGTTCCCCCAAACCAGAGGAGCCTGGGAACGCTCCTTGCCCTTGAGCCCACTCGACATTCCAAAGTTACCTGCCTCTACAGCCCACCTGTCGCCCCCACCTGGACACAGCAAAGAGTGACCGTCGATTCCCACTCCTGTTTACTGAGAAATGGTCTCCCACTGTTGCCGGCTCGTGTTTGTCAGGAAGCAAACCCTTGGTGAGAAGTCACTGGTTTCTTGGGTTTTAGTGATTTCTTCAGTTAGTTGTAGGTCACTGTGACAGGTGCTTTTCTGGCCACGGTTCCCTGCCTGGTGCCCTCCCATCTCCCTTCTTTCCCCCACATGTGCTGAGTACTGCAGTTTAGCTCTGAGACCCTCCTCCCCAACCCTGAAGTAGGCCATGGAGGAATCTGACATGAGCCCTTAACATTGATGGTCATCGTAGGAGGGTTGATTCTGGGCACTGAGGTTGTCCAGTATTGAAGAACGTCACCCAGCCTTGGACTCAGGGAAGCCGTCTGAGGAAGGTGACGTCTGGGTTGAGTTTAAGTTACAAAAATGGCTACCTGGGATTCTTGTAGTCCAGTGTGCCAAAGTGGGGGTGGGACAGCACGGCCCTCCACTACCTGGGCACTGTTGGGCCCTGAGGTGGTGGGAGCCAGTGCGTAAGGCAGGTGAGGGTCCAGCCCTGGTGGCACACAAGACCTGGCGGTGACGTGGTGGGGCTGGAGTGTTCAGGTCAGAGTTGCAGCAGGACTAGGCTGCCATTCTGAACTGGGCTCTGAGGATATGGGCCTCATCGCTTGCGCTGTTACCTCCTGTGCCCTATCCTTCTGTCTCCGGTTCTCGGCTGGTCCTTTGCCCAGGCATTACTCAGGTTGTAAAAATAGAGTCTGGCACCAGAGCGCCAGTGAGACGTTGTGAGGAAAGCTGGGGTTGTCATCACCTGTCAGGACACTTAACCTGGGAGAGTTTGATGCAGGGCTTTTGTAGAGCTCGGGGCGTGAGGTTCTAACACTGGCTTACACAGTTTGCTTTAGCTTTGGATTGCTACCAGTTCTCCGTGCCCCTTACTCAGGTGTGATCTGGTTGTGGTTAATGCCTACCCCAACCTCAGGCTCCCATCCACACACTGCCTCCAAAACCTCCCAAATCGGCTTCATCCTGCTGGCGTGGTCCGAGAAGTCAAGGCTTCTCCGCAGGACCATCAGATGCCACCCTGCATTCTTTCAGGTGCTGGACCCTGGCCAGCCAAGCCGGTGTGTGGTCACCCCAGCCTGAGGAGGTTTGACCCTCCACGTCGGCACATAGCTTTGCACTGCTTCTCCTTAGGGAGCTGAGGGCTGATCTGAGAGCTGTCAAGCGTCCTCATTGTGATGAATGGCCCCAAGGGCAGTTTCCTTCATTCTCCATCCCAGCCTTGTTTATTGCAGTGGACTGGATGGGGGCGGGGTAGAGTGCAACCTTCACACAGTTGAATGAACAGCTCGGTCCCTTTGCCTCAAGGGAGGTTGCTGTGCCTCCACTGATGGAGTCTCTGGCCAGTGGTCCGTGTGCTTCAGAGAACATGATAACAAGGAAGAGGTGGTCACTGTCCTCGGGCGCATGGTAGCGGCGTCTGCCCTGCCCCAAGGGACACATAGTGCTCATTCTAGAGAACTGGAGCTCCACCAGGGCAGGCATTTGCACTGATTTGGCTCACTAATCTCCATTTCTGCACCTTGAATCGGCATGGGACAAGTGCTCCGTCAGGAGGCATTGCATGGCTAAGTGAGATGCCCACCGTCGGGAGAGCCCACTGCAGCACAGAGAGACGCAGTTGGGAAGTGGAGGAAAAGTCTGGAGCTGTGGCTTGGTGACCGAAGCTCACTGTCCCTGTGTCTCGAACTACTGGAAGACAGAAGGCTCAGAAGACCGAAGAATGCCTTCTGTCTGCTAGTGTCTTCAAGTGTGTCCCTCAGCTGCTTCAGGGTGACTTCCCTGTAGGTTCCCTTCCTTCCTGTCAGGTGTGTGCTCAGAAGTGTCTTCTGGGCCCATTGTCCTGTCCTCTGTTCCCCGATGGGCCACTGCCTAAAGCTCAGCGGCAAAGGGGTGAGCGTCACACCCCTTTGTACCACTGTGCCTGTCAGTGTCCCATGGAAGGCCCCCTGTCCTGCCCCACTGCTGAGTTTCACACAGTGCCTGTCTCTCTCAACAATCCCACCCCACGGTGATCCCCATTCCCTGCTCCTTGTTCCCGGTAGCCCATAGCACTGTTTCCAGACCACTGGTCTTTTCGTCATTTGTGGTGTGCCTGTCTTTGAGATCTTGCTTGACTGCATTGTTTAAAAAATAGGCAAAAAATTTAAGTAAATTTACAGCAATTCACCCTTGAGTTTTAAATGATTATTGTTATTTTACTTTTTTTTTTTTTTGTAAGGTAGGCATGTAACATATGCCTGTAATCCCAGCACTTGGGAGGCTAAGGCAGGTGGATTGCAAATTTGAAACCCAGTGAGAGAGAGGAAGAGAAACTGGACCAGGCAAGAGGAGAATGTTTTCTAAGATGGCTGCCGTCTTCTCCAGGAGTCTGCAGCCAGGCTTCCATTTGCAATGTGTCGTCAAAGAAAATTGAAATTACCTGTAGATGTTCTGGTGGAAGCGTCACCCCAGCCCCTGGCATCCATATATCCAAAGTCTGGAATGTTCTGGTGGAAGTTCCACCCCAAGTCCCTCCCCCCATTTCTCTCCAAACCCTGCCACATCTCAGAAAGGCTGCCAAATGATGACCCCTCTCCCAGAGATGCTCAAGACCACTCCCACAGGGTATTTAAACTGCCCCTAGAAAACAGACGTGGTTTTCTAGTCTTCCTTTTCTGTCTCTTCTCTGGAGGGCTGGAAAATCATCCAGGAGAGTTTTATCCATTAAACCTGGGCTTTTTCTAGTTCAGTTTGTTGGTCTGATTTGGATTGCTGCGTCGGCGGAGAGGCTTATCGGGGTGCAGAGACTTTTCAGTAATTACAGACATGACTATTCATAACATTCAGGACCTCTCTCAGCTCTTTCGAAGGGTTTTTATTTTTCAGATTGTTATGTTTAAAGTAGTGTTGGAGAAGAACAGTGACAGTGTGGCACAAAGGGACAAAAAGCAAAAGTAGCTCAACAAAAAGGGCGTGAGAGGACCAGACCCTGGCAGAAGCATGGCCAAGGACCTCTGAGCTGGCTTTATCTCTAACACGGGTGTGTTCCCAACTCACGGCGGGCGTTCACTGTCAACAATCTGACATGACTGGCCAGTAAACATGAAGAGGAAGAGGGAAGTTAAAAAATATGGACCCTGGTCAGGCTAACCACCTCTAATAGAAAAGAAAAAAAAAAAACCACAGCAACCAACTTTCATAATTCCCTCCTCTTTATCACACACACGCACACACACACGCACGCACACACACACACGCACGCACACACGCACGCACGCTCACGTTTTTCTTCAAGCTTAGCCAGCCTGCGCTGACTTTGTGACTGGTAACAATAAATTACTGTTGTGATAAGTGAGGGCTCAGGTGCGCCCTGACGTTCCTGCTTGCCCTGACGTTCCCTTTGCCTGGGCAACTGATCTGGTCCAACTGGAATGTTAGGTTTTCACCCTGGCCACAGAGTCTGCCCTTGTCACCAGAGTCTTCTCTCAGCAGGCCTTGCTGCTGTTTTCCTAGCCTCCCCTCTGAAGAGGTGACCCTGGCATTTCTTAGGGGACAGGTCAGAGATCAGGGCTCACAAAATACATTCGCCATCTCTGACCTATGACAAGGAGGAGGCTGCCAAGAGGCCCTAGGAATAGTTTTGGCTTTAAGCAACAGAGAAAATAGTTATATTTCTTTGGAGTCTTTACCATAAACCATCTACTTCCCCCCTCCCCTCAAAAAAAGGAAATCGTAAGTACCATTGTGGAAATGAGGTGATGATGGATCTGTCTTCTTCCTGCTGAGGTGGTGTCAGGCATGACAGTCAGAGTACCCCTCCAGTGACCTATCTAAAAGGCTCCCGAAGTGCATTGGTTTCATTTGTGTAACAGCCAGGTATAGGTAGGAAAGGAAGTCCTCCGCTGGTGCCCAGAAGGTTAGACTGGGGAAACAGGAGACGCCACAACACAGGATATTTTTTTAAAGTCCAAATCAGAGTCTCTTGATGGGCTTACAGGAGCATCCATCTGTTGAACGGTTCCTCTTCATTTACCCCCCTACGGCCCCCAGGGCTGTCTCCAGGGTGATGGTCCCAGGATCTGCTGTCAGGCCCTTTGATAGCTGTTGGAGTGGCTAGAATCAGCATGAGTTCACTCTCAGATGGACTGAAGGTAGGGAGAGGGGGAACAACAAACGTACTAGCTCTCATTTACTCTGAAAAGGTTAAGACAACAGTGGGGCTGTCTCTCCCGCCTGTGGGCAGCTGCTGCAGTGAGCCGAGGTCTGAAGTCACATCTGGGCAGCATTTTTCTTATCGAGAAGGAAATTATACAGAAATAGTTGTCAAAACAACATCCCATATGGATTTAAGCCTAATGTTTGAGGAATGTGATCCCTTGCAGTGTGCAGGGAACACACCAACCATTTTAGTCTTTCGGTGTACTTCTCTGCTGGAGGCTTAGGACCACACAGGTGGCCAAAATTAATCACCTTTAAAAAAAAAACTAATGGTCAGTTAAGATCTGGTCCTCAGGACTAAGCACCTGGGCATTAGGGGACCCTCTGGCTCCTCCAGCCCTTCTCTGACCAGCTGTTCCATCTATGTGACGATAAATTAAAGTCCCTGCTTGACCACAGCTTCCTTGGAGGCATGGAGGGAAGTTTTCTGTGTATTGACCCTCCTCTTTGTAGATTGGACATGGTTAGATTTCACCAGGTAAGTCCTTCCTAACCCTCTTGAACAAGAGAACAGGTGACTGCCCACAGCATACAGGGCATTTTAGAGGTGCCCTGCAGTCCCCTGGGACCTAGTTGTCTTGGGAGGACAAGGGAAAAATACCCTCCGCAGTACAGGCCTCCGAGCGTCTTAGTCAGTGTTCTGTTGACACCATGCTCTGAGACACCGTGAACACGGCAACTTTTTGTTGCTGTTGTTGTCATTTGGCTCCCCCCTCCCTCCCCCCCCCCCCCCCCGAGACAGGGTTTCTCTGTAGCTTTGGAGCTTGTCTTGGAGCTCGCTCTGTAGACCAGGCTGGCCTTGAACTCACAGAGATCTGCTTGTCTCTGCCTCCCAAGTGCTAGGATTAAAGGTGTGCACCACCACTGCCCGACTGACTGCAGCAACTCTCATGAAAGAAACTATTTAACTGGGTCTGGCTTACAGTTTCAGAGGTTCAGTCCTTTATCATCATGGCGGGGAGCATGGCAGCATGCAGGCAGACGTGGTGCTGGAGAAGGAGCTGAGAGTTCTGCATCTGGATCTGCAGACTGCAGGAAGAGAGAGAAAGACACCTCAGCGCCACCGCCAGTGACACTTCCTTCAGCAGGCCCACACCCAATTCCTCTCAAGTAGTGCCACTCCCTGATTACTAAGCATTCAAATATATGAGCCTAGTAGGGTCATTCTTATTCAGAGCACCACATATGCCTACTGAACACACAGAAGGTCAGCTATAGCAGCCTGGTACTTTCATATACTTAGATAAAGCTGCGGTAAAAACAAAGACTTCTAAATAAACATTGATTAGATACATATTTAAGCAGAGTTTTGACAGCAATGTGTTGAACTTTGACCTTGGACATTTTAATATCTTAAAGTCTCATCTTTTATATACCTTTATGTCATTTGCTTAGACCTTTGTAGCTCGCTTCAAATTTTCCAACTTTTTTCCATTCTGAAAGAAAAAAAAAGTTCAGGCATCATACTCTTTGTCAGTAAGCCACACGGCCAGCTGTGATGATGCTTCATAAGCAGGTACAGCTGGCCTTATGAAGACCTCACTGCCCAAGACAGCAATGTAGCAATATAGTTGCTGTGTGTTTGTGGTGAGCACAGACCCATGTTAAATAAGCCCACCTGCCCGCACCACAGCACAGATCCCTGTGGGGATACATGGATATCACAGATTAAATGTGAATAGTCACTTTTTTTTTTTTTAAAGAAAAAGAATATCTGATCTCGAATAGCATGAATACAAGGAGGAGACAGTATATGTGGCCTATATATGTAGGCTCCCCAAAAGAGCAAAGCAAAGACACAGGAAGAAATTCCATGGTCTTAACCTATATTCTGTTACCTTTCTGTTGCTGCGATTAATAACACCATGACCGAAAGCAATTTATAGAAAGGAGTGTTTATTTGGGCTCCGCCTCCAGGTGGGCTCCATCATGGCAGGATGCATGGTAGCAGGAAGCTGAGAGAGATCACATACTCAACCAGAGAGAGTGAACTCAAAGGAGAGTGGGGCTTTCTCTCTCCTCCATCCAATCTGCTAGTCTCCCTAAACAGCACCAGCACCTGGGACCAGGTGTTCAAATACCCCATATCTTATTCAAACCACCATTCAACCCAAGTAAAGGGCGTCCATGTGTCTTACCACAGATCGTAACTGTGAACGCCTAGCAATGCCCTCTGGATGCCATCTGACTTCCCCGTGGTCCCTGGATACAAACTGTTGTTTAGAAGGGAACCCCTGGAAGGAGAGCTCTGAATGGAAGGTGTGCCCTGTGCCTATAGGTGGCGCTGTTGCTCTCGGAAGCACGTGGAGAAACTCGGACAAAGAAAATGACCACGGTGCTGTCTTTTGCCCCACCCAAACATGGCATGGGCTGAGGTTTGATTGTTCTGTGGTCCTCTGTGTTGGTTGGAATTTAAGATCCAGCTTGTTAAAAACAGCTAATCCTGATTTAATACGTGAGTGGCCTTGTGGTGGTCTCTTTCACGGTGTTCAGTATTCCTCTTAGTCAGGTTAAGGTATGGTGAACAGGGTTGGGGAGTCTCTAGGTCCTCCACAGGAGTTGGTTCACTCCTGTCTTGGGGAATCTGTTTTCCTAGAGCTCTTTTTACCTAAATTATCTCCCATCCTGGTTCCATGAGAGTTAACCCCTCAGAGCCTCAACCTAACAGAAGTTTCTTGCACCCCAGTTTGCAGTGCTTCCTTAGTCTCTGACTGCTTCCCTCACAGAGGGGTATCCTGTGTTAGGTGTCCTTAGCTTAGCAACAGGCTTAGCAGAGGTCACCAAGGACACATGGATCCTTGAAGCTGTGGATCAGGGTCCCATATTCACTTCACGTTGGGAACACATCTCTGCCACTCTCCTAGCCAAATTCCAGGATGCCCTGCCCACCAAGGAGTGTTTTACTGTTCTTGATGTTTGTTAGCTCTGTCTGGTGCACACGGGTTACTTGACCACTGAGACATTTCCCTGGGCCCTCCCTGCATTGCTGAGAAACTTTCTATTCTGGGATCAGTACCGACCCAAAAGGTCACCTAAGACACCGGAAGCGCATTTCTCCCAAGGGTGGGCATCTGAGCACTCTACCAAATGGATCTGAAAGCCAAAAGGAGACCTTGTTGGGAAAGAATAAGCTTGGTGTTGCGTGGAGGAGCACACAAATCGAAAGTAATGCAGCAAAGTAATTAACTAAAATTTATTTTAAATTTATGCACATGAATGTTTTGTTTGCATTTATCATCTGTGCCATTCATGCATCCAGTGCCTTGGAGGTCAGAAGAGGGTGTTGGCGCTTCTGGAGCTGGAGTTACGGCAATTCTTCGCTGCCGTGTGGGTGCTGGGAATTGAACATAGAGTGCTGTGCGGAGCAAGCGCTCTGGACTGCTGAGCCTCCGCTCCCGCCCACGGTTTCTTTTTGCAAAAAGGGTGCACTAGAACCCAGACTACCTCTGTGGCCAAGATGTCTCCTGGCTTTTATCCCAGATTCAGATGGTGACTGTCTCATCCCATCGGTGGAAATTTGAGTTCACAACCTGATCTGATCGGCTGATGGGTGTGAAGGAGATTCAGGGCACACACACTCTTGCTGGGCTGACTACTTTTGATAGAAAAGTAGACCGTTTCTCACAGTAGCAATTATGTAAAATCCATCTTTAACTGCACACAGATTGATTTATTTCATTTGCGTGGGTGTTTTGTCTGCATGTATGTCTATATACCACATGAGCGCCTGGTGCCTAGGAAGGTCAAGAAGATCGGCAGATTGTCTGCATGTATGTCTATATACCACATGAGCGCCTGGTGCCTAGGAAGGTCAAGAAGATCGGCGGATTTTCTGGAACTTGAGTTATGGATGTGAGGTGCCATGAAGATTCTGGGATTCAAACCTGGATCCTCTGGAAGAGCAGCCAGTACTCTTAAACACTGAGCCATCTGTCCAACCCTAAATTCATATTTTTTGTTTTGTTTTGTCTTGATTTGGTTTGGTTTCGTTTTTTGAGACAGGATTTCTTTATGTAGCCATAGCGGTCCTGGAACTCACTCTTTAGATCAGGCTGACCTCAGACTCACAGAAATCCACCTGCCTCTGCCTCCCAAGTGCTGGGATTAAAGGTGTGTGCCACTACTACAGCCCTGCAAATACATCTTTTAAAGTAGCACTAGGTTCTCAATTCTATATAGTATTCAAATAAAAAGCCCTACCCCTGTCTTTGCCTCAAAAAAAATAAGAGAACAAAACACCCCAGCTTTCATAATGCAGTCTTTATTTTTATGATGTTCTCGGGATCAAATTGGCACATCACGCTGTAGCTTACCTTGTAGTCTTACTTTTTGGCTTAACAATAACATTTTCCTATTAATGGTAGTTTTGTTAATTATTGACAATGGTTATAGAAGTTGTGAATTATGTTATATATATTATATTCACAACATATATATCATAATGTATGTAAGTAAGCTCAGAGAAATCCATCCTCCTCTACAACAGAAATGACAGCGCCCCTAGAGGCTCTCTCTTGCCTTGTTTTCTCCTGGGTGTTATGACAGTTTGTAGATAAGGTTTGAAACCACTACACTTTCTCTCTCTGGCCATTCCAGCCTTGGCTTTAAACCTCGCTACTCGTTACAGTTTGGACACCAAATGCCTCCTCTGGCACTTGTGGTGAATACTTGCTTGGTCTTGGGTCAGGGTTCTGAAAACTTGAGGAGTCAGAGTCTAGCCAGAGACACCAGGTCACTGGGGTGAGTCTGTGGACTATATCTTGTCTTGGGCCCTCTGGTGATGGAGGAGGGTTAACTGTCTATGTGTTACTTTCATTGGTTAATAAAGAAACTGCCTTGGCTTTTGATAGGACAGCAGCTTAGATGGTTGTAGTTACCATCTACATTATTAGGGCCCAGGAAGCCGTGTTTTAAAATGGCACAGCTTTTTTTCTGCCGCTATGGCTGAAACAGGAAATCTCTCTATGGCATGTCCTAGCAAACAGCAAAAAACTGGGTTAAATTCTATATTTGTGTCTAGAATTCCTTTTAAAGCCCTCTTAGGTTTTACGTGGAGTTAGTTGCCACGTTAGAGCGCCACTAGCTTACCCCTGAAATAATTACACGGAAACTGTATTCTTTTAATCACTGCTTGGTCCATTATCTGTAGCCTCTTATTAGCTAACTCTTACATATTGATCTAACCCATTTCTAATAATCTGTGCAGCACCACGAGGTGGTGGCTTACCAGGAGGATTCTAACCTGCAGCTGTGTCGGAGAGGAGAGTCATGGCGACTGCCTCATTGCCTTCTTCCTCCCATCATTCTGCTCTGTCTACTCCACCTATCTAAGCTGCTGTCCTATCAAAAGCCAAGGCAGTTTCTTTATTAACCAATGAAAGTAACACATAGACAGTTAATCTTCCTCCATCACTCTGGGGTGAGTCCGTGGACTATATCTTGTCTTGGGCCCTCTGGGGTAAGTCCGTGGACTATATCTTGTCTTGGGCCCTCTGGGGTGAGTCCGTGAACTATATCTTGTCTTGGGTCCTCTTTCATGCTTTCTCTGCTCCCCATCTTATTCTCCCTGCTTCCTGTCCACTATATGGTAGGACCTTGCTCTGCCATACCATGCCAACTCTGAGCTGTTCTGCCTAAGTTCATGGGGCTGAGCCACAGGGCAAACTCTCTGAAACCATGAGCCCAAATAAGTTTTTCTTTTACAACAGTAAACACAAAGTAATGGACTGTGCTACCTGTCACAACTTTTCAGAACTTTCCAAGAAAGTAATTGCAAGACCTTGGGTGGTAAGTCCAGAATGTGTTTGGACAGTTTCACTCTTCCCAGGAAGTTCCAGAGAGACATGGCTCCCCTATCTCACATTCCTTGGAGCTGGGGAGGATGTCCCAGTGGGTTTGGCATCCTAGATACCTCCTAGTCACCCTGACTGGGTTTACATGGACAGAGTCGCCAAGAAACAAGGCTCTTTTGTGAAGTAAAAGATATAGAGAATGGGAGGGACTTGGTGTGGGGCTGGGTCAGAGGGTGGGACTTTGTAGTTCACGGACAGTGGTTGGCTGGTCGTCCTACAGCATCATAGGAAATAGCTAGAGGCCCTGGGGGGAAGGGGGGATAGTTCTTGGAAGAAAAAGATTTTGTGTTGAGTTTTAGATCAGTGTGTTCAAATAATTTGTCTTACAAAAGGAGGCTTTCATTGTACTCTGAGGTCAGAGATAGATTTCAAGCAGCATAGATTTTTATCCTGACTGAATCATTGACACCAAGGTCGGCGATAGGGCATTCTGTGGTCAGTTTTCACAGAGATAGTGAGCAGGGCCAGCTTTCTGTGATGAAATGTGCTCAGAGAGTAAATGACTAAACACTGTCTAACATACTCCTCCTGCCAGTCCACCACACGCAGAGGTCTTAACTCAGCAGAGCTTGGAAGCAAGGTTTCCTCGACCTACTGCAGAAGCCTTCTTTGCCCGTTTAATGTGCATATCTCAAAATTCAACTTCAGTGATTAGCGCAGATTAATCACGGTGCTTTACATTCTCTAAACTACTTATGCCAACAGCCTCTTCCCCCAAGGTTCGTGTCATTGATCTCAAGGCTTGATCGCATCCACAGTGTTAAGCTAGGTTGATTGCGATGGTTTGAATAAAAAATGCCCCCCATAGGCTCATGTATTTGAACATGTGATCCCTAGCTTTGGTGTTATTTGGAGAGCTTACGAACCCCTCAGGAGATGGAGTCTTGCTGGAGGACATACATCATTTGGGGAGGGCTTTGAGGATTTCGAGCCTTGCCCCATTTCTGGTTCTGTCTGTCTGTCTGTCTGTATCTCAGTCTTTCTGTGCTTCCTGTGTGTGAAGCCAAAGTGTAATCTGCCAACTTTCTGTGCTCTTCCCACCATGATGGAGCCCATCCCTCTGGAATTGGAAGCTGAAGTAAATGCTCTCCTCTTTAAGTTGCTTTTGGTCCTGGGATTTTGTCACAGCAGCAGAAAGTGATTGAGATGCTGATGGATGAAGGACTGGGGTGCACATAGTGCTAGTTGCTACTTTCTTGGCTGGGGGCTGAGACCACAGTTTGCGTTCCTTCCCAAACTTGCCACTTGTGAGTTTGGGTCACAGTGCTTTAGCACAGTTTGAAATGTAAAGGACACAAGGAATGATTTGAAAAGAGAACCTGTTTTAGAGTTCTGAATCAAGGAATGCTTGAGTCGTGATACGTAGAGGGAAAGGGACTCTAGCCAGCCCCAGCATGGCAAGCATGGCTTTGGCAAGCCTTGCCTTCCCCTATTCCCTCTGCCTTGCTAAAAAACCATTAGATTACATTCCTAACGCTAGCCCGTAAGTTCCATTCTCTTATTTGGCCACTTCATCCTATTGGAGCTGACCACCAGGGTCCGGCTATCAACGTATTGAAGTCCATCAATCAAAAGCCCCCTTTTTGCCACCTTAATCAACATGCCCAATCAAAATTAACCAACTCACCCTAGCACAGGGTTTCCCCTTTTACCTTCATAAACTGCCATTTGCTTATGAGCCATGTCTGTCTCCTCTGTCCAGAGGCAGCTCTTTGTCCCTCTGGGACAAATATTCCTTATCCCTTTCCTCTTCTCCCTTGTCCTCAATCTCCTGTCTTTGTTTCTTATTCCCTAGCCGACTTTGAGGTCCCTACAGAGGGCAAACAGGAGTGTCTCTCCACACTTGGCCAGATTCATGAACTAGAAGGCTCATTCTGTGCCACCACAGTCACTGCCAGTGCCCACGCGATGAGGCTGCAGCTTCCCGAAGCATAGTGTACTGCCCACAAGGGCTAGCGGTCATCCATGGAGTACCTGGTGTCTCGTCCATGTGCTGATTAGGGTACAGATGGTCCGGCAGTGACGTGAGAGTTGGCCAGAACTCTTGAGAGCAGTTTTCAGCCTGAAAAAGGCCTCATGAGACAAAAACCTTACTGTGGCCTGTAGCATGAATAATAGAAACCTAGAGACAGGTATTGGGGTTCAAGCTGAAGAGCAGAAAAGCAAAGCAGCCAAACCGCTAGAGAAGTCTCACCTCTACCAAGGCTGGGCAACTGCAGACTGAGCCCTGAGCCTCTGTCTCCTCCCATTTTATATTCCCCTGTAGTGCTGGGATTAAAGGTGTGTGACTGCCTAATACTGGGATTAAAGGTGTGAGCCACCGCCACCTGGATCTGTTTCTGCTTTGACCTTATGTAGCCCAGGGGGTCCTTGAACTCACAGAGATCTATCTACCTCTGTCTCCCAAATTCTGGGATTGAATTTGGTGTGTGCCACCACTGCCGGGCCTCTAGGGTTTAGTTTTGCCCTCTAATTTTCAGGCAAACTTTATTTATTAAAACATAAGTAAAATATCACTGTATTTCCCCTTTTGTCTAAAATAAATAGAAGACTGTAACTAATATAAAAAACTATATACAATAATCACAATAACTGTTACAGGCAATAAATACATCAACAATGTCTAGTCCATTTGCATTTGACAAATTCAAAGAAAAGACTTCATATCTATCCTATCTTGGTGAGTCCAAAGTTTTATACCTATTTTACTTTCTATCACAACTTGCATTACTACCCAAAACTATCTTCTGATGTCTCTCAACCTTATACACTTTATACTTCTTTAGTGAGTTTCTTTTCTGAGTCTCGTAAGCAAGGAAAACTATAACTATCTCGTCATCAACTCCCTCAGAGACCCAAAAGGAAATAATATTAACTAAGTAAGCAGGAAGTGCAAGCAAGTGATTTCCAAAAAATGTGAGAAATAACAGAAACAAGTGGCTTCCTGGACAGTCACCCAAAGTTCCTCTGCAACGTTGGGGCATCCGTTTTTGGCCTAAAGGCCTAGAATATTCGACAGACTTTTCTATAAAGCAGGAATTTTATAAAGGATGTCCTACCTTGTCTTGGCAAGGTTTGGCGTTCACTCTCTTTTGTGTCCTGCTTGTCCAGTTTGTACAGCATATTGTCAGCAGTCAAGGCAAGGGAACTTTCTTGCCTAGTGGTTTGCTTTTGCCACAAAGAAAGTGAGCTCCATATGGAGCTTTTTTGATGCTCATTATCTTCTCTGAAATGGATTGGTGCTGCCAGGAGCAGACATGTCTCATTATCATTTTTTTTTTAAAAAGAAGAACCTATGCTATTAAAATGTCTTAAATATGGCATTCTGCTGTCTGAAGATGACCTATCTAAAATATATCTTTGTTTGACTTTGAAAACGTACCTAATGTGACTACAAGTTTAATTATAATAGGTGACCAGTTACTAACCTGCATTTATTTATTATCCTAAACAATTAGTAATAATAATTTTCAGGGGCTAGAAGTTTGCATTACATTGCTAAATGAGTTGTATAGGTACAATACCTTGAGCAAGTGTAGAAATATATGTACAGTATGTTTTAACAAATTTATTCTCAAATTTGTATCGAAAGACCAAATTTGTATGTAATACACAAAAGTCTAATTCAATGTAAAATAGTTAAAACTAGTAGTTACTTTTTAAAAGTAGATTCAATAATCTACCTTTTTATCTTATCATATCATATCCTCCCTTTTTTCTGTCTGAGTAGATTCAATAATCTACCCTTCTATCCCATCATATATCTAGTGGCTAGCTTACATGCTCTGTTTTGTGCACCCAAGCAGAACAAAACCCTGAAAAATGCAAGTTTCAAGAAACACTAGTTCACTTGGCAGCCCACTTTCCTGTGTGCCTGATTCAGTGTATACATCTGTGATTCTTAAGATTTGGGAAGGTTTTGTTTTGTTTATTCATTGCTCAGAAAACGTGATTTTTTGTCACTTAGATCTTCTTTGTGTACCACAGCCTGCCCATTCTGCCCTCTTCAGCGTCTCTTGACTTTTTAAGAGACTTTTAATTGGCACGGTTTACTTGCAAAATATAAAATATAAAAAAGTAGTTATATTTTTGAAACAGCTTTGGTGAGTTAGCCATGCCTTGTGCATGTTGTCCTTTTTCTTGAGGTATGGCTGGCATTCTAAAACAAGCATGCTAAGTCTAGCAGTGGTGGCACATGCCTTTAATCCCAGCACTCTGGAGGCAGAGGCAGGTGGATCTCTGTGAGTTCGAGGCCACAGAGAAACCCTGTCTTGAAGGGGAAAAAGAGAGAGAGAGAGGGAGGGAGGGAGAGAGAGAGAGAGAGAGAGAGAGAGAGAGAGAGAGAGAGAGAGAGAGAGGTCTAAAACAAGCATGCTGGTTCCAGAGGCAACTGCTTCCAAAACTTCAGCAAATGAGGAGTTGGTACTGTTGGGTGAAGCAGACTTCTCCCAGAACGTCAGAAAGATGGCTGAAGCATACATAAAAAGTGAAACCCTCTCTTGCTGGATTCCTTGTTTCAGTCTTGAGAAATGATCAGCCACCTGAATAGTTTAGCTGGAGGCATGGGTGGGTGGATTTTTAAGAGAGAGTCACTGGACCTTGCAGTTGACAAATTTAGAAAAAAAAAAAATCTTGGGCTTAGAGCCATGGCTCAGCTGTTGACTGAGGTTTCTGTCCTGCCTGATTCCTGCTATCGTTAAGTCCCAAAGAAATCACACAGAGGTCTACATTAACTATAAGCTAATGATTGGCTCATTAGCTCAGGCTTCTTATTAACTCTTACAAGTTATATTAGCCCATTATTCTTGTCTATGCTAGCCACATGGCTTGGTACCTTTTTCAATGAGGCAGTCACATCTTGCTTCTTTGGCGAGCTCATAATTGCAGAAGAATGGACTTCCCTCTTCTCAGAATTCTCCTGTTCTCATTGACCCGCCTCTACTTCCTGTCTGGTTGTCCTACCTATACTTCCTGCCTAGCTACTGGCCAATCAGCGTTTATTTAAAATATAATTGACAAAATATAGACCATTCTCCCATACCACGAGCTGCTTGTTCTTCCAGAGACCCAGTTATGGTTCCTAACACCCATATTAGACCGCTCACGACCATCTGTTACTCCAGCTGCAGAGGATCTGATGCTCGTGGCCTCCACAATCACCCACACATGCGTGGCATGCACTCACGCAGATACACACACACACAAAATCTTATAAAAAGGGGGAAAAATCTTAATATAGTTTATGCCTTTAAAAATACCAACTCTGTAAGTCACCAACTTTAGAAACTTCTTGGAAAGAAATGATAGATAAATAATTCATGCTGCATATTTTAGAAACACAGATTTTGGAATAAAAGGTCTTGGTAGGACGCTGCAGGCTGCAAGAGACACTGTGCTCTTTGTTACTGCTGAATTACACCTGAGCGAGCCCACACTGAAGTTCTGAAAACCTGTAATTATGACGGGATGTGCTTTGATGGCTAGATCTGAAAAGTATGGGTGCTGTCATCAGCTGACTGAGCTTTGGAATCACTGCTTGGGATAATTGTGTGTGCTGTCAAACCTTTTCCAGGTGTGAGTTCTAACAGAATCCTCTGGCTCTCTCCTTCTGCTCAGGTCGATACCCCTGTCCTTCCTGCTTGGACCTTTGCTAAAAAGTGAGTCCTGCTTGGTCTCACCCAGTTGTCATAATCCATTCTTATGTCATTGCTTTGGGCTTGGACATGTGACTCGCTTCTAGGGAGGGGAGGGGCTAGAAGATGCTGAACTGCTCTGATAACAGAGAGATACACAGGATTGTCTTACCCTCTCTGCCTACTACCAGATATGGCTCTGATGCTTCTGACACTAAGAGAAGGCAACCTTGGGAGAGGACAAACACGGACGGTTGCTAAGAGCAACAAGGTTAGGAAGATCTTGGCTCCCAGTGGTAGGTGCTTTTTTACCTATTGTCCTAGTGCTGTGCCTGGTTGGTGGCCGTGTAGGTGGGTCTTGTTGGTTTAGCTAGGGTTTTCTGTTGCCTGCAGCTAACCCATCTTCTTGGATACACAGATAATCCAGGGTTAAAACAAAACAACAACCACGGTTATATCATGATCACATCTCCCTTTATGTCCTCAGAGAAGGAGTCCCTTGCACGGGCTCAGTGTTTCGTAGTATCAGTGGTGGGATTTTTGTTTGCCTGCTTTAACAGAAGTAAAATAATGATGGCTTTAAGAGGTTGTGAAATTGAGGGAGTTGGGAAGAGACAGGGAGACTTTGGAAACAATTTGAGCTGATAAGCAATCAAGGAAATGGGTAGCTTTGCCCCTGGGGTCACCTAGGGTTCTCTTCCTCTACTAGGAAGCTGTTTCTTATCCACATGTGAAAACGGCTCATCACCATCCTGGGATTTGGAGCCCGGGGAAGACGGTTCAGGCTGGGCTGGGGTGGACAACCTCCTTTTGACTTGGAATTACCGGACTCCACTCACTCAGAGGTCACTGACCAGAAGTGGATGAAGTACCTGCTTACAGCTAGTTGCAAAGGAGTTTGGAAAATATTCTATCTGTGTGTCCCATTAAGCCCAGAGAAGTCTGATCGTAAGGGGTACAGTTAGAGGCACCAGTCACAGTGTGCCTGCGGTGGTGTATAGGAAGGACACAAGGGCGGAGTGTTGGGTACCACTCTGAATGTGAAGCAGGATGGGAGGAGCCGCATTGGTCAAGTTCTTTGAACGCTCTGGGGCCTTGTGCCAGTTTTGCTCTGCCCTGACCTTGAGCCAGGTGGCATTCCAAACCTTTTCAGAGTCTGACTTTCCTTGCTGTTCCCAGCAGGCAGTCTCTTGCTTGGGATGGGGAAAGAGTGAGCAGAGGCAAGGAAGGAGCAGAATAAGTCCCTCGAGTGAGCTGCTGGGCACCAGTCCATCTGAGAGTCACAGGCTGGCGCTTATCGGCCACTCTCTGCTGTGCTGTCTGTTATGCTCTTAACAGCCCAGGGCTCCGTTTCCTCAGGAAGAAAAGCATGGCTCGCAAAGACTTGAAACGGTGCTCCAGACTTACACACTGACCCCGAGTCCCGGCTGTGTGGAAGAGACTAAATGAGGTGGAATTTGAGATATTGTCAGATTGTTGCGGTTCTAAAATATGGGGTAAAGATCACTGGGCCCGGTGTGGCCAGGACGTGCTTGGGGACTAATCTACGATATTGATCAGTGTCTTTCCTCCACTGCTGACTGCCCCATAACAGCTGCCACATCTGGACATGGTATTGTCATGCACGGTACACGTCACCTTTCCAGGTACCCAACATGAGAAAGGTGTCTGGGAAAGCTTAGGGTAGAGCATAGGCATTCAGGGCGGTCACACCTCGGTGCTCCTGGGTGGCATGTGAGAGGGTTCTGCTGCACAGAGGGCAGGGGGCGCGCTGAGCTTGCTCCTGGAGGAGAACACATGGTGGCAAGAGATGGGACCTAAACCTGGAAAACAAGGACCAACTCACGCAGCGAGCCTGGGCATGCAAACGCTCTGTTGGTGGCATATTTTTGTAGATTGCAATTGCAGATGCACCAACTCCAGGCCACTCTCCAGGGTGCTCTCAGAATTGCCTGTTCCAGGGAGCGGACCCGCTGTCTTAGTCTGTGCCCTCCCTCTCCTTCCTTGGAGGCTCTGGTTTCCTGCAGCCTAATGTTTGGCTACTCATGACCTGACTAATTCGACTGTAGGCTTACTTTTAAGATTATTAGTAAGCTCACTTTATTGTGCTGAACTCACTAGTAAAAACATCACATAGCCATTTTAAAGTAGGCACTTGAACAAACCCATACCCAGCCCCGCACTCGTGAACCTCCGTATAATTAGAATGGCTCTCCTAAAGTCCTGGACTTCACTTAGTGTTTTAAACTCTGATTATCAGTTACATTTTTTATGTACTTACTCAGCACAAAGAAAAACTATGGCAGAATCGAAACTAGAAAAGCAGCTAGCTTTATATACTTTTTCATGAGTCATCTGTCCTTTTGCCTGCATTCCAGCTCCTTTTTTATAAAAAAAAAAAAAAAAAAGCTGGCTTTCCTTTTCCACTTTTAATGTTGTACATCATGGGAGCAGAGAGTCAGATGGTCCTTGAGGGTCCAGCACCAGATTCAGCAGCGTTTTGCCAGCCTCCTTACCCACCCTCAAACTACAGGGGTTGTTGTTTGTTTATTTTTGAGATTTATTTATTTTTATTTCTTTCATTTGTGTGGATGTTTTGATATGTGCACTACATCCAGACAGTGCCTGCAGAGACCAGAAGAGGGCGTTAGATCTCCTGGAACTGGAGTTACTTATGGTTGCGAGCTGCCATGTGGGTGTTGGGAATTGAACTCAGGTCCTTTGGAACAGCAGTGCTGAGCTGTCTCTCGGGCCCCACCCTCTGTTTTTACAGCGGTTCCTGGTCTCATATCCTTTCCTCTGTAAATCTGTAGTGCATTTCAGCTTTGAGTTTCAAGATGCCTCCTTCCACCCCCTAGAAGTGTTCTTTGTCCTATGCCTGAGGTCCTTTTCCTTTAGAGGGGCACCCGTGGACAGCAGGAATACGTACGTATGTGAGTGAGTGAATGAACGAGCTGGCTGCTGCTTTGGAAGCCAGCTCACAGATTAGAGCTGGAGATCCCTGGTCCCAGACTGACTGCTCTGAGCACGGGGCACCCCATTCCAGCACCGCATTCCAGTCTGTTCTCCTGGGCTTTCCTGGCGGCTCGAGGATTCATCCATCTTCATCAGTCTCCACGGTTGGTTTATTCCCAGGCAGGCAGCTTTGATTCTACAATTAAACTCCTTTCTGAAGCAACCTCAGAAAGAGGGCTCCTCAGATGCTGCCTCAGCCTGTGCCTGGTTCATGTTTACTTTGCAGTTACATGATTTTTTTTTTAAATCTTTACTTAGGTCAAAATGATTATAATGGAAACAACTCAGAGTATAGGATCTATCCCAAGTATTTTCTTGATTTAATTCTATCTTTCTATTCCTGCTGGTAGTACTTTTAGCTGCACACATGGAAGATAATTGAATGCATACTTTCTTTCGAGTAGCCATGGTCACATTTAAAATCCTAAATTCTGCATGTTTTGAAGGGGAAACCAGAGCCTGTTGCCTGATGTGGCCTTCTTGGTTTTTACAAGGTTAAAAATAGTTGAGGGCTCGGTTCTGGAAGCCTCTGTTGATGGAATAGTAGCTTGGAAAGATGCCTTTGCCGTGTTTCTTTCCCTTTAATTCAGGAGCGGTAGTTACTGTAATGGAAGGGGATCTGCTCATTATCTTGTGCCGTTTCAACTCTGTGTTTTTCTTATGCTGTTCAGATTTATGGTTAAGGCAGAGGAAATTAGCGGGACTTTCCTGTTCATGTGATCAGAAATCCAATGTAATAATTCTGGGTTTGAGGTGTTTCTAACCAGGGACTAGAGCTGTGTCTAGTGGACACCTTCTAGCAGGTAACGCCATCTTCTATTCAGTCGGAACATGGAATGATTGTGTCCACAGGAATATTTTAGGGAGTTGGGTTTGGTTATGATGCATGTTGGACCAAGAGCATTTTTCCATGGAAAGCGAGGGGACCTATGTGTGACCTGTGTGAGTGTGCTGGGGTGTCTGAGGAGCTGCTGTAGCCGCAGCAGCAGGCACAGGGCTCCCGTGGAGGCACACACATGAAAATGGCAGGAAGGAAACCCAAGGACAGCATGACTTACTAAGTGCTTAACCTCTTGGCTGGCATAGCAAAGGGGGAAGAGAACTCTGGATAATCAAGGTTGCATCCTGGACTACAGAGCTGGACCATGACCATACCTGGTAATCTTTGGATTTCTGCTATGGGAACTTACTAGCTGAGGTGTATGTTCCAGGATGGAAATCCTTGGGTGAGGCTGGACACAGCAGTTGAGCCGAAGTCTCACCATGGAAGAGGAGCCAGATTTGGCTGCCTACCCTGGGCCTGTGAATAGAGGAGTGGCCAAGATTTGGGGAAGATACACAGCATGAAGCAGGAGCGACAGTTCTGGAGAAAGAGTGAATCTCTGGGTCTAGGTAGGCACAGTGTCAGTGTGACTGTCCCGGAGTCTCTGGGTCTGGGTAGGCACGGTGTCAGTGTGACTGCACCGGAGTCTCTGGGTCTGGTTAGGCACGGTGTCGGTGTGACTGTCCCGGAGTCTCTGGGTCTGGGTAGGCACGGTGTCGGTGTGACTGCACCGGAGCCGAAGAGTCAGATGTAGCTCTTCTCTGCTGTGCACCAACCGCTCTGACTTCTGCAGAGGGCCACATCTCCTCGCTCATGATCTTATCCCCAGGCTTACTGAAGTCATGTTCTCATGACTCCTAGAAACAAAGTTGGTCTCTTGTCTTGAGAGTTTGTAGAAAATGAACAGCCAAGCTGGGGATGGCGCCTAGATCTATGCCCTCTGGAGCCTCATCCTGTCCACGTGATTAGTCTTCCTGTCCACTGAAGGAGTGTCCCAGCAGGGAATGCCTGCAGTGGCAGACTGTGCTGCTGCCATTTCCTATTTCCTATCAGCAAGCACACATTGACCCTTTGGCATCTTAGCTTCATTGTTAACCAGTGTCTAAATCCCTGCAGATTTTGGCTTCTGTCAACATTATTTAACTGTTTTTAAAGTAAGAACAAAGCGTGGTCTCCATCCCCGTGTCTTCTGCTCAAGTGACACCATGTGTCTGCTTCATGGTTTAGACACCGTTGAGCTGAGCTGTGTGCGGAGCTTGAGGATGTGGCCCAGCACAGGTGGAAATCGAGGCTCGCTAGAGAGTCGGGTAGGACACAGACACCGAGGGGATGGAAGAGAAACAGGACGTGTTCCCACTGAAAAGCCAGGATAGGCAGAAATGACAGCAGCCCGGAGATTGGAAGCTGCGGGGCGGTTCCGTGAGCTCAGCCTGGCTAACACAGCATACCCTCTGTTTTACATCTGAGCCTAAACACGCCCCTTTCTCCAAAAGCATTGAGCAAGTCGAGGAATATGGACAAGACGGAACGGCATTGTAGAGTGCAGATCCTGGTTTGTGTTTTCTGGTAAAGATGCGAGACTTTTTTTTCTCTTTTCTGTCAGTTAAGGTTTGCTTTGTATCAGATTCTCAACATCTACTGCCTGAAAGCCGCAGTCGTGGTACTCGCGTGTGAGTGTGTGGTTTGGCTGAGTTTCCTCTGGTCTGGACCAACTCCGCTGAGAAGTGTCCGGGCTTGGGGAGCTGGGTGGTCTAGGGTACCCTCACTTGTGTGTCGTTATTGGCAGACAGATTGTTTGGAGAAAGCCCCAGTAGGGTCTGTTTTCACTGGATCCGCGTGGTTTCTCGTCCTCTGGCTAACAAGCCTCTCAGTCCTCTCATAGTTCAGCCCCCATGCATTTGGGGCCCCTACATGCAGCCATCTGCTATTTCTCCATTAGCCGAAACAGATCTCTTGGTTAAATTGGGAGTCACTTTAGGAGCTTGTTACATTACTCTGTGGACACAGAAAAAGTGTGAATTGGAAGCCTTTACTGTCAGAAACGCTTCATGCAGCAAACCTGTGGTTAGCTCAGCAGGTAGTGATTGCCGCTACCTGCCGCCCACCTGAAGACCGCTCTGAGCCACACTGTGGTGAACTCCTTAGGAAGAGTCCGTGTCAAGGAAAGCTGTACCATCTATGCAGCCGTTCTCTTAGCCTCCTCTGGGAAATCCACCAAGGGACTAGAGGCAGAAAGTTAGTGAAGGGCCAGATGGAGCCCAGAATCCGGAAAAAGCCATCGCGTCCTGTGTGTGAACACAGGGCAACCAAAAGGCAGGTCTAGGCTGGGAGGGGCTGGAGCGAGAGGGACCACCTGGGCCCAAGAATCAAGGACAGTTTCCCTGGGCCAGCACAGGCCCGGAGCGAGAGACCCAAGACCAGATTCGAAGCAGAGCTGACGAGAAGACCATATTCACCTATCCAAAAGGAACCAAAAAACTGAGTCAAGAAACTCCACTCTAAACGGAATTGCCCTAGAGGAAGGAGTCAGTCGCAGAGCAGGTGAGACGACCACGGACCACAACAGCCGTGTTCTCTAGAAGGTCTCCTGCACCCCAGGGATCGTACTTAGCCTTGATTTCGGTCCACACAATCCCCTAAGGCAGTTAGTTTCCAGAGGCGAAACTGCCTCAGGAAGGTTGAGTAATTGGCATCAGTCACCAAGCTTGTTACGTGTCTAACCCCACAGCACCGAGCCCTTTCTCTGCAGCAGGCTGCTGTCGGCATCATTAGGCAGCCAGACCTGTAGGACCCTTCTGACAGTAAAGCTTGGGAAGACTCCGGTGCTGCCTCCCCAGCAGAAGCTCTAGGAGACGGCCTCATAGAGGAGAATGCACAGAGATGGCATCAGCCACCAAAGAAGATGGAGGAACCCATGAAGAAAAGACTCAGTTCACTTGAGAGTACAAAGATGCCAAAATTTTCTCTAAACCTTACTTCCCATTCCACAGTCTTTAGTTGCCTCTCTTCCCTAAATTGAAAGGATCCCCAAGGCTTGAGTGGAGTCATCCTATTACCCAGGAGAATAAAGGAAGTGGAGTGTAAGTTTGAGGTTAGCCTGGGCTACATGGTGATATTTGTTTTCCAAAAAAAAAAAAAAAAACCAAACAAACCCCCTCAGAATCATTTTATTAGGTTATTGACAGAATAAAACCAATCAGGAAAGACTGGGCACTAAGGGGCTCTGAGACCCGTGGCCACAGAAGGAAGGCAGCTGTAGAAGTTCTGACCTACCAAGAGTGAGTTTGGCCTGTGCTCTCAGTAGACTTTGACTGAAGTCAGTATGTAATGTTGAAGGAGACTCTGCAACCCACAAGAGAGAACACAAGAGCCGCGGACACCTCCCCTCACAACCTGACACCACCACTTAGTAACTTCTCACTCACAGCTTCAGTTTCTGTGCAGCAGAAATGAGTGTGAAGGAGGTCACGGTTGGGACACACGTGACACCGGCTTGCCCGGTGCTGGCTGAATCAAAGCCTCTGGAGATGGATGGTTGTGAGCAGATAGGAGTCCCTAGCTGGAAGAATGCATGAAGGTTGACTGCTGCCCAGCAGGGGGCCACTGGGGAGGTTGCCACCCAGGAGGAGTGCTGGTGGTCCACTCTGCTGTGAGAAGGTGGAGTGTCTTCATTTGTCTTTTAGAAAAAAGAACCCCCTTGGTAAACAAAATTCCGACAGGTTCCTTCCTAAAGGAGAGGTGCAGGACTTTGGGGAGAGGATTGGCAGCAAGGGGTGCAGGACCACGTGCGGGGAGAGGATCCAGAGCAAGGACTGCACGCTCTGGCTCCTGCCTCGCTCCCAGCGGATCCTTTTCTTCATAAAGTAGTTTATTTAACAGTCCACTTGCCACACACCTCCCTCGCCCCAGCGAGAAGCTGGCGGCTCTTCAGTGCGTCAGTACAGACTGGTAGATTCAGTCATCCCTTCTTCACATTACCAAGTGCACTACTGCCTGACCATCTATCCAGGCTCTGTGGGAGATTGAATTTGAAGTGGGTAAAGACTTGGGCTTGTAACAGCTATTACAGTCTTATTGTTATAATCTTTTTTATTTGTTTTTTGTTTTTCAAGACAGGGTTTCTCTGTGTAGCTCTGGCTGTTCTCGAACTCACAGAGATCTGCCTGCTCTGACTCCTGAGTGCCGGAATTAAAGGCGTGCACCACTGTCACCACCACTTGACATATTTGTTATCATCTTAAGAATGTTTTCTAAGGAAAATATGTTTTCCAAGTTTCACTTAAAACCCCAGTGAGAACCAGAAAATAAATCCAATATGGCGGTGAGATGGCTCAGCAGGTAAAGGCAAGCCTGGTGGCCCAAGTTCAGTTCTCAGGATCCATGTGGAAGGAAAGAACTGAACTCACAAAGTTGACCTTTGACCTGCACAAGTGCAGTATGGTACATGCATTACCCTCCCACCACACACACATACAAATAATAAACAAAACTCTCATGTGAGGCTGATAGAATAAAATTACAGTACCCTTTTTTTTCCCTCATGGATGGAAAATTAAGGGTCTTACTTAATACTAAGAAAGTAAAAGTTCTGTTGCACAGTTCTGGTGTTTGAAGAAATTAGAGTGGGGAGGGGGAGCTGCAGGAAGACCACGCCATAGCTGAGAGACTTGGTGGCTTGGAGTGGGCCATTCCTCTGACTGACTGGTGGGGCTGTTTGTACAGAAGCAGTCAGCATCCCAGAAAGCAGTATCATGGGACACATTGCAGTGGCTGATGTCCAGATTTTGATGCAATGTCAAGGTCATCTTGGCAGATGGTTCACCAAAAAGCTGAAGATTGAAAGGTTTGAGGTGATGATGGGATAGCTGGTCCTTGTGCAGGGTTTGCTGTCTGCGGCGTTGTGCATACTCCATGAACGTTCTTTGTGCTTCTCTGGACCGTTGTCTCTAAATAGTCTCCTCGCCAGTCGACGGCAGGTGAGGGGCATACTAGCGGACTCTCGCGTTCTCACTTGGGCTCCTCTGGGGACAGTGACTTCCAGAGCAAGTGGTTGTTCTCCAGTTGGGATCCAGGCCTCCTTACCAGGGGACGGACTTCTCTTTCTCCTTGAACATTGTTCCTTGCTTTTGTTTTCTCCACAGGACAGGTTCCGGGTTGGAGGTGAAGCCATGAAGAGCAAGTAGAACAGACAATAATGCTTTACCGTAATCGCTTCTTGGTGCTGCTGGCCCTGGCTGGGCTGCTGGCCTTCCTGAGCCTCAGCCTGCAGTTCTGTGAGTACAGAGGGGACCTGTGGGCTGCAGGAGGGTAGACGACTTTGCTGGGAGACTAAGGGCCTGGGTTTGTAGGCAGCAAGGAAACCCCGGGGCTTTTTCATTATCGGTACTCATGGTGAATGGCTGGTAGCAAGAATCCTAAACTGACGTCTTTTCTTTCTTTGAGTCCAGATCTCACTCTGTAGCCCAAACTAGCCTCAATTTAATGATCCTCCTTCCTTAGCCTCCTAGGCCTGTGCCGCCACACTCACAGCCAGCCTCGCCGTACATTCTTTGAACTTACATATATGTTCCTAAACTGCCTGCTTATTTTCATTGACATCCATCCCCAAGGTCCAGAGGATTCATCTTGATTTCTCATGCTGGGCAAAGGCAATTTGACCTTTGGTTCCTTGAAGACTGCGTGGCCGTTTTATGTTCAGTCGTTGATGGGCCTTGGGTAGCTCAGACAGGGTGGGGAAATTAGGTTGCTGGTATGAAATTTGGTCCCTGGGTGGCAGAGGCTGCTCACGGAGGTCCCAAGCAGCAAGGTAAGGACTCTCTGGTGAAGTTCATCTGTGAGCCTCCCCGATTCATCGTCTTCCACTGAATCCTTATGCTCACACTGTACCCCAAATCTGTGTACCCCACACTTGCCATGAGAAGGGCTATCCTGGAACTCAAATCCTGCTTCAGTTTCTCATTGATTGCAGCCCTTCAGAAGTGGCCTACTGTCTCCTGTGTCCTCACTCTGCTTGGCTTTCTCCAAGGAACCAGCCTTTCCCTGAGCTCACCCCTGCCACCCTGCATGGACCAGCTCTTCCCCCATCTCCTTCCATCCTTTTAGCCCTTGCTTTCTTTCCTCTAGGTGTTGCTGCATGGGTTTGATGCTTTTGTGATGTACATTGGGATTCCTCGAGTCAGCTCTCTTTCCCTAGTCACGAAGCCTCACTGTGCCCTTCCCCTGTATGTCTCAGGAACCCACATGCCCGGAGCAGAGTGGGTGTCTCTTGAACGTCTATTGAATGAATGAGTCTGTGACTATTCTGGAAGCATCTCCTCTTCCTTTGGGCTCTGTGTGCTGGAAACTGAGGAGGCGCTGGTACAATGCTGAGAACTGTGTTTGCTGTCACCTGGCTTCTCTGTTTTCCCACCTCACGCTGATGGGTGGGAGCTCTGTGGGGAGGTGGCATTTCTGTTTCACTTTGAGTGACAGAAATAGGAACAGGTGGCTCAGTGAGTGGGATGTGGGGAGTGCAGAGGAATGTGGGAGACTTGGCATCAGGAGTGGGTGGTTTGAAGAAAGAAAGCTTTAAGGCTTGCCTGATTTACCACAGGGTGGTATAGGCTCACCCCTGTGCACGTGACAGGCCGCTCTAACAGTAAAGAGGCCCAAAAATACTTATTTCATCCTTCCAATATTGGAAGTGGTCAAGAGAAGGTGACCAGAGATGTGTAGAAGTACTCCAGATGGCTAATGACCTGCAAAAATAGAAACCTTCCAATAAGTGGGGTCTGGCTTTCAGTGGTTTCGTTGTTTGTAGTTTTTCATTGGAAATTTTCCACAGTTCAGTGGAGGAGGAGGGACCTGCAGTCAGCCTGGAGTTCTAGCCTGAGCCCTGGGCGGGCTCTGAGAGGTAAATGTGGCTCCCTTGTGTTCCTCAGGCATCTCTTGCATGAGCTGGCCTGTGTGGCACTGAATGGCCCTGTGTGTCTTGCTTGTACCACACTTGTGAATGTTCGTCTGTGTTAGGAGGGCCGCTTTTCAGCCACACTTTTTTAAGGAAAATTTTGCAGACTAAATTGGCCTGGCTGGACCCGAGCGCTTCACTCTGGAGTACCTTGCAGTTCAGAAAGCCTGAGAGATGGACGTCTGCGCTGCCCTCCTCCTCCTAGGTAATCTGCAGCTTCAGAACCTGCCTGTCTGCATAGAAACGACACTTGGTTGCTTCATTTATTTGATTGCCTTATTAATTGCTTATTATTATAGTGTAAGAAACTTTGAGTCACTAAACAAACATGGACTCATGCTTTGTTCTTACCCTAAAATATACATGCTTTTCTTTATTGTTCCTTTTGACAAATTTCTTGAATACCATGCTGGCAATGTTATTGTTTGAAACAATATAGTTGTGTGTGTGTGTGTGTGTGTGTGTGTGTGTGTGTGCGCTTTATGTAAAAAGTATGGTTTCATTTTCTAAAACTACTGTGTATCTTGTTATATCTTGCTGGTAGATCAATATTCCTGTTGATATTTTGGATATGGAAACAATTTGGTGCAGGTCAGGAGTGAGACATGGGATTGTTTAAACAAGCATGTCTCCCCGTAGGCAGAGGACATGAGAAGTCAAGTCGTATGTGTCTGTGAAGTGTTTGCTGTGCTCAGTGTTGTGGAGACAGAGTGAGAGGGGAAGGACCCGGACGGCATAGAGAACCGTACCGTTCATAGCTTCTCAGCACGTCCATCGGTGATAACACGAATGGCTTGTGTGCGCTGAAGGTCCTTAGTGAAATTATTTCATATATATACATACATAAACATATTTCAGTCCCTTAGTTTTGAAATGTGTACAGTGAGAAAATAACTTCTCGAATTCAAGGATCCTTTGTTACAACATGGAAAGACTGTTAGGATCTGAAGACATCTGAGTCATTTCTGCTTTTTCTGCCCGTTTATAATCTCCCATTTCCCCTCTGCAGCATTTCTTCAGTCTGTGTTTTGTGCTCACTCTCAATCTTCTCCTTCCCCAAATGGTGGTGTGACAGGCACACACAGACTCTGAAACTGTGGCCTTGATTCGAATGGTAGCTTCCTCATTAAGCAGCTGGCTACTCTGCACCTTCCTTCATACGAGAATTAATCACCATAATTTTGCAAGGTTGGCGTGAGAATAGACACTTGTGGAAACTTCTTGGCTGGTGCAAGCCTCTTCGTTACCAACCGCTCCTTTGCAAAGTTGGTACGAGACTGTAAATTTTGGGAAAGCCCTGGCTCATGGCAGCTGCTGTTTCTTCTGTAAAATGGAGCTGATTATTATGGTTTTGCAAGATTGATTGAGAGCTGAGAGCTTTTGGGAAAGCCCTTGGCCCACAGAAGTCTGACTGACCGTAAGTCTGTACGCAAACCAGAGCCCTGCCGGAGTGTACTCTCATGGTATACTAGCATCCCAGAAGGTAGGCAGAGCTTATTACTTCAGCTATTTAGTGAAAGAAAGCTTGAGATTTACCATCCATTGATTTGCTTTTAATCAGAGTCCCTTGGCTGACAGTAAATCTATGTGGTGCTTGTGGCACTCATTTCAGGGAGGCATCCTCTTGGGCGGAACCTCAGTTGGCCACAGCAGAGTTCATCTGCAGTGGTGAAAGCTAGTGTTGTCTTCAGGGTCTGACGCCTCCTTCCTGCAGGAGGCGTTGGCCTGTTCTGTGTGACCCAATGGACACAGAGTTCCATTTGCATTGGGCTGGAAGCAGAGCTGCTGAAGATTCAGGGTTATGTCAAGGTGTGTGTTCTCCCCCCAGGAGTTGGCACACTCTGAAGGTCACTCTCTAAAGAGGACAGAGTCAGGCAAGTCATTGGGCCCAATCACATTTTGTATCTTTAAACTCTAAAGTTTTATTAATTTTATCTTTCCTTGTTGATCCAGTGCTGGGAGTATGTGCAGTTTGTTCTTTAGCTAATACTCCTGCTTTGTCACTGGCCTGGGAGTTGAGTCCCTCGGGAGCCACAGGCCCCTCCGACCAGTAGAGGAGTATCAGGAGCAGAGACTCGAAGTGCTGGGCAAGCAAGGGGTGGGGCGTGTGGTGGAGTGGGTGGAACATGGACGCTGGAACCTGACTGCAGACCAAACCTGGCCTGCCACCAACCAGCTTTCCACACTCAGAGAAGCTGCGCGCTGTCTCCGTGCCTCAGTTTCCCCTCAGTGAAGTGGAGATCGTGATGGATAGAATTGGTGAGGACTCTGCAGCACATGGTACAATGCTTGGCACATAGTAATCCCGGCGTGTGTTCAATGAATTAAGATCATGTATGTATGGCAGAGTGGTATGACAGGATAGAAGAGAGGAACCCTGTCCAGTCTGGGGAGTCAGGGGACATCTGAGGTCATGCTTGAGGGAGAATAGGAGTTGTCTGGGGAGGACACTAGAGAAGAGTGTCCCTGGCAGATGGAAGAAGCAGAACAGAGGGGAGCCCCAGCGGCAGAGACGCCACCATGCAATTAGCATATTGGAGAGGGCAGAGCCCACTTCTGTTTTCTCCAGAATGTGGACATCCAAGTGCTACGGTCAGCACTTAAATCGTGTTTAAAACACACGTTCCCAAACAAGCAAACAGAAATGTCTGCAGCCCTCCCTACAGAAACTGACTTTCGATGGGAGCAGAGCCCAGGATCTGTGTTAAGAGCCAGCACCCGGGTGTGTCTCACGTACAGTGTGAACTGGTGGGAGGGTGACACTGGGTGATGCAGCTCCGAGGCTGTTTGACTTATGCAGTCAAAGACGGGGGGGGGGGGGAGGGGGAGGGCTCAGAGGCAGGCATTAGCCCTGAAAGCAAGAAGCAAAACCTGGAGTGTCACCGTGTGCGTGGGACTTTATGACTACTTGGGAGGTAGAATGGGGCAGAGTGACCCTACCTTGAAACCCAGGAGTCTGCTGGGGTAGTCACTAGATACTCTGTTCATCCACATGTTCATTCAGAGATCTCCTGCAGGACTCCATTCCAGAGGAAGATACCAGCTGAGGGAAATGAAATATCCAGACACAGGGAGGGGCGAGGAAGATTGCTCAGGACAAGAAGTGTAGAGCTCAGGAAAGGGAAGTGGGGTGAGTGTGGTGTACAGGGTGCCTAGAAGCGCATGAGGGCTGCATGGTTGCAGTGCCCAGCCCAAAGTGGATCTTGGTTGGAAGGCCTAGGAAAGACCGAGTCTGCAGCCACTGTTTGTGGCTTGGTGTTCACCATCATGCAGTCTGGGCTGGGAGGAACCTGATCGTGTTGTGTAGAGGCTGTGAACTTGTTTGCTTTGGCCAAGCCAGTGTTTCCAGGTTTTAAAAATTATTTACCAGTTTCACATAAACTTTCAGCTCTTGTTTGAAAAGTCATTTTCCCTGGCATCTGAGACCTCTGGCTCCGTCCTACTCAGTCTCCGCTACAGCTATGTTTTTCCCTGGGAAAAGAAAGGAGGATGCTCCTCCCTCAAAGAAAAATGACAAGATCCTGCAGAGTTGGGAAGAGAGAATGGTGACAAGACAGCTCCACCTGGGGAGGGAGGTGGGGGGGCTTAGACAGGAGCTGTTGAGAAGCCAGGAAAGGAGGTAGGGGAGGGAGGTGGGGGGGCTTAGACAGGAGCTGTTGAGAAGCCAGGAAAGGAGGTAGCCTTCTGGAGGTCTCAGGTGGGCACACTAGGAGTCCCAAGCTTCAGCAGCTCCATGAAGCAGGTAGAGTGTGTGTATGGCAAGGTTCTGTTGGCACCTTAATTCAGCGAAGCCAGCATTCTTCCTATAGTCTCCAGATCCCATACTCTGCCCCTGCCCTGGAGTGCCTTGGATCCCCTGTCAGCTGGGAAAGAGAATAACAACATTGGGTGACCTCAAGCGGCCTCTGCACAGAGGAACTGAGGAAGGAGCCGTGACATAGCCTTGGTTGTTAGATTCTTGCTCCCTCAGCCTCGTGTGCTCTTTAGAGACAGCTATTGGTGTGTGCAGCATCAATTCTATGGCGATCTCTGAAGGCCTGTTCTTTATGACATATGTAATCTTACTGACCACAGTAATAGTAGGTCTAGGATAAAGGTAGCTGAGAGTAAACCCCTTGGCTACCGAACAGCCTGGAGCCTGTACCCAGCCTGGGACTAGACCACCCTCTGCTCTTTGTCTGGTGTGCATTTTATGAAGGAAGGCATGAACTATAGCAGTGTATGTGAACGGGGGTGTTTGGAAGACCTTTGTGTGTTTCCATGGCCAAGGGTTAGAGGTGGACGCCTTCGGAGAGCAAGGAGTCCAGCGGGCAGGGTGGCTCAGTAGATAAAGGTCTTGTTACCAAGACAACCTGAGTTTGATTCCCAGAACCCGCACAGTGGAAGGAGACAACCAGCTCCACAGGTTATCCTTGGGTGCTCAGACTTGGGCACCCAGGACACAAGAAGTGAGGGAGCCAGTTCCTTTTCATAGTTCTTTCCACGCCCAGCTGGCCCTCTCTGTAATTACTAGCCTCCATTGTGACTTGGGGTCACATCACAATGGGTAGGAGCCTGTGTTCCCCTCAGGAATGTAGTTTCTGGACCTGTCCCCAAGGCTTCAAGTGGGACTCAATCTAGGTCCACTGAGGGATCCCTCACACTCTAGCATTTGAGACACTTAGGTTCTTGTGGCAAATGCTGGGGGAAGAGGTCAAGGCAGATAGCTTATAAATGGCCTCAAGCCTGATAGGACTTGCTGCCTCCCCAGCCCGGTGAGCTGTACTCTGCCATGGTTCACTGGCTCATGCAAGCAGCCAGCTCAGCAGAGACTCTTACTGAATTGCTTCATCGGTTGGCTCATGATGAGGCAACATTAAAATGGGGGGAACATGAAAGGCAGTATGTGGGGCTCAGTAAGCTCCCAAAGGAACTTGAGTTCAACTGTTTGATCAGTCTTGTCTGTATAAAATCGAGCACCCGAGTCTTCATGTGGGGGTTTAGCCTTCCCCAGCTCTCCTACAGAACAAGACCCAGACCAGCATGAACCCAAGTGACCAAAGGCAGATGACAGAACTACAGCTCTTCCTTGTGGTTCTGGTTTCCAGGGGCAGTTGCAGCAGTCCCCCCCCCCTTTTTTTTTCCAGTACAGCATGAGAGACAGGGTGGACATTTAAGATAGTTTTGAGGATTAAGGAGTGCTGAGGGAATTATGGTAACTGACTGTTAGAGCAAATCATTACTCCTTGGCAGGTGGATGGCAGGAAGAGAGAACTCCAGAGTGCTTGAGGCAATAGAGAGCTGGAGCAGTGTGGAAGCATGGTGTGGGAGTCCCCTCTGTGTGTTGCTTGTATTGGTTAGTGAATAAAGAAACTGCCTTGGCCTGACAGGGCAGAACTTAGGTAGACAGGGAAGACAGAACTGAATTCTGGGAGGAAGAAAGCAGAGTCAGAGAGACGCCATGGACCCGCCAGAGAACAGATGCTAAGCTAAGCTAGCTGGGCGGCTGGGATGAACAAGCTGACTCCCTCCATGTTACAGAAGCAGGACAGGAGCACTGACTCAAATGAACTGAATGCTTGCAAGAGTTACAAGAGCTGCTGTCGTTGAGGTGGCTGAGACGGGGGTGGGGGGACTGGCTCACTGTGCTCCCAGGGTAGTGTGGCCCACCAGACTCAGTGTCTCCTCCTGATCCCACACTGAAGAGAACACCTGTTACAAAATCATAAGGCAGGGGGTAAGGGGTATCTGGAAAGAAGGCTCAGTGTTCTTGCTGAGGACCCAAGTTCACCCGCATCAAGTGGCTCACAATCACCTGGCACCCCCAGTTTCATGGGATCCGACACCTTCTGGCCTCCACGAGCACTGTGCACATGGGGTGGGCATTAACTCATGCAATCACATACACTTAGACATAAACAAAATAATAAGTCTTTTTCAAAGAACGTACAGGGAGTGGGAATGAACATAGGACAGATGTGGAAATGGCATGTCTTGATTCTTTACCATATTCTTTGCGCATCACCTCAAGTCCCTCACCACCATCCTAATGTCAGTATTGCCAACATCGTTTTACAAATAAAGGTAGCCATATCTGCCCAGAGCCAGGACTGGATCCGGCTCCTTGCTCTCTGGACCCTTCCTCTCCCCACCCCAGACTGCTTCTCGGCAGTAAGAACCATGGACATACTTAAGTGGAGTCCCACCTGCCTATGGTCCCCGAGGAGGTGACCAGCCCAAGTTGAGGTCCCAGCAAGGGCAAGGCAGGCCTGGAGGTAGGAAGGTAAAATGCAGGTGGCAAGCCAGACCTTGGCCTCAATGGATTCTTTGTTGGTAGTGTCACAGAGTGGCTTGGGGAGCAGCTGAGCCCAGACATAAAGTCGAAGTGACACTGTATGCTGCTGTGTTTACAGTCGCTGGGACGGATACCTGTGGTTCCCAGCAGGGAGCATTAGTCTGCCAGCTGTCTGTACAGTGGAGGGAGAGCAGGCAGATCACACATGCTAAGGGGATGATAGGGAACTGGGCCCCGAAAGCCACCAGCTTCCACTGCCTCACTGTCTTCCTTTCAGGGCAGCCTGTCTTTTCTGGATAGGGGTCGTGTTAGGCCTGCTTAGAGTCAGGTCCCTTCCTGAAACATTGTCATCAGCCAAATACTCAAAATGTGAGCCTGTGGGGACATTTCAGATGCGAACCATAGCAGCTAGGGATCAGTAGAGTTTTGTCTTCCTCTCGGGGTCAAGACCTTGATGTGGGGAGATGAGCTGACACCATAAGACACTGGCGTGGCAGTTTGGAGGAAGGACCCTGACTTGAGTCTGTGCAAGGCAGAGAGATGTTCCCAATAGTGAGCAGGCCCCAGACACTTGGCTGAAGCATACCTGCTGAGCCATTTATGACTGAGGGCCAGCCAGGAGCTGTTGGCAAAGGGACTGTCTGGGAAGTTCTAATAGCTCTGACTCCGGGCCATTTCTTCCATCCTATGGGTCCAGAAATAGCATCAACAAAAGTCAAAATGTAATCATCGGATGCAGGTTTTGCTTCAAAGAAGTTCATAGCTCTGGCAACTGGGCCAAGTTCCTGTTAACTAGCATTTGTCTGAAGATGGTGGTGACCACTCATGGACCATCTCAGCATTTCCTCCCTAGCAGGTCTCTACTCTACCTTTCCTGTGCTCCCAAACCAGTGAAGCCAGTGACCAGGGGGCACAGAAGGTGCCATTCTGGGAAGTCCCGCCCCTTCCCTTAAGATAGAAGTGTTTTTCACTCCCGTTTCTTATTTACTAATAAGAGGCATAGGCATCAGCCTGAGGAGTTAGAGCTGGGCTTGTGGCCTTCAGGAATCTCTTTGACTCCCACCCCACTGCCACCAATGGTGCACTTCCTGGCTGATGGTACTGTGCCCAGGATTAGGGCCAGTTGAGCCACGTCACAGCACCAGCCACTGGAGGCCTGGGTGGAGAGAGAGAATGTGGAAGGGGTTCATTTTGTCATCCTGCTTCTAAGAAGTTTGCTGTTTGCTTCTGAGAGTGGGGGACTGTCTTAGTTAGGGTTTCTGTTGCTGTGAAGAGACACCATGGCCACGGCAACTCCTCAAAAGCATTTAATTGGTGCTGGCTTAACAGCTTCAGAGGTTTAGTCCACTATTTGCATGGTGCAAAGCATGGTGGCACGCAGGTAGACACGGTGCTGGAGAGGCAGCTGAGAACTCTACATCTGGAATCCGGATTGGCAGGCAGCAGGAAGACAGAGACCCTGGGCCTGGCTTTAGCATTTGAAACACCAAAGCCCACCTCCAGTGACACACTTCCTCCAACCAGGCCACACCTACTCCAACCAGGCCACACCCACTCCAACCAGGCCACACCTCCTAATCCCTGTTAAGTAGTGCCACTCTCTAATGGTCAAGCATTCAAATATATGAGCCTGTGGGGGCCATTCCTAATCAGACCACCACAGGGACTGGAGCAGAAGCCTGAAAGGAAATCTTCTCTGTCATTTGTTTGAGAGCCTGTTGGCATCTTTTTTCAAGCAGTATGGGGTGTGGACAGGATGAATAGTGATGGAGGAGGCGAGGTGGCTAATTGATCACACTGCAGGGAACGTGCACGTCGTGAGCAGTCAGGCAGCACGTTCTCTGTCACGCGTGTTCCTTACAGTGACCCTGTAGCCTCAGGGCGCATGCTCACCCGCAAGGATGTTTCCACCTACACAGCAGAGCTCCTGATCCTTTTCCATCTATCTGCCCACTCTGAGTCCAGATGCCACCCCCCACTGTACCTCTCTCCTTTTCATCCTCTGCTTTGGGACAGCAGTGGGGTTTTGGTTTCGTTTTGTTTTGTTTTTGAGACAGTTTTTCTGTGTAACCGTCCTGGCTGTCCTATAGACCAGAGTGGCCTTGAACTAATAGAGACCCGCCTGCCTCTGCCTCCTGAGTGCTGGGATTAAAGGTGTGCACCACCACTGCCTGATTTTGGGACAGCAACCTTTCTAATTGTCCTGGGAAGGGGGTGGTGAGACGCGGCAAGGGCTGATGGGACTAATGCTGCCTCAGATCCCAGGCTCCAGATAGCTTCTGTGTGCCCAACCTCTGAGCCCACCCCTCTACTCACTGTGCCCAGGACAGAAGAGCTGGCCCCCAAGAGCTCATGTGGCAAGTGGCACAATGCAAGGATGGCAGCATCCTCCAGCCTCAAAAGGACCTGCCCCTCCAAGCCTCCTCCCCAACCAGCATTCATTAAAGAGGGCCCCTGTGTGTCACCCCGTATGGATCAATTGGACCAGGTATCTCAGAGGTCTGAGGTAAGTCCTGAGCCAGGTTGCTGACCACAGCAGTCGGCTACACAGCAGCCTCTCAGAACCAGGAAAGCCGGTCTCCAGCCTTCCCTCTCTAGGCTGCTCAGTGAGTCCAGAAGACTCATGGACACACAAATCAAAATGCAGTGTGTGGCTCAGAGCAGACCTCAGCTCAGCAAGCTTTTCTGAAAGGGCTGTCCTCTGCCTGCCGTTAGGGTGCATAGACATGGGAGAGGCTTTGGGGGTGGTGGAATAGCATACTGGGGCACCCCTGGTATAAGCAGCCCTAATAGCAGAAGCTAGATAGACTTCATATGGGAGAGGGATGTGGAAACCCCTTACAAACTCAGGGGGGACTTCCTGGAAGAGCCAGCTCCTGCAGATTCAAGCAACAGGAATTGGGGTGGGCAGAATTATAAGCAAACAGGACCATGAATGAGACATCCTAGGGGGTGGGCTCTCAGCAGCACGCATGCCAATGGGGTGAAGAAAGAGTTGAGGGGATGTCACACACATGCACCCCATGCATGAGAGCCCCATGCTTACTGGGTGTCTGGAGGATTCTTCAGAGAGTTCCTTGTGGATGATTCAGAGTCGCAAACAGCATAGGGCCATCTCAGCAAGTGGAATAATGGACAAGACGGAGCCCCAGTGCCAGAGGAAGCAGCAAAGATCTTTCTAGATCATGGCCTAGTCATCTGTGGTTTTCAAACCACTGCTTCTTTGAGTCATGTGTGGGTCACTTGGATCCAACCACCAGGGTCCCCAGTTGACCTCCACAAAGCAAGCGAGCTACAAGCTATCATGGAGCTGGATTTCAAAAGATTTCCTTACAAAGCAAAGATCAGAAGGTACTACACAGTCAGAAGGGCCAACCATTGAGATGCCACCGTGGGACATCTGCTTTGTTACCAGTCTCCCCACAGTAAATTAGCTCCAGGCAACCGAACAGTGCCTTGGCCTCTCTAACATCTCCCAGCCATGGGAAGACATAGGTTCTAGCTACAGCCAAATCCTGAACTGGGGAATGGCCAACTCCAAAAGTTTTTATTGTTGTTTTAGTAAAGCCCGTAAATATATTTATGTATATTAAGAACTAGTAATAAATGTGTGTTTATGCATATAGAATGCATGTAATATGTGACTACTGTAAATGTATCTATGTTAAATTGATACAGATATTTATAGGAAAACAAAGTACTTGTTCACTTGTTCCTTCCATCCCCCAGATGAAAGCACCATGGCATCGTGGTGCATGTCCTAATACGTTGCTGGGATCTTGCACAGGGAACAAATGCCTGAATACTCTGTGTGATGGTTAATCTTGTCAACTTGATAGGATTTGAAATCATCATAGGATCAAATCTCTGGACATGTCTGTGAGGGGCTACTTTCTAGAGTAGGTTGAGTAGGTGGTACCTAATTCTGGGATCTGGGATCCTGGCTGAATAAAAAGGAGAGAGGGTGATGGGTTCAAGTCTTTGTTGTTCTCTGTTTCCTGACTGTGGACCCGCCGGCCTGCTGCTCTTGCCACAGCGCCTTCTCTGCCGTGGTGGAATGTATCTCCTTTGTAAGCCAAAAGAAATTATTCCTTCCGTAAATTGCTTCTTTGAGATATTATGTCATAGCCGTGAAGTGGGGTATTGCGGGGATAAATCTGATTCTATAGCCTTAGGAACTGCTTTGTGGAAGAGTTTGGGTTAGAAAAGTCCTTGAATACTCTTAAGAGTTCTTAATGTGTGATTCTGGAGAGAGCTTCAGGATGCTGAGAGAGGTGGCCGGTTCATGTGGTTTCAGAGGGGAACAAGGATTCTGTGAGAAACTGAGTTAGGGAGTGTCTTTTGCTGGGATTGGGGGCAGCGGAGGTGGGGGGGAAACGACTGTCTTAGTTACCGGTTCTCTTACTGTGAAGAGACACCATGACTTCGGCAACTCCTACAAAGTAAAGCATTTAATTGAGACTGGCTTACAGTTTCCGAGGTTTAGTCTATTATTGTTATGGCAGGAAGTGTAGTGGCATGCAAACAGATGTGGTGCTGGCGAAGCAGGGTTCTACATCTGGATTCTCAGACAGCAGGAAGTGTCAGTGGACCACTGGCCAGGCTTAAGCATCTGCGACCTCAAAGCTCTCCCCCAGTGACACCCTTCCTCCTCCAAGGTCACACTTCCCAATAGTGCCAGTCCCTATGAGCCTATGGGGCCATTTTTATTCAAACCACCACAAACTATTCATGTTCTGTTCTGTCAGAGAATCTGGCTGCCGTCTGCTCCTGTCCTGAGAACTCTGGTAGAGTTGAATTTAAAAGTGACTTGTTTGGCAGAGGAAGTTTCAAGATGGTGCAGCAGTCCGGCTGTGTTGTGGTTACCGCACATTGCTTTTATTCAGCTCTGTTGTGAGGGAAGCGGCAAGTGGAGAAAAGGTGGAAAATGTGCCGTTGGGCAGGGGAGGGAGGGAGTTTAAGGCTGTAGACAAGACAGGTGGTGAGAAGCAGCTATAATTGCTAAGAGGATTATCACCCATGAAGAGTTACCTCTTGCTGTGCCCTGAGACTGCAGGGAAGGTGTCCCGAGGGCAAGTCCATTGTAGGCTCCATCTTGAAAGGAGAGATCCTCCACTGAGGAGATCCTGAGGGGTTCCCTGCTTCTCAAAGCAGCTGCCTTGGAAAATGTTGCCTTAGGGTCAGTACTGAGAACCTGATGCAGCTGTGGTCCAGCGGAGCCAGGCTCCATCCCTAGAGCCAGGCTCCATCCCTAGCTGCCCGTGGACCTTGGCTGTGCTGTGCCATTGTATATTGTAATGTGTAACTTACTTTTTATTTTATAGGAGCTCACAGCTAAGAGATTGCCTTGAATTCCAGGTGATACTTGGACTTTGAACTTTCAGTGTTGGAACTGTTAAGGATTCTGGGGACTTCTGAAGTTGGCTGTTGGGATTGGCTCTGTTTGTCTCCTTCCCTGGCTCTTTAGCTGTAGCGTTCCTCTGTACTCGGGATATCAGTCACTTGTCTGTTATGTATGTTGCGAATGTTTTCTCTTTATGTATTCACTCTCTTTCATCTTTGTCTGTAACATATTTGGCAAGGGGAACTTTTAGATAGTTATGTAGAAGAAATTGGAGAATGTAAGCTGATGTAGACTAGTGATTAGTCTCTGTTTCAGCTATTGTGTGGGTACATGTGTATATATAAAAGTAAATAAGTAAATAGGTTTTTATTATTATTGTGGTGGTTGGTAAACCTCTTCGAGGTTAGCTAGGTTTGCAGGCTCGCCTGTTTACAAGCATGTCCTCCACTAGTAAATGCTGGAACTATGACTGCCACTGTGCGGGGATCTCTAGAAACCGTGAAACTGCAAAACCGTTGCTCTACCATGCAAGGACTGGGAACTGCTAAGACAGGCTATCCGTGGAAAGACAGACAGATGGCTGGGTAGCCCCAGCCTGCCCCTCGAAGAGCGTGACGAGCCGCTCCTAGCCCACAAGGAAAGGATTATGGGTGCCCTGTCACCACCTTCACTAGTTCATATGTCAGCTCGGCCGGCCTCCCGTGGGGCCTTGCGCTCACTGATAGAACGATGGATGCCAGATAGACAAACCATTGCATATTGCATGAGCCACACATGGTGGGGGAGCCAACCTAGGCAGACACATGGTGGGGGAGCCGGCCTAGGCAGACTCATGGACCGAGTCCATTCACTGCACATGTGTGCCTCGGTCAGGCTCCTTCCTGAGGACTAGTGAGCAGATTGCCAAGATAGGGCCCTAGGGACCGCAGAGTGTGGTCGGATGCTATTCATCCAGGTGTCTCTCTCTCTCTTTCTCTCTCTCTCTCTCTCTCTCTCTCTCTCTCACACACACACACACACACACACACACACTTAGCACTTAGCAGGCGCCAGTAGACAATGATTTCCTTCATACAGTTACAGGAGCTAAAAGCTTATTGAGAAGAGGGGTTGAGTCCGGGAACTTGAGAGTGTGGAATAAGTTCTCGCCTCTGTTGGCGGGGCGCGGAAGGGAGTGCCATTACTCAGGAAGTCCCAGGTACACTTCTGGAGACTGACTTCTTAATCCGCTAAGGTCTGCCCTGACTGAAGAAGGGACTCCTTCCAGTGACATTCGGGCCTCCTCAGGCCGCAGCAGCGGATCCAGCAGCCTCTTCATCTGTCCGTTCTCCTTGCAGTCCACCTCATCCCGGTGTCCACAGCAAAGGACGGAGGAGGCGGCAAGAGTCGGAAGAGGATCATGCCGGACCCGGTGACAGAGCCGCCCACCGTAGACCCGGTGTATGAAGCGCTTCTCTACTGCAACATTCCGAGTGTAGCCGAGCACAGCATGGAAGGTAGGACCTGGAGCTCAGTACGCAAGTAGACACCCCGGGGACCAAGTTCTCTAAGCAGCATCATGCTGGCATAAGAAGTGGCCAGCTTGGGCTCAGATTCTTCAGAGCCACTACCCCGTGCCCAAAGAGGGGCTCCTGGGTTTTAGCATACTCTACTGAGTATAGGGGGAAGTCGCTGGTCCCTGGTGAGGTGTGGGCAAGGCAGACAGGGCGTTGAAGGTGGCCGCCCCCTTGGCTACTCAGCTCTCAGTGTAAATCTACAGTATACTTAACGTGTCCACAGGACCTGGAGTCTTGCTGTAAAGGAGTATGAAATAGTGTCCCCATCAAGTTTCAGTTTCCCCAGTGTATCAACGGGTGCTCTGGGATGCATGTATTGGCCCAGTGTATCAACGGGTGCTCTGGGATGCATGTATTGGTGTTCTGCTGTGTTCCTTGGAGGATTTAAAGCAGAAGTCTGTTGCTAGGATTTTTGTGGGCCTCCCCCAGTCTCTGCGTGTGAGACATTGGTCGTCATGTGTACATGAGACATTGCTCGTCATGTGTATGTCTCACCAACCTTTGGTCATCTCACAGTTACCTTGGGAATCCTGGGACATGCCAAACCCTCTCACGCCCCTTTGTCCCACCTTTAGGGTTCTTTAGCATCACCCTCCCACCCAGCACAGTGGCCCTTCCTCCAGTTCAGGCCCCTCAGTAGCAGCTCTGCTATTTCTGGATTGCCCTGGTTACTAGCTCCCTGGTCCCCCAGCCCGGGCATGCGCCACCCATGCTAAAACACTGTTTGTTGTGTGGTGACTGGAAGATGTGTCTCTCACAGGTCACGCCCCGCATCATTATAAGCTGGTCTCGGTTCATGTGTTCATTCGCCATGGAGACAGGTACCCACTATATGCCATTCCCAAAACCAAGCGACCAGAAATTGACTGCACTCTAGTGGCTAGCAGGTAAATTGCACTTTTTATAAGAGCCGTTTTCATGCCCTCTGCTGGGTTCTGTACAGCAGAGCATCATGGGAAGGAGGAGTTAACTATGGTTTGGTGACTGTGAACTGTTCAACGTATTCACTGTCTTGCATGGCATGCTGCTGTCTGACTCCTTTGGTACATACAAACAAACATCTATTCCACCCAGATAGGGCACTGACGACAGAGCAAAAATCTGCCCAAATCCAGCTTGGTGAGCCAGTGATTTTATTGGGGATCATGGGTTAGTCAAAGGCAGCTGCTTCACTGAAAAGCCCACCCCAGCTTGGGTGATGACTTTGAAAAGTTGTTTCCTGTGGCCTCCTGAACAGTGTGCAGGCAGCTCCATCACCCCTTCTTCCCCCTTAGTGGGTATTCACTACTGTTAAAACTTCAGGACAAGGCCTGTGAGTCATGTAACTTTCAGATCTGCCAAGTCTTAAGTTTTGTATGCATTTTCCATTTCATCTGGCTTCCTGACTCTTCTCGGCCGCGCACCTTCCTGCAGGAGGGAATGTCTGAATTGAGACAGGCCCAGAGCAGAGAGGGCATCTCAGGCAACCCAAAAAATACACTGAGGCCTGAACCTAGTTCAGTCTGAGGCCCATTCCCTTGTTCTGTTCTTCATTTTAAGGAAGATGAGATACAGTGAGCCCTGGGTTAGGAGTCACCCACCGAGGAGCTGTTCCGTGGAGGCAGCAGGCAAGTCCGCTAGTCTCTCGGAGCTCAGCTTCCCGCCTCTGAGGTGGAAATGGCCAAGCTCAGCAGGCAGGGCTGGGGTGAGGAGCTGAACGATTCACAGGAGGAAGGAGTGTTCACATGACAGCTGTGAAGATGATGCGTATAGGGCAGTATTTCAGCCATTTAATTTTTCACAGCATTAGAGACAGCGCTGTCTTAGTTGAAAGCCCTCAGGATGAAAAATAATTGAACAGAGAATGGAAATTGCGTGTATGGAAATTAGAAGCACAGTTAGCAATAAACGATGGCTTGGCCGTAGCCAGTGTGTCTGGGGGTACGTAGCATCTATCCTTACTGAATGGGACCAGGAGACGTAGGGAAGTGCCCAGTGGGGACGTTATTTTGATGGAATGGTCCTGGGGTGCCAGCCGGCCTAGGCAGGACCAGCCCGGTGGAGCCTGTCTGCAGCCAGGGCTGTTGTTTGAAGACACAAATCTGGATTTCAGATAACTCTTCATGGGCTGAAGTTTGGGGAATAGTAAGTGAAGCATTTTAGGTAGAAAGACCGTGGGGTTTGTTCATTCTTCTCTCATGCCAGAGACTGCAGTGCTGGTAGCCTGGGTACCTGTGTCATCTTTGCTACATTGAGTAAACAAGGTGTGTAGGTAGGGTCTCCTGCTAGGGGACTGTGGGGACACTGGCTCTCCCCCTCCAGGCTGAGCCCTCACTCCAGCCTGGTGTCCAGACTTTCCACTAAGACTCCCGTCTCCCCAGCACCCTGCTTCCTGTAACACCGTCGTAGCTTGTGCCCGCTGTCGCCTCCCACTGGAGTTATCCCTCCCTGTCATCCCTCTTGCACAGTGTCTTCAAGACCTCATTAGAGGTTCCCTTGTGGTGGTTTGAAAGAAAATGACCTCCACAAGGGAGTGGCACTACTAGGAGGTGTGGCCTTGTTAAAGTAGGTGTGGACTTGTTGGAGGAAGTGTGTCACTATGGGGACACGCTTTGAGGTCTCATATATGCTCAAGATACCACCCATCACCTCAGTTTGCTTTCTGTTGCTTAACAACCAAGATATAGGATTCTTAGCTCCAGCACCATGTCTGCCTGCATGCTACCATGTCCCACCATGATGATAATAGACTAAACCTCTGAAACTGTAAGCCGCCACCTCAATTAAATATTTCCTTTATAAGAGTTACCATGGTCATGGTGTCTCTTCATAGCAATAGAAACCCTAACTAAGACATCCCTCTTCCAGGAAGCAGCCCCCATCCCATGTGTCATGGCCTACCAGCAAAGTTTCAGCACTCCTGTCTCCTGTTGGGTTCCATGACTTCTCCCTGACTCCACCCTTCTTTCTTCCAGCATTCAGTTTGATTTTCCCCACCTAGCTAAATTCTGCCCTGCTATATATAGGCCCAAAGAGGTTTCTTTATTTATTAATGGTAATCACAGTATACAGAGAAAAATCCCACATCACCTCCCCTTTTTTGTTTAAAAGAAAAAGAAAGGTATTTTAGCTTTAACATAGTAAAATTACATATAACAAAACAGGTATTAAGCAAGAATTACAGTTACAACATTTATATTTACTTTATCTTTTATCATAACCAAGGAAAACTGTAACTATAAATTCTTCAACTCTATCAAAGACTCCAGAAGGATATAATATTACCTAAGTAAACAGGAAGTGCATTGCAAGCAAACTTCCAAAACTCTAGAATTGACAGAGACATCTTGTCACCTGAACAGTAACCCAAAGTTCTTCTGTATTGTTGGGACATCCATCTTCAGCCCACAGGCCCATAGTATCCAGCAGACTTTTCCATGAAGCAGAAAATTTCAAAGACAGTTCCACCTATATCTATGTCCTACAGAATGTCTAGCAGATTCTTTCATGTAGCAGGAACCCCAAAGAATGGTTTCACCTTTAGACAAGCTCAGCAGTCAATTTTCTGTGGGTCCTGCATGTTCAGTTTATCAAGAAGTCCAGGCAAGAGCAGTTTCTTGCCCAAATAGCTAACCAACTCCATAAGGAGACTCTTTGATGCCCATCTTCCTCTTGAAGTAGCTTGTGCTGCCAGGAGCAGATGCCGTATTCTGAAGGCCTCTGAAAGATTTGAAGAATACCTATCTAATTGAAATATATCTCTATACATCTAGAAAATCTAATATGACTACCCCTTTTTAAAATAGCATTAATGTTATTTTATGACTCTCTATACTCTTTTTCTTCTCTCTTCCAAGCCTACATTTATCCAACACTATGACTCATCTGGGTTTGTCTTTATTGCTTATCTATAATTCTTTACTATTCAGGAGTGCTTTATAAAATGCTAACCACTTCTTAAAACTTAAGTTGTGTCATTACTATGGTATATGCGGTACTTCCTGCTTGCCAGCCCAGACTATGCCAGTTTTATGTTCCTGTCACCATCCTCCTCCTGATAGATTTGAGTCTTGGCCATTGTATCCTGTGCAGCCTGTTTGACGCTGGGCAGATTGCTTCCCCTCTCAGAGGACCACTCACTATACTCCATCCTGGAACAAGGGACAGTCTTGCCTTCCTTATATCCATCCTACCTATCTAAATAAAGGAGGGAGCAAGTGTATGGTCTTGTTCACACAGAAGCTTCATCTGCGGTGACATAGCATTGCCTACAGCAGCCTTGAGGCCACCTAGGCCTTGGCTCTTTCCCTCTGGTGGTGTCATTTCCAGAGCCGGTTCAGTCCCTACAAGCTGCCCCCCAATCAACCTCATTCCTTACTTCAGTGTTTATTTTGTGTTTGCAGGAGCTGTCCTAAACCCTTTGTGAGAGAGAGCACAATGCAGATGTTTAACTGGAGCAGCCCTCTTCCTCCATCTGACTTTTCCTCCATTTCAGTTGTTTCTGGTATTAGCCACATCAAATAGAAAACTCCATTCACACGTTTGCAGTGTGTTGTGGAGCCTGCTGTCTTCTCACTGGTCCTGTAATCTGTCACCATACCAGAATTAGAAATGAAGTCTTATCGTGGGTATTGTTTACACAGGAAAGAGCACCACAGAGGCAGGGGTTTGGGCTATCTGTGGCTTCCAGCAACTCCCCCCCACCCCCAGATAAAGGAGTCGCTACTGTACTTAACATAGTTTAACTAATCCCATCTTTAAACACAGTAAGAGTTGGCTTATCAGGGCAAACATGTACTTAAAGGAGGAGTGAGTAGGCACTCGGTGTGTGAACCTGCTCTGGTCCCCCAGCAGTGCCTGCTGCCTTCCCAGCTCCTGTTTTGGTTCATAAATTAGTAATTTTGTGGTTTCCTACTTCGCAGCGAGGCCTGGAAGGTGCCCATTACTCTGGTCCATCATAGGGAGTGTCTTGTCCAGTGGTGGGAGCTAGATGTGCCCATATAAGTCTGTTGCCTCAGAGTGCCTATGCACAGTGCTGTGCCCCATAGTCTTTGTAGTGGAAGCTGACTCTCCATGAGTGCTGTGTGCTGTACTATGAGAGGTCTGTTTGAATTCTGCTGGCATTGCAGTTAGTCAGCATTAACGGTACTTGTTAGGAATATATCCTAACTGAGCCTCTCCACCGGAGCAAAGAACTCCAATCAGACCAGATTAGATCAAATCAAAAATGCCCACATTTAATGAATGCCGCGCTCTCTGATGGCCAGGAGCATGGCAGGGGGAAGACCGAGGAGAGCACATGCAAAACCCAAAAACCATGTGTTCCTTCTTCCAGCATGAGCCTAAATACCCTGTGGGAGTGATCCTGACCCTCCCTGAGGAGGGGTCAGCACTTGGCAGGCTGGGAATTGAAGTCCAAGTGCTTGACAAGTTCCAGGCCAGGGGCTGGGGTGATGCTTCCAACTCAATATTACATTCCAGACTCTTTGGAAATAGGGGTGTTAAGGGCTGGGGTCTCACTTTTGACCAAACAGTATTAGCCATGTGAGTACTGTGTTTTTAAATGCCCTTTTTGCATTCGTAAAGATGAACATGCTTTTCTATATCCAAGAAGAAAAACAACTCTTCCAAGCATTCACATGACAAATTTTAGATTCATGCTCCTTTCCTGGGCCAGGTCACAGGGTAGCACACCCGCAGTCGTGTAAATGTAGTGGAGGAGCTAGTCCTGTGAGGACCTGAGGAGAGAATGTTCTAGATAGAGGGACCAGAAGGTGCAAAGGGCCTGCAGCTTGCAAAGCTGGGCCTGCTTGAGTGACACTAGGACCAGGGTGGCTGGCCTGGGGTAACAGGGTGAGTCAGCATCTGAGGCCTTGCAGCAGCAGGCTCTCCCACCCTGGGGAGCCACTTACATGCCAGGTCTGATTCTCCCTGGTCCTCAGCAAGTGGAAGCCAGCCCAGGTGACCATTTTAGCAGAGAAAGAAGAGAAGGAAATGGAGGAAAAACTAGAATGGAAAAGACTTTGGTAGCGCACTTGGGCCTGAGCCAGCAACTCAACCCAGCTCAGGGTAGTGACTTAGTTAGGGTTTTATTGCTGTGAAAGAGATACCATGACCACAGCAACTCTTAAAAAGACAAACATTTAATTGGGGCTGGCTTATAGTTCAGCGGTTTCAGACATGGTGCTGGAGGAGCCAAGAGTTCTACATCTGGATCAGCAGGCAGCAGGAAGAAAGAGAACCGTTAGTCTGGCTTGAGCTTCTGAAACCTCAAAGCCCTCCAGTGACACACTTCCTCCAACAGGGCCACACCTCTTAATAGTGCCATTCCCTGTCGGTCTATGGGGGCCATTTTCATTCAGATCACTTCAGGTCACCCTTGGGTGTGCTACTTCTAGCTTACTCTCCAGGCACACTGTTGCCCAACGGTCTCCTCTCTCCAGGAAATACTTACACAGACAGCTTTATGGCCATTTCTTATTTCCTTGGCTCAGTCATTACCTACTTAGAACACTTAAAATAACAGGGTGCCCCCCCTACTGCAGTCTCCTCTCCTTCCTTCTTTTGCCGTAGCCTCTGTTATTCTCATTCATTCTCTCTGTCTGTCTCTGTCTCCTATACATGCACACTTACTATTCTTGGCCGGTTGTTTCCCCAGGCTGAAATGGAAGCTCCCTCCCTGATTCAGACATTTCTCTTACTCTTGTCCATTGCTCTTACCACACAAGTACCTAGTACAGATATTTGTTATTACTTGAGAGATTGACAGAGAATGGCCTCAGAGACTGAGGGGTGACCTTGGTCATGTGGGAGGGGTGAGCTGCAGGAGGGGTTGGGTGGGCTGAGAAAGAGGAGGTACATTGCTGATAGTGCTGTTGCTCCCAGGACCCAAGGAGAGAGGTTATGGTCCAGCTCCAGCATTGCCTCTGCGCTTTCTCCAAACTCTGGGGGTTGTCTGGTTTGGGCTTAGGGGCATTGACATGCTGGTTTATTTGAGCATCTTTAGCATATGGCATCAGATGAGACTAGAATGTTCTCAAGCTGAACCTGTGGTGAGAGGAAAGCAGACAAGTGGTCATATCGAGTTACACAGAAAGTCCCAGATAAGCGCACCCTGAAGAAAGTACATCAGGGTTGTCTTTTTATAAGCTTGTTTTGTTGACATAGGCAGTCAGCCATTCTTTAGTCTGCTAGGTTTTTAGGTGTGGTATGAATCCCTTCTGGTTTCCAGCCAGGTGAGCTTTTAAAATTGTGCTTCCTAGTAGTAGCCTTGCTGTCGTGGTTCGGGTAACCATGCCTGCAGAACCCAGATCACAGTTGAAACAGCGGGTTCTAAACAAGTTACCAAGAAGAAATAATAGAATTTGGTATACAATTCTAGCCTCACCTCACACCTTTGTTTTTAATATTCCCATTAAAATCTACATATTTTAATAACTGCTGTGGTGATATAATATTCAATATTCTGGGTCAAGGAAGATAATGGACATAGTATTTTCACAATACATCTAAGAATGGGACATGTCACAGTTGAATTCATTCCCACATGTTTTGGAACATCTACCATATATGCTCCAGGATACAGGGATGGAGCATCTACCAGATATGTTCCGGAATATAGGGATGGAGCATCTACCATAAATGCTCTGGGACACAGGGATGGAGCATCTACCCAATATACTCCAAGATATGGGGGTTAAAGCTAGGGATGAGGGGTGCAGGCCTGGGCAGTGGGATTCAGGTCAGATTCTAAAGACTCAGCTCCCTAGTGCTCCTACCATGGAAAAGATAAGTCATTAGTTATCCGCCCTGTGAATCTTTCTCTTCCATGAATCTTCATATTTCTAATCTGTGGCAAAATGTTGTAATGCAGGGACTGGGGTGTGATTTGGTGGTAGAGCATGTGTGACATGCTTAGCATAGTCAAGGCTCAGGGTTCAATCTCCAATGTTCGAATATAGGAAAAAAAGAAAAGAAAGTAGTAATGAATACCATTAGATAGCACAGCATCATTAGACAGATGCCCCGAGAACCTGGAACATCTCAGCAAACACATTCAGTAGTGAAAATTCATTTCTAAAATTGGCAGCACGTGTTTTCAGCGCCTCAGAAGTCACCAACCTGAAATAATGGTCCAGAACAGGAGATTTGAATTGCATTGATGGATAGCCTTTGTTGATGTGAATTCATGTTGACAGCCGTGTGTGTGGGCCTGGACATTTTATTTCCTAGTTTATAAAACATTTATGTATGTGCTCAGCCTCAGGCAGAATAAATTGCGCTCTGTTTTTATGAGACATAGTTCCCTGCAGCTATCCTAGGGGCGCTATTAGACTCTACTGCATGTCTAGATTAGCAAACTCTAATTTTAAAACATTGTTTTTAAAAGATGGAATTTTTCAGCTTTCTACTTTTGAGAGATGTAAATCTATTTGGCATCAGTTTTGAAAATATTTCCAAAGTTAATTGGGACAGTGGGGTTTGCCATTAGAGCCGTTTATCTGCTGCTTTCATGTGAATTTGCATGCAGTTTTCTTGCCAATGGCCCTATCTGTCCACATCGCTTCAGTTGGAAAACTCGTGGACACACTTGTGGGCCATCTCACTATTCAGAGAAAAGGTGTGTGCATTCACAGGTTGTTTAGTGATGCAGAGAAAAAGTGTGCTACTCATAGGTCCTATCATTATCTAGGAAAATTGTGTATTAGTGATGGAATAAATACAGTGTGCTTGTCCTTACCTTATATACTCTGTGACAGAAGCAGATAATCTCAGCTCTCACAAGCTTTTCTTAGCATTCATTACCACCTAGCATTAAGTGAGATATTTTACATGCAAGATGTATAATGGTCTGTAAAGGGTTGTAGAGATAGACATTGTTATCTTATTCAGTTAATGATTCCCTAAAGAGACATGTTTCCAGAGATCAGGAACAGTAAGGATTTGGCAGATCTCCCATGCAGACATATAAAAGGGTGGAGATGGGAAAAGAGGAGCGTGCTGTATGCTGGGTAAAGGAAGATGGCCCGCTCTGTGTGCCCAGAACATGGTGTCAGAAGGAAGGAGGTCTCTGCGAGGGGCCCTAAAGCACAGGGACAGCTGTGCACACCCCTTGCCAGAAGGTAGCAGTGTGAACAGACAGTGAGCGATGAGAGAGGAGAAAGCAAGGGGAGAAGGGCAGGGTAGACTGAGGAAGGCTAGTAAGCAAGGGTCCTGCAGCCATGCAGGCCAGGCTGTCTAAGGTCAGAACCCGGGGAGTGGCTGTGTGAGGATGGAGGAAAGATGAAGAAACAGTAGGTGGGAGAATCTACAGGACTGGACAAGTGTCAGGGTAGGAAAGGAGGACAATCAGGACAGCTTGCTGCCTCCACGTGACCCAGAAGCAACAGGGTATGGGGCATGCCGGCGGAGGGCAATGCCAAATCCCAGAGTATTGTATTCAGCAGAGGTTGGGTACTCAGTGACCTCCGTTGTGTCGATAGGTACCCATCAAGTCGGAATGAAATTGTAACCTTTATAAAGAGATGTTTTCCCTTTATTGTTGTTTATGTTTGGTTTCTGCCTTCATGTATGCCTATGCACTATGGAGCCAGAAGAGGGCATTGGACGCCCTGGGACTAGAGTTACAGATGATTGTGAACTGCCACATGGGTGCTGGGAATCGAACCCATGTCCTCTGGGAGAGTTAACTTCAGAGTCATCTGTCTGGCCCAGAAACTGAAACTATAAAATTGCTGAGCCCCAGAACCTGTTCTGGGAGGCGGTGGAGGCTGTGACACACACGGGGTTGGATGTGCTGACGCGTGACCACTTTGGAGTGTTCTAACCACTGCTTCTCTGTGTTGCCCCTTTAGGAAGCCATATCACCCTAAACTAGAAGCTTTCGTTAGTCACATGTTGAAAGGACCAGGAGCCTCTTTTGAAAGCCCCTTAAATTCCCTGCCTCTTTACCCTAACCATCCTCTTTGTGAGATGGGAGAGCTCACACAGACAGGTATGTATGGTCACCTGATCACGTCCCTCACACACGCGCCTCGGTTCCTGTGCATTAGCGGATGATATGTAAAGGTCTGTGGGACACTGAGAGGCCGTACACGTTACCAGTTGGCTGTGTGGGGTCCTGGCCATAACCAAATAGACATTGTGAGTAGGCGGGAAGCTTTTTCCGGATGGGTAGTCCTGGGCCCTAAGTGCGCAGAACCCAGGAACTGGTATGGCAAACACAGATGTTTTTCTCCCAAAGCCTGAAAAACTATGAACTTACCGCTCTGGGCTTGATCCCCAGCAGTCCCAACACTTTGCAGGCACTGGAGTCCTCGGCTTCCAGCTGTAGTGGTCAGCAGCAGCAAAGCCAGTGCAGCTGCAAATGATGCCTTCGAGGGTTAGAACTCATCAGCCACTTGGGGTGCTAGGACTCCCGCCCTACAGTGACCGTGTTACAGCGGTCATGCCTAGGGTGTCTGAAATCCCCAGACCCTTATGCCCTAGCAGCTCCCTGAAACTTTCCAGCAACCTCGGCCCCCAGTTTCTAGCCCGTGACTCTTACAGTCTGTTTCTTCCACTCTCCACCCTCTCTTACCTGCTCTTGGCTCCTCAACTGTGTCCCCACTGCAGTTGCCACAGCCTGGGGGCTGTGCTGCCTCCTTGGCCACTGCTGCTGCTCCTTCTGCAGTGATGAAGAGTGAGCACAGACAGAGGAAGACCGGTCAGAGACCTTTGATTGGTGCTTTATGCTGCAGCACCAGGGAGCCGTGTGGGAGGTGCCTTCCAGCTGACTAGAAAAATCAAGCTAAAGCCAGCAAAGGGATATGGCAAACATGTTCACACACACACACACACACACACACACACACACACACACACACACACACACACTGATGGACTATTTGCACCAGGAAAAGCGCTCTGTCCTGAGAAAATGGCTACGGGGCTAGTTAGAGTTTACCAAAGCTCGCCTAGCCTCAAAGGCTGCCTTCCAAGGCGGGAGCAGACTGCACTCAGCTGTGTTTGTAGTGGTCCCCAGAAGCTGCTCGAGTGTCCTCGGGGTGACTGTGATGGGTCCAAAGCAGCCAGACTACCATGGGGGCCAGTCACCAGGAAGGGTGTGTGTGGCTGGCAGTACCCTGCTCCAGGCTGCCAGGCAGAGGACGAGCCTATCAGACAGCCTGCCCCTGGTTTTTAGTCAGTCACAGAGGACATTAAAGGAATGTTTGGAATAAACTTAATAAAGACTCAACAAAAGCACAGCACGGAACTAAACGATTTAATAGCATCTGATGGTGTTTAACATTGCACGATAGTGCTTACATTCCTGCCTCACTGCCCTAGGACTCTCCTAGGTTGGTCCTCTGATCTGTCTCATATGGACTGGTACCTCAAGGAACTCAGAAGTCCCAGGGAATCTAATGAAACATATGCTTTCTTAAAACTAAAATTAACTTGACAGGCTAGATGGCTGTCATGGGTAATCCCTGGGTCCCATGGGGTGGGAGAGGAGAACCAGCTCCTGCTGCCCTCTGACCTCCCTGTGCACACTGTAGTGCATGTGTGCACATATGTGCACACGAGCTGAAAAGGAAGAGTAACCTTTCTGGCTACAGAAGCATCACTGCTCATGAGCATAAGTTACAAAAGACTACAAATCAGAAGAAAGCACCACACAGACTAGGAGATGGGGGGTGACTCGGTGGTTACGAGCACTGGCTGCTCTTGCAGAGGACCCAGGTTCGATTTGGTTTCCAGCACCCATACGTAGGCTCGCAACCATCTATGACTCCAGTTCCAGGGCATCCGACACCTTCTTCTGACTTCCTTGGACATCGGGCACACAACTGGTGCACATACATACATGCAGGCAAATATGTGCATAAAAATCAGAATAAATTTTAGGAAAAATGATTTTAAAAACACAAGACCCTTAATGCTAACCTTTCTTCCTGTGCACATGCAGTGGCATCTTAGTGAACCCGCCCTTCCCTATCCCATCTTATTACGTAGGAATATATCGGGAGGTAGACAAGATGGCTCACCAGGTCAAGGTGGGTGCCTGCCTCATTTGGGGATGGAACTCTCCAAACCATTTGGACACCTGGACATAAGTGACGTAACTGGTCACACTGCCTGTGTGTAGTTCATATTCTCAGAGTTTTCACCCATTATTGCGGTGGCGTCCCTCACCTTCTGCAGGTCTGAGGGCAAGCCTGCTGATTTCTTTCTCCCCTGCTTGTAGATAAAGCTTTCTCATTTCTTTAAAAAGTTCATTCCTTGCTGTCCTCCAGTGGTCCAAAGCCAAGACAGTGTTGAAGGGAACCGGAAGTCTTGTTTCTACCCACTTCCCGCCCATCTCTCTTCTCTGCCCTCCTTCTCCAGACGCAGTCCCCACTGGCTTCTCATGGATCTGGCAGAAGCTTCTTTATGCAAAACGCAGGAGACTGCGAACACGTGCTTGTGCCCTTCCTTCTTTCTCATTTAAAAGGAGCATGACAAATGCACTGTTTTCCTTTTGCTCCTTAAATACCGTCTGGATATCTGGAGTTGCGGAGTATGAGCTAGTTGGCTGAGCCTGGAAAGCCCCTGCGAGGCCAGACAGAATGCCCCAGAGGTTGACAGAGGGCCTTCGGTTGGGCAATATAATGGAAACAGAGTCAAGGAGGGAATGTCCCAACAGTAAGTAGACTGGTAGACAGATTTCCTTGTAGCCTTCCCTGCCTGAGGACTGTTGTGTCCCTGGGCACTGTGCCTACACCTGCCCTCAGGTATATGCAAATTAGAGTCAGTTTGTAGGGAGGCTGTGACAAAGGCAGGGATCCACACCCCATCCCTCTGGAAAACCCTTCTCATAATTTCTGCTTCTGTTAACTTCTGCTGCTCTCAAACACACCAAAATGGGTGCTTGTCCTTCGTGGCCCTTTTGTTAAACTTTAGTAAGAAGGATTCTGTGTCCCCTGGTGTTGGCAGGAGTCGTGCAGCATCTGCAGAACGGCCAGTTGCTGAGGGACATCTATCTGAGGAAACACAAACTTCTGCCAAACAACTGGTCCTCAGAGCAGCTTCACCTAGAGACCACTGGGAAGAGCCGCACCCTGCAGAGCGGGCTGGCCTTACTCTACGGCTTCCTCCCGGATTTTGACTGGAAGAAAATTTATTTCAAACACCAGCCAAGCGCCCTGTTCTGTTCTGGAAGCTGCTACTGCCCACTGAGAAACCAGTATCTAGAGAAGGAACAGCGCCGGCAGTACCTCCTGCGCCTGAAGAACAACGACCTAGAGCGGACCTACGGGGAGATGGCCAAGATCGTGGACATCCCCACCAAGCAGCTGCGGGCGGCCAACCCCATTGACTCCATGCTCTGCCACTTTTGCCACAACGTCAGCTTCCCCTGCAGCAGGAGTGGCTGCCTTGGCATGGAGCACTTCAAGGTGATGAAGACGCACCAGCTAGAGGATGAGCGAGAGCGGCACGAGAAGCCCCTGTACTTCGGGTATTCGCTCCTCGGGGCCCACCCCATCCTGAATCAGACGGTCAACCGGATGCAGCGCGCCGCCGCGGGCTGGCCCCACGAGCTGTTCACCCTCTATTCTGCTCATGATGTCACCTTGTCACCAGTCCTCAGTGCCTTGGGTCTTTTGGAAGCCAGGTTCCCAAGGTTCGCCGCCAGGCTGATCTTTGAGCTCTGGCAAGACCGTCAAAAGCCCAGTGAACATTCCGTCCGGATTCTTTATAATGGGGCTGATGTCACCTTCCACACCTCTTTCTGCCACGATTTCCACAAGCGTTCTCCCAAGCCCATGTGTCCTCTTGAGAACTTGGTTCGCTTTGTCAAAAGGGATATGTTTGTCGCCCTGGATGGCAGTAGTACTAATTATTATGATGCATGTCATGGGGAGGGGGCCTAAAAGGTACTTAGCACAGCTCTGTTTTCTTGCTGGTTCTGTCTGTTGCTAAATCATGGTTGGAGTTCTAATGGATGCGGATTAGGTTGGGTGATCATGCCTGTGGTTTCGGACAAACAGGAAGCACATAACAGTATGTTCCTATGGTACAAAATTACCGGTTCACAGAGGAACAAGGGTCCATTATAGCTGTGTGCGGCCTAGAGCGCTAGCATCAGATTCAGTACTCAAAGCTGCCAACCCAAGCTTATATATGTTTTGGCCTGCCATGGAACCAGCAAACCTCTGCCAAAATCTTCTTGTTCTTGAACACTTACCTTAACCTTGTTGAGCGGAAAATGTTCCCAAAGTTATGCGTTCCAAGTGGGGTGACAGCCTTTTTATGAAGGAACTAGAAGATTGGTATCGCAGACTCTGTAGACCTAAAGGTCGCACAGGGGCTCCGTCACCTCTCAGCTGTGCTCTGGTGACATGACGAGACATAAATGGGTGTGTGTGTGTGACTGTGTTTGTGTTCCACGGGCCAAACAGAATAGGTGGCAGCCAGCTGTGGCTCACAGACCGTGTTTGCTGACCCCTGATCTGTAAAAAAACAAAACAAAACCCAGCCCGTTACAGTTGCACTTCCGGCACTTTGGGAACCAGCTGAATGCCAAGTTGTTTAGCAGGTCCTTCCGTAGCTTCTGCTAGAAACACAGAATTGGGTCTCTATCTGACATGGTAACAAACTCAAGGGGAAATAAAGGTTGGGTCAGAGGGCTCATAGGAAATGATACAATACTTGATGCTCATGATGATTGTGGCACAACATAGCTTTAAGTGTGTTTCAGATCTTGTCCGCTATAGTCTGTTGGCTCCATATGCTGGAATTTTTGTATTCCATTTAGTATTTTTATAGTCTAGGAGAATATTTTCTGAGACCAGTTTTAGATGTGTTCTTATCCCTGTAGGAATGTTCGATTTGCTGCACCTGCTTAGTGGTTGGAAGGAGGCCAAAAGCCAAATTGGGGCGCTTTTTCCCCCTTCCAAAAATAAATCACTAATGACTCATTCCCTTTGACAAGCTGGAAAATTGGGTCCATTTTTGAACCATTTTCATCAGTTTCGAATGCCGAATTCCAATTGATTTTTAAAGAGGTTTCTAGAAAAAAAAACAGCTTTGTTACTCGATAGTTAAATAATCTTTCTAAAATATTTTCTATATCAGGCACAATTACAACTAACTCCTTGATTTCTAGGACAATGGTGCTAGTTTGTTTCGAAGACCTGGCCCGTGCACGTGGGATTCTCCAGCATCTAGCATTCCAGCCCTTTCTCTTCCTTCTTGTCTGGTGTTGCATTTGAACACGTTTTGTTTGTAGAAATAAAGATTTTGAAGAATTCTTAGCCTGTACAACTCATGTTGTGTATCTGAGTCGTTCAAGTTCTTTGCAAGGGAGAAACGGTGTTTTTTAATTCGACTTTAACTGCTTTATTTAGTGCTGAAAAAAAATTTTAAATATTTATTTATTATTTATTATGTATACAATATTCTGTCTGTGTGTATGCCTGCAGGCCAGAAGAGGGCACCGGACCCCATTACAGATGGTTGTGAGCCACCATGTGGTTGCTGGGAATTGAACTCAGGACCTTTGGAAGAGCAGGCAATGCTCTTAACCTCTGAGCCATCTCTCCAGCCCCATAGTGCTGAAAATTCTAAGCTCATATTTCCCCCTCTATGTCTTATTAAAGCCTATTCGGGTTTCTCTCACCCACTCGCAAATTGTTGGATTTAGATCTGCTAAACATAGCCTGAAGGTTTAAAAATAAAAGAGGGAATTTTAAAAATACCAATTCATGGGATGTGTTGGTGAGAGTGTTTTGGGTAAGAGCCGACAGCAAAATGTATAGGAGAAGGTTTTACCTTCTAAGACATTGGCAACCCAGAGCACAGAGTTCTGAAACCCCTCATTCCCCAGCAGATTAATTTTAATACAAAATATGAGGCTAAATATATACAAGTGCATCCCAGACCACGGATTCTTGGAAGTGATTTCATAGCATCACTCACGACAGGTCTGGAACTGCCCATGGATGTGCTTAGCTTTGTATTTTTATAGTAAAATGAATACATTCTGGAAAATAATCCTGAGCAACAACCTCCAAAGTGAAGTTTCCCTATCGGGAAGGAGTCTCAGCTACAGCTTCAGCCTCAGTTTCCCCCATGGCACTCTCTCCACGTACTTCAGACAGTTGGTGTGTGTAGACTTTCCCACCGCATGTCAGAGCAGCCGATTCTGCAGCTGGCTTCCATCCGGGTCTGTCCTGAGCTATGTACCTATCATGTCAGACCTCTCAGTACCCAACACTCAGCTGCGTAACTGTACTCCAGTTGCTAGGATTTCCCTGTGCCTCTCTCTGACCAACTAGCCGTGAACTTAGGTCTACCCACCCATCCCTTGGGCTTAATTTGCTTGAGCCCTCACAGAGCCTCAGGGAAACACCAGTTTATTACCAGGGAAAGCGTTGAGGAAATGCATGCAGTGTGGGGAGACCACAGAGCTCCCAATACTGTCCTGCTGAGCCACGTTCCGTTAACTTCCTGCCTAGCTCTCCAAACCCTGTCCTTTGGGTTTTTATGATGATTTAATTGCATAAACGTAATTGATTATGTCTTTGGCCTTTGGTGATCAATATGACTTTTGGCCCTTCCCATCTCTGAAGGTTGGGGGATGGGGCTGAAAGCTCCACCCTGATTATGCCTTGGTCTCTCTACTGGACAGCCTCCATCTTGGGACTTCCTGAGGTTACCTGAGGCTTGCAAAAGAAATCATTTTGAAATCCTAAGGATTTTATAGGGAAATGGACAAGCATCAGATGTCACAATATCACATCCTCTGGAGACACCACTGTGAGCCACTGGACAATTATCTCTCTGAAATTTTCTACAGGAATTCACAAATATGGATAATTTAAAACTAGAAACAAGCTCTATTGTCCCAGAACTTGCTTATAAGGGTACAGTTTTAGGGGGCAGGCAGATTGTTCAGAGGCTAAGAGCACTTGCTGCTGTTCCAGAAGACCTAGATTCAATTCCAAGCACCCACGTGGTGGGTCACAGTTCTGGTTCTGGGGATCGAACTCGGGACATCCATGGGCAGCAGGCACACAAACGGTGCGCATACACACTGACAAAACACTAAAATTGATAAATCTAATTAATTTTAAAGAATATAAATACCTTTAATTGCTTGCTTCTTTTAGCAACAACTCGGAAGTTTTTCTTTAACTTCTTCAACAGTGCGTGTCTTGGAGATATCTCCAAGTGTGTAGCCAGAGCCTGACAGCTTTTTATAGAATACAGGTTAGACTAGGATATTTTATATAAAGAATATAAAATTTTATAGAACATAGATGTTCTCTTTAAGAATTCATTTTATCTCTTGTGTGTGGTGTGTATGTGTGTGTGCGCACACGTGTACATTTGTGTGACTACAGATTCCAGAGTGTCATGACACAGGCGTTTTTTTAGCCTTTGAAAAAATGTTCTTACTTGAGAATTTCATATAACACATTTTGATCCTAAGCAGCCCGTCTTCCACCTCCTCCCAGATCTGTTCTCACCTTCCTACCCACCCAACTTCAACTTTGTGGGCTGTATTATGTGTATGGTCACCCTTCTCCCTGTCTCTGTCTCTCTACCCCCTCTACTGCCTCTCTTCCCTCCACCTTCTTCCCCACCTTCTCTCGTTGAGCCTCAATGTATTTGCCAGGCTGCTGTCAAACTTGTAATCCTCCTGCCTCAGTGTTGGTGTTTGCGAGCGAACATTACCACACATAGTGAGCTAAGCATTCTTTGTTGAGCTCCACTTTGAACAGAATACTTACAGGCTATTAGAGTGTGTTCGTTTCAGTGCCAGGAATTGAACTCAGGACACGACCTATGCTAGGCAAGCACTCTACCACTGAGCTACATCCCCAGTCCTGTTTCTCTTTAAGGGAGGGTCTCAGTAAGTTGCCCAGACCAGCCTTGAACTCTCTCTTTAGTCCCCTATCAGGCCCTGATTTTATGGTCTTCCTGCCATAGCCTCCTGAGTATAGACCTGTAGTAGTTAGCCTGGCAATAACAATTAGTCATAAAAAATGGTCTACCAAGAAGATTACCAGACTGCTCCACCTATCTGAAGGTCTTTGTAGGCACAACAGAATTAGACTTGGAGATGATGTAGGTAAGTTCTTTTTCCAGAACTCAAGAACTGTTGCAGGAAAGGTAGGGATACATGCGTCTCTGAATCTTCAGGAACTCCCCCAGAGCAGGTTCAGCATCCTAGGCTGTGTGGGTTGCCCTAGCGTGTTAGGATGCAACAGTGGCTAGTGGGATGCTGGCTTGGATTGCTATTGCTTAGGACTAGTGAACTGGATATTAGGGCTGTCGCCCTGTGTTAGTGCCCACTCAGGAGCTAGCTCAGTAAGAGTCTGCCTGAGGAATTTGCTGAGTGCATAGGTATGATCAGGCCCTCCTGGCCACTGAAGCCGGCTGCCAGCCATTGTGGTATATTTTTGTTTTAGTAAATAAAGCTTGCCTGAAGATCAGGGGGCAAAGCAGCCATACTAGTCAGCCATACAGGCCAGGCAGTGGTGGCACACACCTTTAATCCCAGGATTCGGGAGACAGAGGCAGATGGATCTCTGTTAATTCAAGGTCACCCTGGGCTACAAAAGATTGAATCTTTTTAAAAGAGAATCAGAGCTCACACACAAAGGTGATCCCAGCACTGGGAATTACGCACCTTTAATCCCAGCACTAGGGAGGTGGAGACAGGAGCTATATGGCTGGGCACAGAGAGAAATAAGGGGGAAGAGACAGGAACGCAATGTGTGTGGGCTGTGGAGTCTTCAGGATTCATGGAGACAGGATCTCGCCCATTTTCGGTCTGAGGTGAAGGTGAAAGCCAGTGACTGGCTGCTTTGCTTTACTGATCTTCAGGTTGATCCCCAGTATCTGCCTCTGGGTTTTTATCATTCAGGCTAAGTCAGCTGAGACTGATGGGTCTTGGTGAGGAAAGTGTCACCAAGAGGAACAGAACCTTCAGAGTTACAGTGCCTTCAGCGGAGGATGCTCTTGAAGTCTGCCTCCAGTGTGTCAACTGAATGAGTCCTGCCTCCTACATAGTCTCCAGGAGTCTTTGCAATCCTGGGGAAAACCCTGTTTCTCTGGGAGTGGGGGGGGGATGTGCTTCTCTAAACCGAGTCTGTCCTGAGTCTATCACAGGTTGGCACAACATGTTTTGAGAGCACTGGCCTCAATATACCCAGGAGAAGGCTGAGATGCCAAGGAAAGGGGCTTTCCCTAGGTCTCTGCGGCAGTCCTACCCCAAGTCCTATTTGTTAAAATATGTCAGTAAATTAAAACAATGGGGTCACAACAGTTACAAATTGAAATTGAGATGGTTAGGGACTAGTCCAACTCTCCTGGTCCAGGTTTCTCTTAAAACCTCTTTACAGTCAGCGATACTATGCTCAGCCACTAGGGGGCAGCATCTAATAAGCTTTTGATCTGCATAGAAAAAAAGGTTAGTTATTATTTTAAATTGACCAACTTTATATATCCCTTATAGCTGGCATGGAGGAGTTTCCACAGGCACGTTTTTCAGTGCCCGCAACTGAGAACGCCTAAGACAAACTAAATCAAGCCAGCGACGCTAGAGTTACAGGTTAAAACAAATGTATTGGACCATCCCCAGTATAGAAAAGTTTAACTGAGTGACTTATCCATTGTGTTGCAGAGCTAGCTGGGTTGCCAACCATGTCCGCTTTCCTTAAAGGACCATGTTCTTAAGCAGGAACCTGATGACCCCCTCTGGACAGTCTGGGTCTGGGTTAGGTTCCACGCAGCCCAAACCTGATCACTGTGGCCTGAGCGAATAAAGCCTCCCATCTTTTCGGATGAGTCTAGGGTGCTCTTAGGAACCCAGATGCCCACTGATGTCACATGGCCAGGACAGGGACTCATGCTGAGGGCCCCAAGAAGGCAGGGACTTTATTGATCGCCATGCTGCTCCAAACAAAGCCACTTTCTAAGCCCACCAGTCGCTTTTCTGTTGCTGTAATAAAACGCAACGATCAAGGCGTCTTATACACGGAAGGATTTGTTCTAGGCTTAAGGTTCCAGAGAGAGAAGACTCCACGATGGCGGAGTAGAGGGAGCAGGCAGCAGGTGGCTAGAACGACAGTTGAGAACCACATCTCAAACTACAAACGGGGCATGGAATACAGTAAGCATGGCCTGTGACTCTTGATGCTCAAAGCCCGCACCCCAGACACACCTCCTCAATAAGACCATGCCTCTCAATCCTTTCCAAACAATTACATCAGCCGGGGACCATGTATTTAAGCACATGAGCTTCTGGAAACCATCTCATTCAAACCACCACACAAAGGAAGGGTGAATGCTGGGTACAGAGCTGACAGCAAATGCCTCCCCGCAGCTCCCTCCACCAAAGTCAGGTTGTATGGGGTGCTTTGCCACACAGACCCCCCACACACACACATTAGGACTTCTTTCCCCACCTCCTGGCAACACTGGTCTATCAGGTTTTCAGGGACTTGCCCTGGAAGAGGACATCATTGACCAAAGCCAAACCTCTTTCCCAGGACAGCCACATACACTGACCAGTCAGAAATGGCCAGGGAATAACTCTGGGAGCCACGCCCACATCAGAGTTCTCACAGGACAGCAGAGACCTTGTGATTGTATCACAGCCCAGCTTCTGCTTCATCGTCTCCGGCCACAGCATCACTGCCCCAGAAGCTTCCTGAGTACATACCTCCTCTCTCTTAGGCTGGTCCCGGGACTAGTCTGCAGAGGGCAAGCAGGTTCTAGAAGCTTCCTGCGTACATACCTCCTCCCTCTGAGGCTAGTCCTGGGACTGGTCTGCAGAGGGCAAGCAGGTTCTGGGTGCCACAGTCTCTGCTCGGCTGGACCCAAAAACTGAAGTCACGTATAGGAAAGGAAAAATTTATCTATCACAAATGCCTGTATCATGGAGAGGTTCACTGTTTTACTGCGGAAGCTAAGTAATCAGCCTTCTATGTCAGGAGGGCCCACCACACTCAAGTTCCACCAACAGTGGATACAAAACATTGGGGGGCACATTTCTTCTCAACATAAATAGCTCCCCTCCGTCATTATTCTTTAATGTGACCACTGCTGATCATTGATGCTGTATTATCCAGTCATCTAGAGATTTAAGTATAGAGAAGGCTGTGTATACATGACAGTCAAATGTAACACCATCTCCTATGAGATTTGAGCATCACCACATTGTGGAGTCTGGGCTATGGAGGGCCTTGCAACCAATCCCTGATGGATATTGATTCCTGACTGTATATACCAATTAAGCACTGGGAAATTTTAGGCAGACTTATACCAAGATTTTACATTTACTGAATATCTGCCATTGGCTAGATGCATAACATAGACTGTATTATCTCCCAGAATAAATGACCACTAATTAAGAAAGAGAAGATTCAAATTAATTAAAAATGAACAAAGAGACATAGTAGAAATCTAGGAAATCATAAAGCGTACTTTAAAAGCTTACATTCTACCAAGCTGGAAAACATGAAAGAAATGTATGAGCTTTTTTTATTGTTTGCTTGTTTTGTTTTCTGAGACAAGGTTTCTCTGTGTGACAACCCTGGCTGTCCTGGAATTCGCTATGTAGACCAGACTGGTCTCAAACTCACAGAGAGCCGCCTGCCTCTGCCTCCTGAGTACTGGAATCAAAGGCCCCCACCATCACCATGTGGCAAACGGATGAACTTTTAACTGCATCTGACTGACCAAAGTTAAACCAAGATGAGATCAATGATTTAAACAGACCTGCAAGATCAAAACAGGAGTGAGAACTCTGCCAACAACAAAAGCCTCAGGTCCAGATGCGTTCACATAAGACTTCTACCAGATCTTAAAACAAGAACCACAGTCAGGTGGTGGTGGTGCATGCCTTTAATCCCAGCACTCGGGAGGCAGAGGCAGGTGGATCTCTGTGACTTCGAGACCAGCCTGGTCTACAGAGCAAGTTCCAAGACAGGCTCCAAAGCTACAGAGAATTCCTGTCTTGAAAAAAAAAAAAACACCAAACCAAACCAAAACAAAAAACAAGAACCGCAAACAATGCTTCTCAAATCTGTCTATAAAATAGAAATAGAAATCAAGCTTCCTTTCTTAAGGTCAGTACTACACTAATACTAAAATGATTTTGAAGGCACACACAAGAAAGAAAACCAATATCCCTGAAGAACAGAGATGCAAAAATTCTCCACAAAATACTTGCAAACCAAATACAGAAGCACATGGAAAAGTGCATCACTATGGTCAAGTTGTGTTTTTCCACAGATACTGGAATGAGTCAACATATGCAAACTGATAAATGTAATAACTCATATAAATGGGCTTAAAGACCAAAGCTGCATGGTTATCTCAATAGAGGCAGAAAGGGACCTTTGGCAAGCCCCAACATCTCTTTGTGGTAAAAGCCCCAGAGCGACATGGATGGACAGGACAGGCAAACTTCACAGAAGTACAATGAGTAACCTTAAAATTCACAATATACAGCAAACCCGTGACTGATACTATCCTAAATGGAGAAAACACAAAGCGACTCTCTTAAATCAGGAACAAGGCAAGGCTGCCCCTCCCTCCATTCCTAGTCGTTATATTGCTCCAAGTCTTAGCAATGAGACAGGAGAAGGGACTAACAGGAATACAGTGAAGAAATGAAGTCAAAATATCTCTGTTTTCAGCTTGTATGATTCTGTATATGAGACCCTAAAAATTTTACCAGAAAACCCCCTAGAACTGATAAATGCTTTCAGCAATGTAGCAAGATACAAAATTAACATACAAAAGAATCAGTAGTTTTTCTATTTACCAATGACAAACACACTGAAGGAGAAATCAGGAAACAATCCCATTGATAATAGCTTTAAAACAAACACACAAAACAGGAGCAAACCCAACCAAGGAGGGGAAGGGCCCCTGCTATGAAAACTTTAGAAGACAGTTGATGATGGGAAGGCTCACATGCCCACAGACTGCAAGAATTAGTGTTGTGAAAATGGTGATCCTGCCGAGAGCAACTTAGAGAGTCATTGCAATCCCAACTAAAATTCTAGTGACAAACTTCTCAGAAGTACAATGAGTAACCTTAAAATTCACATGGAGACTCCATATGACTTCAGGTAAACAAAGCAATCCTGAGCAAAAAGAATAATGTTGGAGGCATTACAATACCTGGTCTCAGGTTTTACTACAGAGTCATAATAATAAAACCAGCATAGCTGGGCGGTGGTGGTACACGCCTTTGATCCCAGCACTTGAGAGGTAGAGGCAGGCCAATATCTGTGAGTTCAAGGCCAGCCTGGTCTACATCGTGAGTTCTCAAAAGAAGAAAAACAAATGACTAGTAAACATTTTTTAAAATGTTGATCACCATTAGACATCAGGTAAATGCAAATCAAAACTACTTTGAGATTCTATTTCACTACAGTCAGACTCTGTCACAGAAAAGAAACGACAAAATACTGGAGAATGTGAGAAAAGGGGATTTTCACAGGGTATGCTCTGTTAGTGAGGGTGTAAATTGGTGCAACCCCTGCAGAAATCAGTAGGGAAGTTTCTCAAAAAACCACAAATAGAACTACCATTTGATCCATACACACACACGCACACACACACACACACACACACACACACACACACAAAAGACTCTATAATACTACAAAGATACTGTCATCATCTCAGCAGTTTATTGCTGCTCCATTCACAATAGCTAAAAGGTGTAATCAACCTAGGCATCCATTAACATGTAAATAGATAATCAAAATATAGTACATATACACAATGGAATTTTATTCAGCTGTAAAAATTGAAATTATGAAATTTGGTAGTAAATGGATGGAACTAGAGAAAATATACCAACTGTAGTAACCCAGACTCAGAACAAAAGCCAAATGTCACATGGATTCTAATCTTTAGATCTGTATGTTTAACTTGGAGTACCCATAGAACCAGAAAACCAGAAAGGGACCAGGGGGAGGGGTGTCTTCAGGGAGGGCCTGGTAAAACACAGGTAATAAGAAAGTGGATGGGGAGAATATTTAGAGTAGAGAGGTTTAAGCAGGGGTGGGAGTGGACAAACAGGGAGATGCAGGGGTAGAGAGGGAGAGGTAAACAAGCAAAGGTACATGAGAACGCCATATTGAAGCCTACAAGACTGCAAAGGGGTGCATCTTGCTTAGCTGCATAACACTGCTCCTAGAAGCCAAGGGCTGATAAACAACCCCCCCCCCCCCGTGCTAGGTGTGGAATCTCTCTTTATACCTTGTTAGTTAGAGAGGCCCCAGAGACAACCAAAAACAAACAAACCAAACAACAACTAAAACACTGGCTTAGCCAGGCCCGGTGGAGCACTCCTTTGGGGAGGCAGAGGAGAGAGAATCTCCAGCCTGGTCTGTAGAGTGAGTTTCAGAACAGCCAGGGCTACACAGATCCTGTTTCAAAAATACAAAAGCAAACAAACAAAAACACAACAACAAAAAGAAAAAACACAGGCTTTTGTCATTGCTCTTGGTTCCCCAGAAGAGCTGGATGTTAAGACACTGTTGCTGAAGACATTATACGCCCTGTTTAGAAGTACCGAGAAACCAAACTGGAATGGAGTTGAAAGCTGGCTAGCTTTCGTTGTGCTATAAGGTATCAGCTGTGAGCTCCATGAATTCCAATACCAACCCACAGATAAGATGTGCCCACTGGGACAATAGTGGTGTGACTGACTATTATGGGTGCAACCAACTGCTCTCTGTTGATTGAGTTTTCTGTCCTGCCCGGTTTCCACAGTCGTTAAGTCCCAAAGAAATCACATAGAAGTCTAGGTTAGTTATAAACTGATTAGCCTAGTATCTCAGTCTTCTTATTAACTCTTACAACTTATATTAGCCCATTATTCTTATCTATATTAACCATATGGCTCAGTACCTTTTTTAGCTAGGCAGTCATATCTTTTTTTTTTTTTTCTGTGGTGGGCTCATAACCGCCAACCAGGAGTTTTTTTCTTCCTAGAATTTTCCTGTTCTCATTGACCATTTTTTACTTTTTGACTGGTTGTCCCGCCTATACTTCCTGCCTGGCTATTGACCAATCAGCATTTATTTAAAATATAATTGACAGAATATAAGCCATTGTCCCATACCACCGCACCTCTTGAAGCTTTTTATGTGGAACATAGAAAAAGCTAAATGTTCTTCCCCAGACCTGCAGAACGAAGATGCCAGTGGACCTGGACTGAGCCACCCAACCGAAGGCTCTTTAGGAATCAGTTGCCTGGACCCGCTGACGCATGAGCTATGCTGGACCCTCTGGAACATCTGAAGCAGTAGTAGGGGTGACTTACTTTGAAAGAACACAGAAAACAAATAGACTCATATTGCAACACAAAAAATACAAAACATAAGTTATGATAAAATGAATAAAAATCCCAAACACACAGAGGCCAGTATTTCTCAACATTATCACAGGCACCTGAAAAATACTTCCTGGGAACATAATCTCTGAGGCCAGGGCTGCAGGAGACGCAGGCCCGCATCCTCAGGCCCAGTGCAATGGTTGCTCTGAGCGGTCCGTGCTGCCCGTTGGAGCATCAGTGTCCCTCTGAATCCACACTGCTGTTTTAGGAAACTGGCATGGAAGGATGATTAATGTATAATGAGCCAAAGTGTCGAAACCTTTGGAGTTAACATAGATGCTCATGCACTTAGGGCAGACAAGATTAAAGTTATGATGTGTTTTCGGTTAAAGGGTTTTGGTGTAATTTGAATGTTATTATGAGACAGCTCTGACTACACATTCTGGCATGAGTGTTGCAGAGGGCAGTGTCTTCTCCCGAGTGTCCTGGTGACAGTGCAAATACACTCTAGCCTGAGGGGGCGTGAGACTGTGGCTTGGGTCCTCATCCTGCACTGTAGAAAGGGCATTGATGGAACCATTGTGACATGTTCCTTGTTTACTGTTTATCTGTCTGATTGGATTCAAGTCTGACAGTGTAAACTCAATCAAAAAAAAGAAAGAAGGAAGGAAGGAAGGAAGGACGAAAGAAGAAGAAGAAGAAGAAGAAGAAGAAGAAGAAGAAGAAGAAGAAGAAGAAGAAGAAGAAGAAGAAGAAGAAGAAGAAGAAAAGAAGAAGGGGCTGGAGAGATGGCTCAGTGGTTAAGAGTACTGACTGCTCCTCCAGAGGACCCAGGTTCAATTCCCAGCACCCACATGGCTGCTTGCAGCTGTCTGTAGCTCCAGTTCAAGAGAATCTGACATCATTATACCAATGCACATGAAATAAAGTTAAATAAAGTTTTTTAAAAAAACTAATTAACATGTGGTATCATTATCAGATGCTTATATATATATCAAATCATAATATATATTTACAGTGAAATCATAATTAAAGTGCGTATGATGTTTGCTTATTACACATTCAGGCAGAGCAGGGATATGTCTGTGTGTGATGGCTGAGCAGCCCTTTATTGTGCCTGCTTATTTGTGTCATGGATAAGCAAAACACACCACATCTCCCAACAAATCATGCAATATCAACACAAGGCTCCAAAGAGAATAACTGCAAATTGCATTAAATGCTGCTCTAATTACGAATAATTGCTATAATGAAAGAAATAACATCACATGTATAGTTTCTCAATGAGCTCTGTTTTGAAAATCTAAACAGTAGAAATAAATCTTAAGGTATGAATCATAGCAAAACAATCAATTCTTTGAAATCTGGGAAATGTATTAGCAAAAGTGCATATGTGAGACTCCCTCACCGGGAGCAAAGGCCTCTCTCTTATTTGCCGGAGGGATAAGGCTGGGAAGCAGGCCCGAGGAATACAGAGAACCAATACTGGTAGCAAGTCAGGAATAAACTTTGCAATGAGCTCACCAACTGGGTATTTTCTAAATGACTTTGATATTTTTTAACTGAGATTCTACGTGTGTTTTCTCGGAGATTAATCCAAAGATTAGTGTCCTGCACTTTTGGAAACCTAGAGTGGATGCTGAGCAATCAGAGGTCACTCCCCATGCGGCGTTTTAGAAAGCTAGTAAATGGCACCGTGGCTCTGGCAGCTGATACAAACAATGATGCTCTGGCAAGGAGGCTGCTGTCCTGCCATCAGTCGGTGGGCACACCGGGGTCCACTGCTCTCACCTCTGTTGACACAGATGGTGATTTCTGGAACTCAAAGTAAGTCATATCAGGAGGATAAAAGCATTATCTTCTCATTCTGTCCTTGAATACTTGGGGACTTTCTTCAGAACCCATGTCAAGATAGCCTTCTCTTTGTAAGGTGCCAGTGTGTGCTGTGATATGAGTCCAGCCACTGTCTAGGATGTGGCTCCCAGGTTTCATTGCTTCTACCCGAAGGCTATTTAGTTTGAACTTTCCTTTTTTGAATTGTTGCCTATTTTTCTGTCCTTCAGCTATGTGGGGCTTTGATCAAGAGCTAGCCTGTGTGGCCACTGCTGAATCTCACTGAATGAACTCTTCCTTGACACCAGCGAGGGCGGACCCTGCAACGCCTCCGCTCTAACCTCTGGACTGCTGTGGTACCACCTTCATGGACAGGACCTCCAAATGCATTTGTATACTAAGTCTGCCCCGGAGGTCACTAACTGCCCACCCCAGGCATGAATGCATTCATGAGAACATCACCCTTGTGACTTTAATCATCTCCAATTATGCCCCTCCTCTCAACACTGTTGTATCAAGGACTAAGTTTCGAACACATCAACTTGGGGAATACAGTCAAGTGAAGTATAAGTGTAGGCCTCATGTGGCTCTGTGCATGGATGGCTTTGGAGTGAGTGTGTGTGCATCTGCATGCTTTGTGCATGTGACCTTTCTTGTGGACCTTTAATTCTGTTGTTGATGATGCAAGAATTCAGCAGACACGCTAGTGCCTCTAGCAGAAACCACAATTCTCCACGTCTTCCTTTACCTGATCCCCTCCATTTAATCTATTTATGCACTTAACATCCACAAATGCAGAGGCTTAGTTCCCTGCACTTAAAACAAAACATTAAAAAACAGAAGTTGGGAAAGGAAAATGACTTTATAGTCTGACCACACTGGGAGGATAAGTGTGGGAAAGAGCCCAGTTCTTCCGTCTCAAATGCTCCTGTGGCAGTGTCTCCTGGGTAGGAACATACTCTCTTAAATATGAGATCCTGAAGGAAAATCTGCACATTTGCAATTTTACCTTAGGTGGCAATTTAGAAAAAGATCTGAGCCATTCATGTAAGTCTCTTCTTTGAACCTAGATACCTGGGCCATTCTAAAGGCTCTTTCGTGGGAGCCTTCATTCTATCTAAGTAGGATCAAATGACCTCAGATGCCTGTAAGCAGGGGCTTGTGTCTCAGTCCTGGGAAGGTTATCACTAGGCAGGGTCCCTGGGAAGACAACATCAGTAGCTGTTTCAAACTCCAGCTGGAGGGGCAATAAAACATGGAAGAGCTGGGGACTCAAACCGGTGTTCTGAACCCTCCTATAGGCTCTTCTTGGCTCACCGGGGATGAATGGTGGTGTGATGGAATGGGGTAGCACCCCCAACCCTCAGGTCGTGAGGCGTCACGCATGGGCCTGAGAAATGCCTTCCTCCTACCCCAGAGACCCTCTGTTTCCCGTCTCTCCCCCTTAGGTAGTTCCCATGGACTCTCCAATGCAGGGCCAATGCCTCCTCAAGAACTGAAAGTCGTTTGATCCTAAAGAAAAAAGTTAGTATTTCTCTAAAGCATTCCCTGTCCTCAACATAGACTGGGTATTAGGAGGGTTGGCCAAGGGATGAAAGTACACAAACATGGTCCTTACTCTATGAAGAGAAACAGCAGGACTGGAAGGAAGCTAGAAGGTGTGAGATGAACTATTGACTCAAAATCCCATCCGCTCGGTTGGGAAAATAGCTCAGTGGGTAAAGAGTTTGCTGTGTAAGCTTAAAAAGTTGGTTCAGATCACCAGCGGTCATGTAAAAGCTGAATGTGGGGGTGGATGCCTGTAATCCCAGGACTGGGGTCCTAGGCAAACAGAAAGCTCCATTCAGTAAGACATCCTACCTCAAAAAATAAGACGGAGAGTTTCAAAGGAATGCCTCTGGTGCACGCACACACACACACACACACACACACACACACACACACACACACACACACACACTACTGACTGGTGCCCAGAGCAGAGACCCTCCCAATTCAGAAACCCAGTGTTTGGGATTTCAACAACCCCAACCAAAGGCCCGCAGACATCAGATGATGGTAGAAAACCTTGTTGCAGGGATTTTTTTTTTTTTAAAAAAAAAAGTATTAAGAAACCAATTAATTATGGTAACATCAGAGCATTTACCAGAGGAAAGGACACGATCCTACTGTGTCTCAACAGGGTATAGAGGCCTTTAGAAAACTAAGGCCACTTCCATTGCCCTCCCTTGTTACTTGTTTAAATGGGGAAAGACACTGACCTTAGAGCACATACCAAGCTCCATCACTTGGTCCTTTATTTTGCTCTCCTAGGCCCCCTCTCGCATCTTCTTTCTCCTTTGTTCTCACTGAGTGCTCCAGGTTTAATGTAGTTGTGTCTTGTGTACTCATGATGAGGCAAGCAGACCTGCTTGCCTCATCACTACACATGTGACTTTTTTAGGCGTCATTTTGTGCTTGAGATAGCAGGGATAAACCTGGATCTGCCCCTGTCAACTCCCTAAAAACAACCGAGCCACAAAATCTGCAGCAACTTCATTTTTAAAAATGTATTGCATGCTAAACTGACCGTTCTTGGCATTTCTATTATAAATTTAAGGTGTGTATGTGTGTGTGTGTGTGTTAAGTAGGATGACTTTCAATTTGCAACTATATTGTTATTGTTAGAGTGTAGAACTATTGTCTGTCCGCTGTGCCTTCCTCTTTTGATGAGTTTTTTAAGATTTTATCTTGGCCAGTTTGGTACTAAAGGTAAAAATAATAACTATCATCATCATCATCATCATCATTTTAAAGCCAAACAACTGTTTCCTGCTTAGCTTGCTTACCATCTTACAAATTACTGGGGACACAGGCTTACCTCTGTGTTTTAGCATGTTAACTTACATGTAATCAGGTAAAACACATGTAAGGAGACAAACACAAAATGAAGTGGAGACAGTTTATCCTGCCTTTGGTTGAAGAAAAAGAAACGTCTTAGATACTGTTAACATGCTTTCTCTGCATTTCAGATACAAATTCCTGTGTTTTTATCAGAACATACTCGTTTTATTAAGAAATATATTTTTCTTGTTGGTTTTGTTTTTTTGTGACAGGGTCTCTCTGCATAGCCCTGGCTGTTCTGAAACTCATTCTGTAGACCAGGCTGGCCTCAAACTCACAGAGATCTGCCTGCCTCTGCCTCCTGAGTGCTGGGATTAAGGGCGTGTGCTGCCATGCCTGACTGAAATACGACTAAAAAAATGCTTTTTAAAGATGAGACAGAAAGTAATCATCAAGTAAAAAAGAGATAAAGAAACTTAGAATATCTGTTTGCTATAATTAAAAGTTATTATCCTAAGGTAAGATTTCTCTAGATACTCATTAGGCCACAGTGGGACCTCAGACTATAAGTTAACTTTTAAATTTGGCTTTTGGGTGTCTTAAAGTTTCTATGACTGTGATAAAACATCATGACCAAAAACAATTTGGGGAGGAAAGGGTTTATTTTGCTTATAATTCCAGTTAACAGCTAACTGGGGGAAGTCAGGACAGGAACTCAAGCAGGGCAGGAACCTGAGGGCAATAGCTGATGCAGAGGCCATGGAAGGATGTCCTTGCCTAGTTCAGCCTGCTTTCTTACGGCACCCAGGACCACCAGCCCGGGGTTAGCATCATCCACGGTGAACTGGCCACTCCCACATCAATCTTCAATAAATAATAATTTTTAAGTGCCCTATGGGCTTGCCCACAGGACAGTCTGGTGAGGGTATTTTCTCAATTGAGGTTCCCTCTTCCAGAATCTCTCTAGCCTGTATCAAATTGGCTGAAAACTAGCATGTGAGGTTTCAAATGAGACAGAGACAAAATAGAGACAATCTAAAGAGCTCAGGGGAAGTGATTACAAACACAATAACCTTAAGCCCCAGGGATAACACATTTCTCCCAGACCAGCCAATCCCTCCTAGGCATGGAGGTGGAACTGAAGGGGCAACACTTGCCATAGCTGTGGAAACCTAGGCTCTGGCAATGAGCTTCTCTTGGTGGGGTTCGAGAAAAGTTGTTGCTCCCGCTGTCAAGAGAAATCTCTAACGGTTCTGGCAGGAATGAAGATAGTCTGAAGAAATCCCTTGGGTCCCTCTCATTGGCTATCAGACTATTGAAGTGACAGGTGTCAGGACATTGGAATTTTCCTGGGAGTTTCATAATGAGAGAAGGGAAGGGTGAAGTCTGTCGCTGGCCAAAGGAGGAACTGGTCACTTCATACAGCTCTCCCACCCTGTTGGGCCACCTCACGGGAAAGACTGGAACCCAGATGATGCTTATTGGTGGAACCACACCCTGACCAGGATGGCATAGCTATGGGTACAGCTTGCTCTCCACTGAAACCTAAACCTCATGCTGGGATGCCAAAGACAGACCTGGGGATCACATGGGCTTTTCTTCTTCCCTTGGGTACTGTACTGAAAAACTCCTTTTTCTGCCTTTTCACTATTACTTTTTTGTTTAATTGACTTGGTCTAACAATGAAACATAACGTGGAGAGTCCTCAGCTGAGCTTCTCTAGACAGCTGTGGACCATCTGGCTCTCCAGGCCATTTACAGGCAATAACGTCTGAAAGGACATTGGCACATGAGCCCAGTGAAAGATATATCTTGTGATGTTTATGGATACCTTCTCAGAATGGACAGAGGCCTACTCCATCCAAATGGAAAGAACTGAAGGAGCCCTCTTCTAGAACAAAACCTGTTCCTCCTGAATCTCCACAGTCTGAATAACATCTTAAAGGCAAGAATACCTCCCTTTGCAAACAGTTAAGAGATTTAACAGTTCTCTTCAAACCAGGCAAAAGGATGTCTTAGCTGCCGACGATTTATGGATGTATAAATCTACCCATAGTTGTAATCTTACTTTATGTTTTGTTTACATCATTATTTTTGTTTTGGTTTTGGTTTTTTTGAGACAGGCTGGCCTTGAACGCACAGTGATCCACCTGCCTCTGCCTCTGCCTCCTGTGCCTCCCGAGTGCTGGGATTAAAGGAGCGTGCCACCACCACCCAGCAATTTGTTCTTTTGGCCTGTTGGTGTAATACATATCCCATGATTACAACTTCACACTCTTTTAATCTATCCCATCGCTGGATTCCTTCTCGGAACTGTTGTGTTTTTACCACGGTGTCAGTATATAACCACCAGTATGTTTTTATACCCTGAAGGATCTCATTTTGATACTCAAAAGTTAGAAGATGGGACAGCTGTACTTGAGCCCTAGACAAGGGGGGAGGGAACCTGCCCAATGCTCAAGGGCAAATTCTGTTCTTGTGCCCTGTAGGAGAGTGCAGTTCCAGAGTGAACTCATCACAATACAGGGATTCCAGCCAGTGTCTGCCACACGGGATCCAGATCTTTCTCTACAACCAACAAATAAAGTGAAGAGCGTTGCGGTGCCACGTGGGCAGAGACTGTGCCTCCCCACAGCGTGGAGACATTTATGGAAGATGGGTTCTCATCTTTCAGTTCCCCAACCACAGTGCTCACGAAGGAATCTAAGCAGGAGAACAAGGCGCAGAGGGTGGTCTGGAAAGTCTTCGTGCAAAGGATCCAGAACCACCATAGTTGGGGAGAAATCCGCTGGCAAAAAAGAAAGCTCGGAAATTCCCTGACTGCGGTTAACTAAATCCAGCCGCTGGCCCTGGTGCAGAAACTCTCTAATGTTTGAAGGTGACCTATGAATCATTACCGTGCTAAAACTCATCCGTGGGACATTGTGAGGACTAAAGTTATGTTTTAAGTTTAAATTACTGTGCTAAAGAGATCTATAAAACAGAAATGCCTCTAATCTGTTAGCTCCCCTTGCCCAAGGACAGATCACTTCCTGGAATGCTGGTGGCTGTTGCTCATATAATGTAACAAGCCAGGTGTTTCCACTTCTGTACACAAAGGTTGGTTGCCCTAACTGCACAGGTTGTGCTTGATCTCACGGAGGCAGGAGGTACTTAGACAGGAAGTATGTCAGGATGTATGCTTGCCCTGATTGGATGAAAGTGGGACGTAGCCTTGTGGGTTTTCCATTTATAAGCACTGGACTAACGTTACTTTGCGGCCATTGTCTGGGAATCCCCAGGATGGATCTGGCCAGTGTTCACCTTCCTGCCTAGTAGTTAATAAAGCTTTCTTCAATTTGACTCAAAAATTGTCGTAGTGGTCTTATCCTCTCCCAGAGGGATTAACAACATGCCATTATGAAGCTGCAGGAAGAATTACAGTGTTACGGTAATGGATGGAAACCACCCCTAGATGGAGACATGCTCTTGTCTCTCCCTTAAGAGTTCCTCAAAGGTCTTGACTGAGATGTCTTTATTACATCTTCTCCTCCAGGAAGGATTAGGAATCTACATGGAAAAAGAGGCTGAGAGATGATAAGACCCAGAGGTGGTGGGCAACTCTAAGGAAACAGCGTTTTCTAAGGAGACAGAGATTTTTGGCAGCTTGCAGAAGACCTCTGCACGTTCCAGCCGGACAAATCCCAGCACGGAGAAAGGGAGGGGGCCCAAAGTCCCGCCTGTAACCAGGAAGCTATTTGCAGTTGATAACTGCTTCGAGAGGAAAAACATCAGTTTTCTGTAATGGTGTGGCACTGGGCACTGGGTGTGTCAACCACTCCAAGACAGGCCTCATTCAGGAGCACTTGACCAACACAGAGTGCTCTCTCTCTCTCTCTCTCTCTCTCTCTCTCTCTCTCTCTCTCTCTCTCTCTCTCTTTGTGTGTGTATTTTAAGATAGAACATGATATTGGGTGGGTAGGGAAGGGGAGGATTTGGGGGAGGAGAAAGAATAAGATCAAAATACACTGTATGAAAAAGAAAAAGAGAAAGGAAGGAAGGAAGGAAGGAAGGAAGGAAGGAAGGACGAAAGGAAGGAAGCTAGTTAGTTAACCTAGTAAGGTAGGTTAAGGACCTGGTTGTAGTTTGTCTTCTTCATCAGGACCGTTGACTTCCCAGTAATGACATAGAAACTATCATTAATTGTGAAAGCTTGGCCGATAGCTGAGACTTGTTTCTAACTAACTCATAACTTATTTACTATTTTTTTTATTAATTTCTATTAATTTACTTTCTGCCTCGTGGCTATTACCTCCTCACCGCCATAGTGCCCATCCCACTTGCTCTGCATCTCCTGGCGTCTCTGCCTTCTTCCCAGCGTCCATCCTCTCTGCCAGGAAATCCTGCCTAACTGATGGTCGTTCAGTTTTTATTAAACCAATTAGAGTGATACATCTTCACACTGTACAGAAAGATTATTCCTTAACAGCCAGTTAGGAGTCCATCCCTAGGAAGATGGGTTCACCTGAATACAGTACTTCAGCTTCCCAGGACTCCCCCCTCCTACTACAGTCCCTATCATCCACCAACAGGTCAGTCTGCCTGTCTCACTTTTTCTTTTCTTCTCTATTTTTCTTTTAGATGCTGGCCGGAGCCTTTTAAACTCTCTGGGACTTTGGATTGCTCTTCTCCGCACCATCTGCCTGGCTGCCTGTGACTGACCTCCACAGTGGCTTATCTCAAAAATGTGACTTCTTTTCCCTACTCTTTGTTCCTCTAGGCAGCTGCAAGAATTCGGCCTGCCCTGGGGTTTCTCTTTACAAACGCCAGTAAACTGCCCTCAGGCATCTGCTTGAGTCCATTCCTAACTTCTTCAAATAATGAGACTGAGACCCCGGAGAGGGGACCCAGATTTCCTCTCTGTCATCATATTGTGGCTCCACCAGGGCTTTCCAGCAAAGCTTTCTCCCCTGTCTTTTCATTCTTTAATCTACAGACAAAATGAAAATGTTCCTTCACCCCTAGATGGCGTCAAAAGCGCATGCAGAAAAGCCTGTGTTGTGCAGTCAACCCTCAAAGCCCATGCTTTGTGACGTAAGAATCACAATTCTTTGTGTAGCAGAGAGTTGGTGAACTACTGAACCCTTCTTTCTCTGGCCAGGTCTGCCTCCTCCCTTGGAAGTGGTTTGGTTTTTGTTTTTTGTTTTGTTTGTTTTGGTTTTTCAAGACAGGGTTTCTCTGTTAGACAACATTGGCTGTCCGGGAACTAGCTCTGTAGACCACGCTGGTCTCGAACTCACAGAGATCCGCCTGCCTCTGCCTCCCAAATGCTGGAATTAAAGACATGCACCACCACCACCCAGTTTTGGAAGTGTATTTTAATAAACCTCTGCTGCTGCAATCGTGTGTCTCTGTTCAGTTCCCTGTTCAAGAACACTAAAGCCATTTCGGGGTGCTTTACTAAAGCCATGTTGGGGTGATGAACCCCAACATCAGCATTAGTAGAAACTTCTAGAAGTTAAGTATTAGGTTTGGATGAGGTGGGCATGGATTTCTTGGGATTAATGTACCGGTTAATTATATGTGAACTTGATACAAAGTATACCCATCTAAAGAGAGCCTCAATTCAGAAAATGCCTCCATAAGATCCAGCTATAGGGAGTTTTCTTAATTAGCAATTGATGGGGGAGGGCCCAGTCCATTGTGGGTGGTATTATCCCTAGGCTGGTGGTCCTGGGTTCTAAACAAGCCATGGTGAGTAAGACAACAAACAGCGGACCTCCATGGCCTCTGCATCAGCTCCTGCCTCCAGGTTCCTGTGCTGTTTGAGTTCCTGTCCTGACTTTTTTCAGTGATGAACTGTGTGCTGGCTGGTTTTGTGTGTCAGCTTGCCACAAGCTAGAGTCATCAGAGAGGAAGGAACCTCAGCTAAGGAGCTCCCTCCATGAGATCCAGCTGTAAGGCATTTTCTCAATTAGTAACCAATGCAGGAGGGCCCAGCTTATTGTGGGTGGTGCCATCCCTGGGCTGGTGGTCCTGGGTTCTATAAGAAAGCAAGCTGAGAAAGCTAGTAAGCACACCCCTCCATGCTCTCCGCATCAGCTCCTGCCTCTAGGTTCTTGCCCTGTGTGAGCTCCCATCCTGATTTCCTTCAGTGATCAACAGTAATGTGGAAGTGTAAAGCAAATAAACCGTTTCCTCCCCAACGTGCTTTGGTCACGGTGTTTCACCACAGCAACAGAAACCCTAACTAAGACAACTAAGGAGTTTGTTAGAAAAGTTATTAATGCCATGGACAGACAGGGCAGTAGTATGGTGGGGGCTCTGAGGAGAAGTCAGGCCCTAGCACTAGAGACAGACGAGACAGTGGGGTCTCTGAAGAGAATCAGAGCCCACCTGGCAAAGAAGGGAGTCTTTCCTTCCACCTTTGGAGACGGAGGAGAGCCTGCAGTCAGACTTTCTGACTCCCAGGCAGGAGGCAGAGAAGAGGGTGGGGAGTGGGATGGATGTGGCCCCAGTCCTCTAGCATCAATGCCCTTGAGTGTTAACTCATCTCCTGGGTGAGAAGTGTTGGCTGCAAGGTCCCAGCAGGATGGCTGTCCGTTTTTGTCCGTGGAGAGAGCCGCTGCAGGGAAGTCTCGGCAAACCAGCATAGACCCTGAGTCTGCATTCCTACCTGCATCTCTTTCTCTGGCTGACAGCAGGTGTCAGCCTTTTCCTTCTCCCAGCACATCGGCGCCCTGTCAGGAACCCAGCAGCCGCAGGAGGGGTGCGCGTGTCTTTCTTCAGAATATCTTTACTCCTGTTGCGTTTTGACTCTACTTACTGTGACGGTTTGAATGAGAAATGTCCCAGTGTCTCCCAGTTGGAGTTGTTTGGGGAAGTTTAGGAGGTACAGTCTTACTGGAAGAAGTGTGTCACTAGGGGCGGGTTTCGAGAGTTAAAATTCTCCTCCCACTGAGTTCACTGATCTCTGCTTCCTGCTTGTGGTTCCAGAAGGGAGTCCCCAACTCTCTGCTCCTGCTATAATGCCTGCTTCTCGTTACCAGGCCTCCTTCTGCCGCCATGGACTCTGGTCCCTCTGGAACCGTAAACTGCAATAAACTCTCTCTCCCTGAAGTTGCTCTGGCCATGGTGTTTTATAACTGCAACAGGAAAGAGATTGATTCCATAACTTTGGGAAGGATCGGCTTAAATAATTCCATTTTGACTATGACAGTTCCCCCCATTATCTCAGAACCATTTTCTCTGACGATAATCTGATAAATTATCCTGGCTTTGATTGTCCCTGTCACCAGGAAACTGCTTTTTTTTTTTCTTCCTGAAAACAGATTGGTCAGATCCCATTTGTGGGGGTGTGGCAGGTAGGGGGAGCCAGTGTCAAAAGTTCCTTTTGCTAGCCAAATTTAAGCAGCTGGGAGGTCTAGAGAGAAGAGCGATCAGTTTGAGTTTACCTGGGCACTATTCCCAGTTCTTTGTGTATCGGGCACAGGTCCATTTTTGCCTCTTTGTAGGCTGGAAGCTTTTCCTTATCTTTCTCTTTAAAGGTCAGCTTTAAGGTCAGCCTTCTGTGGTGTCTGTTAAATGTGCTAATTTTGTAATTGAAAGTGGTGAGGTTTTTGGTTCTGCTGCTTCTCTTCCTTTTCCCCTTCCTCCTCCTTCCTCTTCTTTTTTGGCAGTAGAAAGTCAACAGATAGAGCTATAAAGAATTTCAAGGAAAATACAAAACACAACCAACGAGAGAAGATTTTAGAGTTAGAATTTTGCAGAAAGTTGATTGGCAGGACATTTCCACTGTCTACAGCCCAACAGTGGGACTTGCTGTGTGATCTGTGTTTACTTCCCCTTTATAAAGAGGGGGTCTGCATAGAGTGCAAAGTCATGCCACTGCCCAGAAATGAGGTTCACAGGGGAGCACGCACGCACCAAGGAGAGCAGCGTTACCAATTTTGTGTGACTCCAGCCTGGTAAAGCATTTGCACTGTCACCGCAGAGCATGGTTCTCACTTCCAAGGGAGTAAGAGATAGTTAGTTTATCCTGGAGCCAAAAATGAGTGGCCACGGCCAGGGTGTGGCTCACAACTCCATCCCCAGGTGTTTGAATCCTCTTCTGGCTTCCCAATGCTCCCAGTGCACATAAATTCATGCAGCCACCCACATATGCACATAATAAATATAGCATATAGGAAATCATATAAATGACATTTAAACTATAGCTAACCTAATTACATATTAATCCTATAAGATTTATTTTTAAAAGCCACTTGTAACTGTATAAAACTTCCATAACTCACCTAGATTTTAAGAAATAATCCACAGATTGCTATAAAATGTTATGTCCAAAGTAAAAGACTGTATGTATGCCATCAGAACCCTTTAAATTATCTGATTTTCCTTTTTAAAATTTTTGGCCTAGGACAAGGAAAGATAATACAATTAGATGTTTTGAGTTAAGAATTCTGATATTATGCTTCAGTGACAATCATAGACATTTTCTAATTATATAAATTCATATCTACAGTACAGTTATAGGTGTCACTAATAAATGTAAGCATTATATAACTATTAAAAATTATCAACCCGTAAAAAGTTTTAAGTTTTTTTCTCCAAATTGCTTTTATCCAACTTTTGTCATACAAAGAATTACATGTGTTTGCATTTGAAAACAAATCTGACAAACAGAAAAAAGTTTCGGACATTTCTCCATTATGTTGTATATTCGACTTCTTGAAAGTCATAAATGAAGACATTTTTTAAAATACATAGGTGGGAACATGAGTTAGGCATGATACAGCCAAACAGTACACAGTAGCACATAATATGTCCCTTAAAAGACATACATGTAGTATTATATTACAAATATCATAAGTACATTTTCTGCTATGAATCCACCAGGTTGGATGCCTCCAGGAACCCATGCCTTTTTCCATTATCCTGGAGCAATAGAAGACTCAACCTGAAAAAACGGAAATATGCCTGTGTACAGGAACCTAATAGGAACTACAACTCCCAGAAGCCTCTTAACAAGGGCTTAATTTCCCAGAAAGCTTTGCACGCCCCAACCCCGCCTCTCCTAGGCCTGCCTTTGGTTGAAAGCAGAGTGTAGAATTGTGCAGTAGGGAGGTTCCTCTGGGTGGGGAGGTGCTTGGGGTGTCGGCCTCTGGGGAGGGCTGTGAGTCACAGAAAGCCAGGCTTTGTTAGGATGGCCTGACACGGTTCTACCAAGGGCTCAGGCCGGTACCATATTCCCTACTGGTCTCCAGGCGTCTCTAGTAAACAGACCTGTGGATGCGTGCACGGTTCTTGGCTCTCCTTATCCAGCCAGGCTCCCTCCTGAAAGATGCGACAATCTCGAACCTCCAGGCAGAATCCGTAGGCTGTCACCTGTGAATTCCACAGTTCTCTTGCAGCTTCCTCCGTGACTGCAGGCTATAGGAACAAGTGTGAACAATGCCGATAGAGGGATTGATTATCCGCGGCTCCTGACCACATTTTCCAGTGGAGGATGGGGGTTTATCCGCGGCTCCTGACCATGTTTTCCAGTGGGGGTGGGGGATTATCCGTGGCTCCTGACCATGTTTTCTAAGTAGAGGATAATTTTCCGGAGGTCCTGCCCGATCAGCTGATATCGGTAAACACCTGGATTCTGGAGGTCGTTGGTCTCCCTGCTAAGACGCTCCACTCAGTGTCATTTTCTCAGACTCCAACCTATTTGGGCCCCCAGAATAGTTGGTTGTGTATCCCCTTCCCCGCACTGCCCCCCCTTTCCATTTTATTTATTCTTCTCTCATAAAATAAACACTCGGGGACTGAATCCTCCTCTCCCTCCACTCTTCTCAGTCCCACCCTCACCTCTCCTAACCCCAGATCCTCTATTCCTTCGTTCCCCTTCAGAGAAGAGTAGGGTACTCGGCATAACAAGATACAATAAGACTAGGCACAAACCCTCATATCAAAGCTGGATGAGGCAGCCTCTGGGAAGGGAAATAGAACAGATTTTGCCTGTTGACTTGGGCCAGGTGGGGTTAGGTGGGGGAGCGAGAGTTTGGGGGAAAATACTAGGAGAGATGACTAGAATAGGCATTTAGGGTATGGGTGATGTGGAAACTGCAGCGGAAACTTCCAGGAACTTAGGAGGGTGATTCAGAAAGAGGACTTCTAGTAACGGAGAATATGGAGTCTGAACCGACCATCTTCTGTAACCAGGCAAGACTCCCAGTGGTAGGACTGGGACGCCAGCCTAGCCACAAAACCTTCAACCCACATCTGTCCTGCCTGCTGGATGTGCAGGGGCAATGACTGCTCAGAGCTTGTGAGAATGGTCAAGCAAAGACGGGTCTAATTTGAAGCCCAAGCAAGGAGAGGGAGAGCATGTCAGATACTGCCGGGATGCCCAGGAACAGGAAACTGGGTGGTTCAGAGACCTAGAGTAGAAATAAACATGATTGACAGGGAGAAAAAAGTCAATGAAATGATTCCTAATGATATTCTGATATACTCATAGATCAATGCCTAGCCCAATCAGAGAGGCTTCCTCCAGCAGCTGATGGGAGCAGCTGCAGAGACTTACAAACTTTAGGAAGAACTTGAGCTCGGAGAACCCTGCTAAAGAGGGGGAGAAAGAATTGTAGGAGCCAGAGGAATTGAGGAGACCAGGAGCACACGGCCTATGGAATCAGTTAAGCAGGGCTCACAGGGACTCACAGAGTCCAAAGGGACAAACACAGAGCCTGCATGGGTCTGCTCTAGGTCCTCTTCATACAAACTGTGGCTGTTTAGCCTGGGGTGTTTGTGGGACTCTGTGGAAGTTAGCTCAATTCGGGAAATAACCAGGCTAGCTAAAAGATAAAACAATTATATTTTTATTTATTATAAGGAGAAAACTCACAAAACAGGAATGAGAAGTCCAGGCTCAGCTGTCCTGCGAAGGAACCACACAGAGAGAGGGCACCTAGGCCGACTGCTGTTTTCCTCTAGGTCCCAGAAAGCCATACCCTAACTTGGTCCTACTTCTTAAAGATAATTGGTTGGCAAAGATTCCTCATCACCTCCCCCTTTTGTCTAAATAAGAGCGATCCAAACCCAATACAAAATTATATACAATAGGAACAGGCATAAAGTATAAAATTGCAACAACGTAAACAATATTAAGCAAGGAACATATGATAAATGTTTTAATAGTCATTTTATTCCAGAGAGTCTAAGTCTTGCATTGAAAATAGGCTTGGCTAAACCATAAAGGATGGTAACTATGACTATCTAATCTTCAACCCCATTGAAGGCCTGAGAAGGAAGATGATATTACTTGAGTAGGCAGCAAGTGAAATCAAGCAGCTTCCAAAGTGAGCAGTATATAATGGAGACAATTGGCTACCTGAGCAATTACCCAAAGTCTCATTTGCAATGTTGAAGCAACCAACTTTGGCTAAGGCCTAGCATAACTAACAGACCATCTTTCAGAGGCAGGAAATTTTTCAGAAAGATCTTATCCTGTCTTGGCAAGGTTTGGCAGTTCTTTTTCTTGTGTCCTGTTTATCCAGTCTGGATACCATGTATTTTGTCAGTGGTTGAGGCATGGGCAGTTCCTTGCTCAAAGGCCAATTGTGCCAAGAAGAAAAAAAAACTCTGAGTGGAGTGTCTTTGGTGCTCAACACTCTCTTGGGAATAGATTGATGCTGTCAGGAGCATTCATGTCTCATGTCAACAGAACCCTAAGTTATTTAAATGCCACGTTCTAAAGATCCTTGAAGTGGTTGAAGATTACCTATCTAGGCAGATACAATCTCTATATATCTAATTAATCTGACTATATGTATAAAAAACATGAACAACTACTGACCTATAATATTTAATACCTGTATAACTTAAAGACTAAGACTTCATGTCAGAATATTAAATAATCTTTAAACAAATGTCCAGAAAATGAGGACAATGACCTCAAAATGTAAACAATGTATAAGTATCTTGATCAGAGGTAAGAATAATATATAATACAATATGAAAATATTTCATAAAAATTGTGTCAATATACAAAATGTCCTAAACAGAGGTGGAAACATGCATGTATACAATCTGACAGAATAACTTTGCTTAGGTGTACAGTACAAATATTGTAAACAGAAATAACATATTTTGAATTTTTATCAATATATAAAACTATACCAATGTAAATTATCCATAAATAGTAGCTCACAAGTATTCACTCTGCTACCCACTATTATTATTAGTGTGAATAAGTTCACACTAAATTATATATTATCTCATCAGATTTTTTTTTGAGCCTACGTAGTTTCCACCCCAACATTCTACCTTATACAAGTAATAGTCAACAACCCCTAAACGTGTTCCCATCCCTGAGGACAAACTTTGTTGGGAGAGGGGATGTCATCTTCTAGAATTGCTTCCAGCTGTCATGGGGGTGGAAGCAATGTTCTTTTTATGGGATCCTGTAAAAGTAAGGTGTTGGTTAAGTTTCAAGATTACTGTCTAGTATAGTTTCAAACGATTTTTGAGCAGTTGATAGCACTTTTCCCAAAGTTCTTATTTGGAATTTTGTCCAGAATATCATGAGAAGGTGCACCATTTCAGCAATTGGTACCCCAAAATCAGTCTTGTAGTAACGCTATTAGCATCATGATGTCATCTCAACCAGGTGGAGTTGTTGCTGTGGGGCCCCATCTTCTTCCAGGAAACTTCAAAGACTACTGCAGGAAAAGGATCTGAAGGAAACTCCATTGTTCATTTTTGGAAAACTTAAACATTATTCATATAGACATACATTTAATGAAGAATACAATATAGATAAAATAGGCATGGAGTAAGTAAAATTTTTATAAAGTCTTCCTTCTGTCCCATACCAGATGGCTCCTGACATGAGACAGAAACTCTGAATTTTTCTTTTAACAACACACTTGGATTTAGAGAAGGACAGAGTCATTGTCCAACTCCAAAGCCAGCTCTATATATTCATATGTGTGTATATGTGTATGTGTGTATGTATATGCATATATTTTGATCACCTGTCCTCTTATTCCTTTTTTTGATGATCCTTATTGTATAGTTATTTTTCCTTCTGTCAGCATCCAAACATCTAGGTCTCTTGAATTTTTGAAGATGTGTGTTTTCCTGTAAAGACAAGAGCAGAACCCTGCCCCAACCCTATATGGTTTCCTTACTACCTGTATGGTTGTCACTGTTGTGGATGAGCTGTCATTTTTCCTTCTCAAGAGGTTTTTCTTTTTTTAAAGCAAATATTAATTATGATGGTATCTATAGTTTTTTTTTCTTCTGTGGAAACAAGAGTGAAACCCTTTCCCCAACATAGCACATCTCCTGGTTTCCATTGTGAGGTCAACACATTCTTGAGATACACTGGTTGATTTAATTTAGAAGTTTTTTTTTCTGTTATCCAATGTCTCTCTGCTGCCATTGTTCCTTTCTCATAGCATTAAGAAAATTAAAGGTTAATAAAGCATTATACAATCTATTTCTGGGGGTATTTTCCATCCCTTTATGTTTGTTTAGTATATCCTTTATAGTTTGATTTGACCTTTTTATAATTGCCTGACCTGTAGGATTTTTTGGTGTACCTGTAATATGTTTTATATTATAATAAGCAAAAAACCATTTCATTTTCTTAGATACATATGCTGGACCATTGACTTTATTTGTGCAAGAATACCCTTGATGGCCATAACTTCTAATAAATGCATGATTACTGAGTCAGCCTTTTCTGAGCTTAAGGCAGTTGCCCATTGAAAACCTGAATATGTGTCTATGGTGTGGTGTATATATTTTAATTTTCCAAATTCCATAAAGTGGAACACATCCATCTGTCAGATCTCATTCCTTTGAATACCGTTTGGATTGCTCCCTGAAGGCAATGGTTGGTTATAGGAAGAGCAAGTAGGACATCTCTTTAGAATCTCCGTAGCTTGTTTCCATGTAATAGGAAACTCTTTAAACTTTTACTATTGACACGATGTTTTTCATGAAATTTTGAGACTTGCAACACACTTCCAATCAATAACTGATCGATTTCTGCATTATCTTGTGCTAGAGGACCTGGCAGACCCATATGGGATCGGATGTGTGTTATGTATATAGGACAAAGCCTATTTTTGATTATGTCTTGTACCTGAATGAATAACGAAGTCAATTTTGTATCATCTGGTATAAATTCAGCGGTTTCAATATGCAAGACAACTCTTTCTGCATATTACAAATCAGTAACTGTATTGGGACTTTTAAAAATTCCTTGGTACCATAGGAATAGCATATAATTCTGCCTTTTGGACAGAATTATAATGGCTTTGTTCCACCTTACTTAATTCTTCTGATTTATAACCTGCCTTCCCTGATTTATTTGCATCAGTATAAAATGTCTGGGCTCCAATTATTGGTGCATCACATACAATTTAGGCAAGAATCCAAGAAGTTCTCTTTATAAGGTTAAGTCTATTCACTTTGGGGATAATTGTTTTAATTTTTCCCAAAATATTAGCACAAGCTCTTTGCCATGGTTCATTGTCTTCCTATAACTTTTTTTATTTCATCAGTAGTAAAAGGCACTATAATCTCTGCTGGGTCTATACCTGCTAATTGGTTTACCTTTTATAATTAATTCAGAGACTTTTTCCACATAAGTTTTTAATTTTTTACTTGGTTTATGTGGTAAAAAAGATTCATTCTAAGATAACATCATCCCTCTGCATTAAAATTTCTGTGGGAGAAATTCTAGAAGGCAATATGACTAGAATGCAGTTAAGATTTGGATTCACCCTATCCACATGTGCCTCCTGTAATTTCTCCGTGACAATCATCAATTCCTTTTCACTTCAGCTGTTAATTCTCTGGGACTATTAGTCTTTGTCACCATCTAAAGTTTTGTTTAAATAAATTATTAGATCATATATTATCCTAACAGCCAGTAGTAGACTGAAAATGTCTCCTAACAATCTTTGAAAGTCATTAAGAGTCCACAACTGGTCTCTCCTAATTTGTACCTTTTGCGTTCTAATTTTCTGTAAACCAATTCTATAACATACTGACATTTTCCCCATGTTGCTCTATTCCTTGAACCTTGTGGAGGTCTCTTAGACCCTTTTAGGGGATCTACATTGTCAAAACTATTTTTCTGAACAGGATGTAATCCCAGCATGTGGGCTTCAAGGGCAGGAGGACAGAACTTTCAAGGTCAACCCCAACTTCATATTAAATTCAATGTCAGCCTAGGGCACATGAAACCCTGTTTCAAATCCCCACCCACAAAAAAGAGGGGGAAAACCATTTTCACAGTAATAATGTTGCTTGCATTGAAAAACAAACAAACAAACAAACTAGTTTTTGGTGTGTGACTGTCTTCTGAGCTAAGTTCAGTTGGGCCCCCCATACCAAAGAATTATCCCTACTGGGCTTGTTAATTGTTTACATTCCTTCATGGGGGTTTTGGGGATGGTCACATGACCCTCTCCTGAATATCCAGTTGCTTCCTACCAACTTGTTATCTGCAACTCTGCCTTGATCACACATGGCCTCTAGAAGTGACAAAAGGATGTGGCCTGGGAAGACCAAGGGGGAGGCTCCATCTATGCAGCTTCAGGGAATCCCTCATTCCTGACGGGCAAGATCTTCCCCGGTGTGGTCTCTACCGGAGGAAAACTGACACCCCTGTGGGGAACCCCTCACTCATGCTCTGAAAAGCCTATGAACCGTTGGTTCCCCAGAGTGGACTTTGACAGAATCCTATCTCGGTTTGTCACTGGGACCTTGGGAGGAAGGACAGACCTTGTTTACATCTTTCCAAGAAGGAATTTTAGTTACATATATTATATTGGCATTTCCATTTTAAATGGGGGATAAACTTGACTGTTGGCATCTTGGCATGAATGGATTATGGCAGTGGCACCGAACTCTGTCTGAAGTTGTTCTTTTGAACTTACAGAGATACAGAAAGCTGACTTCCCTTAAAAATCTCCTTAATGAGCTGTATTTATTTTACTCAGTTTTGAACCTTAAGGACATGTTCCTTTAACAGTCTACGTATATAAAAGTGGGAAGTATTCATAAACAAAGATTGGAAAATGGTGTTTGAAAAATATTGTGTAACAAAATGGGCACCATTAGAAGATCTGCACCTCGATACCTTTTCCTGTGTAACTAATTTTCCCAAACAGTGACTTAAAACAGCAAATAATTTTATCTGACAATTTCTGTGTGTCCAGGCTTTGGAAATACCTAGGTGATTCTAACTTTTGCCTACATGGCTGTTGACACAAGACCTTAGGTATTAACATAGGGGCCTCAACTCAGGCTTTGGGGAAAAACCTAGTTTTATCCAAATCGTGTGATCAAAGAGAAAGGAAGAAAGATCTCATTATGATCATTCTCTATAATTTCTACCACATTCTCTTCATTAGAAACAAGTCACCTTGTTCTACATATACGGCTTAATACATCTTCCTCTTAGAGTCAAGCAAGACAGCCCCTGCGATCTGTCTCCTCATCTGTCAGACCTTCATCTAAACCTCTCATCAAGCATTGAGTAGCCAGTTCAGCAATTCTGCCATCAGCCACACTCTGAATCTAAACTCATTTAGGGAATCATACAAGAATCTAAATCCTAGCTTCCAGAGCTAAGGACCCATTGAGCTAAATCTCCAACCCCTTAAATCCCAGCTTAAACTATGAGTCATGACCCCATATATCTTGTAACTAAATTGTGAGTCTTTTGGCAACAGCTGAAGATTTCTGAAGGCATAGCAACAAAAGGTTCATGCAAAATCAAATGTATAAGGAACCCCACATATTTCTGGCAGGCTTGCCTCTGTGGCTTGGGCGACTACTCCAGCTTTGGTTTTGAACACACGATATGTGCACTTTGCCATAAGCGTGTTCTGCTATTTTGTACTGTGCATTTATGAAACTTACATTCTCAGCCTTGACTGTGATAAGACCAGAATAAGCCCCTCCCCCCAGCCCTGGAAAAGAGTAGGTATGTTCCAGCCCTGCGGTATCAGAGGTGCAGACAAGATTTGTCGCTTTGTGTAAAAACAAATGGGTACATCTGTCTTGCTAGTATGCAGACTTGCTTTTGTCCTTAATAAATGGTAAGACTATACAAAAAGCAAATAATTGTTTTAAACAATTTATAATGGCAGTAAATGTTTGATCATATAACTGCTTCATAAACCTATATGCTTGGGATTGGGTAAAAATCAGTCACAAGGAGAAAGTTTAAGAAGTCTGTGTGATTAAAAAAGAAATAAAGAAAGTCTGGGGGAGATGGCTCAGCAGTTAAGAGCTCTTGCAGAGGACCCAGATTTGATTCTCAGGACCCGTGTGACAACAGAAAATTGTAATTCCAGTCACAGGGGATCCAACCCTCTTCTGGCCTCTTTGAGCACCAGGCATGAGCGTGGTGCAGACATACATGCAGGAAACGCACACATATACATCAACTAATAAAACAAAATAAAACTAAAGATAATAGAAAGGGAACACTGGTAAACAAAACTAGCCAGGCATGATGGTGCACACCTTTGATCCTAGAACTTGGGATGCAGAGCAGGTGGATCTTGGTGAGTTTCAGTCTGGTCTACATGGTGAGTTCCAGCCAGTTGTAGCTGCATAGCGAGACCCTGTCCAAAACAAACAAACAAACAACAACAACAACAAAAAAGACACCATTTTGAAGTATTTGAGACAGATATACAACTTAGTGAGACTTGATCACAAAAGATAAAGTGAAAATAGGAAATAGGACTAGGGATAAAGATCCGTAGTAGAGAGCTTGCCCAGCATGTCTGAAGCCCTGGATTCAGTCCTCATACAATAGGGATATAAATACATAAAAAAGACCAGCCCTGCTGTCCTACTGTGTTAGGACCTACCTTAATAGTATCATTTTAGGTTGACCATCTCTGTGAAGGCTCTGTTCCAAGCACAGGTACTTCTTCTCAGGAAGAATGAGAGGCTCCATCAGACAAATTTTGGAACTGAGCTATTCATCCTATAACAACCCTCCCTGCAGAATCTTGCTCTCTGGGTATTCTCTAACTCCATGAAACTACATGAACCACAGAGAAAGCCAGTGCCCACTGGGCTCTCTACTTCTTTTAAAAAAAAACAAACAAACAAATGCCAACACAAAACCAAGCACAGTGACCCACACCTGTAATCCTAGCTGGAGGGAATTCCCTGGTTAACAATGAGAGTGATATTTGCCAACAAGATTGAAACATTCATGGCAGACTAGCCTGAGGCTTTTTCCACTAAGAAGAGCCAAGAGCCCTCTCACCCACTCACTCCCTACTGGGAAAGACTCTTGTTCTCCGTATTTGTTTTCATCAGTAGTGTTTTCCCTTAGTTTCCTGGAAAACACTGGGTTTTACCCTGCTCTGAGGTCCCAAGGATTCCCTGGTGTTTTGATTTGTTATTCATAAGCTTGTAATTGTGAGACTCAAAAGGAAATGGCTTGTGTCTCATTTATCAGTTTCTCGTCAATACTATCTAGGTCACAGTGTGTGATCAAAGGCAAACAAAAATCTGGGAGCAAAGGAAATCATACCAGATGTCTAATCCATGGGACATTCTTCCCAAACAGGCCAGAAGACCAGTCCTTCATTTCTTCTGCACAACACTGGAGATGTTATAGTTTGGATTTGAAATGTACCCCAGAGGCTCATGTGTTGAAGGCTGGGTCTCAGAGCTATTGAAGCTTTTAGGAGGCGGAGGTCTAACTGGAAGAAGCTGGTTATCAGGGGCATGCCCTTAAGCATGTATTAAGATTCTGACCACTTCTCTTTCTCCTTCTGCTTCCCGACTACCATGGGGGGAGTAGCTCTACTCTACGTGTGTTCCCTACTGTGATGGGATGCTTCCAGACAGGCCCAGAAACACTGGAGTCCAGTGGCCACAGACTGGACCCTCTGAGATCAAAAGCCAATGCCACTCGTTCCTTCTCTAAATGATTTCCTTTAAGTATTTGTCATAGCAACAGAAAGCTAACTAATACATAATAATAAACCTTCCTCTTAGCTATTCTGAGTAGTTATCTATTTTATTCCTATTTATCTGAATTAAATGATCTTTTCTCCATTTTTATTTACAAAGAGTCCCTTACTCTCATCAGAAAACTCTCTCTAAACCAAAATCCAGCCTGGTTTCTCTCTGAGTCTGATGTTTGTTTGTTTGTTTGTTGAGACAGGGTTTCTCTGTGTAGCCCCACTGTCTCGAAACTCACTCTGTAGACCAGAACTCAGAGATCTGTCTGTCTCTGACTCCAGAGTGTTGGAATTAAAGGCATGCGCCACTGCCTTGCTCACTGAGTCTTTCAGAAGGAACAGGTTCCCTAAGATCTTCACTAACCCCACATCAGACAGAGGTCTGATCTCCAAAATATACAAAGAACTCAAGAAATTGATCATCAAAAGGACACATAATCCAATAAAAAAAAATGGAGTACAGACCTAAACAGAGAACTCTCAACAGCAGAATCTAAAATGGCTGAAAGACACTTAAGGAAATGTTCAATATCCTTAGTCATCAGAGAAATGCAAATCAAAACGACTCTGAGATTCCATCTTATGCCTGTAAGAATGGCAAAGATCAAAAACACTGATGACAACTTATGCTGGAGAGGTTGTGGGGTAAAGGGAACACTTCTGCATTGCTGGTGGGAGTGCAAATTGGTACAGTCCCTTTGGATGTCAGTGTGGCAATTTCTCAGAAAATTAAGAAACAACCTTCCTCAAGACCCAGTAATGCCACTTTTGGGTATATATCCAAAGGATGCTCAATCGTGCCACAAGGACATGTGCTCAATTATGTTCATAGCAGCATTGTTTGTCATAGCCAGAATCTGAAAACAACCTAAATACCCCTCAACCAAAGAATATATAAGGAAAATGTGGTACATTACACAATGGAGTACTACACAGCAGGAAAAAAACTGACATCTTGATTTTTGCAGGAAAATGAATGGAGCTAGAAAACATTATTTTGAGTGAGGTAACTCAGACCCAGAAAGACAGTTATTACATGGACTCACTCATAGGTGGTTTTTTAAACATAAAGCAAAGAAAACCAGCCTACAAACCATAATCCCAGAGAATTTAGAGAATAACGAGGACACTAAGAGAGACTTACATAGATCTAATCTATATGAGAAGTAGAAAAAAGATAAGATCTCCTGAGTAAATTGGGAGCGTGGAGACCTTGTGGGAGGGCTGAAGGGAGGAAGGGCGAGGCAGGGAGGGGAGCAGAGAAAAATGTAGAGCTCAATAAAAATCAATAAAAATAATTTTTTTAAAGAGCAGGTTTCCTGCTTACACTTCTGGACTATACTGTTCCTTGACATGATCTCTAGGTGTTTAACCCATCTCAGATTTGGATTTGCTCACTTTGTCCATTGACTACTCTCTAGAAGCTCTAAATAGGCTACCACAGCCTAGCAGGTGAGCCCAGTTCCCCGGTGTGAGGTTAGGGATTTCAGTGTGAGGGTCTTATGGATTTATGGGTATCAGGCAGTGAACATTGAGTAAATGTTGAGTTGAGAAATCTGTGGCTATGAACTGGATTCACAGAGGTTCAAACAGTGAGAAAATCAGCAATTCAAGAAGTTCATTCAGCTGGGGAGTGGTGGAACACGCCTTTAACCCCAGCACTCAGGAGGCAGAGAGAAGTGGATCTCTGTGAATTCGAGGCCAGCCTTGTCTACAAGAGCTAGTTCCAGGACAGGCTTCAAAGCTACAGAGAAACCCTGTCTCACAAAACAAAACAAAACAAAACAAAAAAACAAAACAAAAAAAAACTCAAATGAAAACAAACAAACAAAACCAAACAACGAAAGAAGCTCACAGGCAAGTGCAGACAGTCAAGGGTAACATGCTGTCATGAAACTAAAATGTGGACACTTACAGATCAGGAAAAAGATGAAGGAATGGGTGACAGCTCATTATACTCAGCTTTGATAGTTCATTGAAGCTGGTCAAAGCCATCAGATCTGAGGTTCAACCCTGCCTTCTCAGGTGGAATACAATTCGGGACTATGTTAACTTTTCAACACGCTTCCAGCATGCTGATGAGTTTTAAGCTACATAAAGGCATGCATTCCCTGTAACAGGATGAGCGGGCACCAGTTGTTGAGAGAAAGAAGACCTGCTTTTCGTTCAGGCCACCTGGCTAGTTTAGCCTGAAATGATCACACAGAAACTGTATTCATTTAAACACTGCCTGGCCTAGTAGTTCTAACCTCTTATTGGCTAATTCTTACATCTTAATTTAACCCATTTCTCTTAATCTGTGTATCACTACAAGGTCATGGCTTACCGGGAAAGACTCAGCCTGTCTGATTCTGGCAGTTCCATGGCGGGCAGCTCTCTCACTCTGCTTTCTTTCTCCCAGAATTCAATTCTGTCTTCCTCGCCTACCTAAATTCTGCCCCATCAAAAGGCCAAGGCAGTTTCTTTATTCAACCAATGAAAGCAACACATAGAAAGAATGACCTCCTACACCATTTCCCCTTTTCTGTTAAAACAAAAAGGAGGGTTTTAACTTTAACATAGTAAAATTACATATAACAAAGCAGGTATCAAGCAAGAATTATAGTTACAATATTTATATCTATTTTATCTTTTATCATAACAAAAGAAAACTATAACTATCCATTCTTCAACTCCATCAAAGACTCCAAAAGGATATAATTTACCTATGTCAACTGGAAGTAAGCAACTTCCAAAACTCTAGAAATGACAGAGAAATCTTGCTGCCTGGACATATACCCAAAGTTCTTCTGTACCACTGGGGCATCCATCTTCAGCCTACAGGCACATAGTATCCAGCAGAGTTTTCCATGAAGCAGGAAATTTTAAAGACAGTTCAGTCATTTTCTTCTATGTCCTGCAGAATGTCTCAAAGACTCTTTCATGAAACAGGAACCCCGAAGGATCATCTCACCTTTAGACAAGTTCAGCAGTCCTCTCTCTTTGGGTTCTTTGTGTCCAGTTTATGCATCAGTCCAGGCAAGAGCAGTTTCTTGCCAAAATGGCTACCCAACTCCATAAGGAGTCTCTTTGATGCCCATCTTCCTCTTGAAGTAGATTAGTGCTGTCAGGAACAGACGTGTCTCATTGTCATGAAAAGTCCTAAGTTATTAAAACATTTTAAATGTCGTATTCTGTAGTCTTTGAAAGCTATGAAGAATGCCTATCCATCTGAAATACACATCTAGAAAATCCAACTAACATGACTACAAACTTGACTATTATAGATGACTATCTGTTAACCTATATTTCTTAATTATACATTTTTAAATGAACTACACAATCACAATACCTTAATCAAGAGCAGAAATAGGACTGGAGAGATGGCTCAGTGGTTAAGAACATTGCCTGCTCTTCCAAAGGTCCTGAGTTCAATTCCCAGCAACCACATGGTGGCTCGCAACCATCTGTAATGAGGTCTGGTTTCCTCTTCTGGCCTGCAGGCGTACACACAGACATAATATTGTATACATAATAAATAAATAAATAAATATTTTGAAAAAAGAGCAGAAATATATATATATACATATAACAAGATTGACCTTAAATTTATATCAATAAAGCAAGATTTATACCAATGCAAATTAGTCATCTCTATATCAATTCCCACTTGCTTCAGTTTTCCCAGTGCTATCACCTGGAGCAGTAGTATTCAGCAAGTTATTTGGTAAATGGATCAGCAAATGTATGCGTTCTAGTGTACATATGGGTAGATGACATACAAACAAATCCCTCCATCATACTATGTGCATCCCTGATTTACACAGGGATTTATTTATCTTCATGACAGGTTTCTTTGTCTAGCCACCTGCCCCCTGGTAGCCCTGAAAGCACTTTGTCATTTGTTTCTCTTGCTCAACTTCTTATTAACTAAACCATTGCGCCATTCGCTCTTATAACCTTAAATTAATCCGAGTTCATTCTTAACTGTTTCCCTGCTGTCCATATGTCATGTAATGGTTTGCCTTTGTCTGATTTCCCCAATTTCCTGTGCATTTGTGGTTCCTGCTGGAGCTGGGGACTGGAAAGTTTCTCTGGCTTCCCTGGGTCTCATCTGATTGATGCCCATCCAAACGCTCCTAACTGAGGTTATAGATACCAAGGAGAAAGAGTAACTTCCCCAGATCCAGTTCTTGGAGAAAAGAAGAATGTGGCATAGCCAGAGTCCCTGAAGATGTATTACAACAGCGGAAGTTGGTGACATCCCTCTAGCTCAGTAAAAGATGTCCGGGCTGACTTTCTTTTCCAGAAATTCCAATAGTGTCCTTTCTCTAAATGAGTTTTAGAACAGGTGAGAAGGAAAGACTTTAAATCAATATACTTAGCTTCATAGAGTCCAAGAGTTTGTTTATCACCGATTCATCAGTGTCTGGAGTGTTACTTATCTGACATACTGGTGCTCAATAAATGCTTGGGAGAGAAAAAAGAAAGGATTGAAGGATGGATGCAAAAAGAAAAAATGCTAACGTTGTTTAGGAAAACATGTTGATGGCCATCTTGTTTCAAAACCAGTCAGGTGTGTTATCACTAATACCCAAAGTAATTAATTCTAATAACACTTTGCAAAACAATAAAAGATAAAAGTAATAGCAGACCGACAACAAAAACATACTCTTTTAGTGCATATGTATAAACACATGTGATCATATGTCAAGACACAGTCAAAACTTCCCAACTTTAAGGGCTGTCTGCTCCATGTCTATACCAATTCTCAAAAGGAAATCAGATAACCAAGATTTGGTTTCGGGTTAGCAGACAGGTATTTTGGGGATAAGTGGGAACTGATGGTGGAGGTGATGGCATTGACTGCAACCGTTCCATTTGGCATTCAGGAAAGGCCAGCTAATCAGCAGTGGTGTGCTGAGGAAATCCACTGAGTTTCCTGCTCTGGAGAGAAATTAACCACACAGTAATTTGGCAAATGCTCTGTGTATTCAATCATGTATTAAGGAAATATAACCCAGTGCGGGAGGGAGTGGGGGAATAAAGGAAATTTGTTGTGTTTTTTACTTTTTAGTATTAGGTCTTTCATATATTTGCAATCAAGCAAATACACAATTCAGGTCCAGCAAGTCAACTTTGAATAACATGGACAGCGAATACAGAAAGAAGTGATGAAAATTTACCATGGTGGATGGTCGTGGTGCACACCTTTAATCTCTTTAAGCACTTGGGAGGCAGAGGCAGATGGATCTCTGTGAGTTGGAGGCCAGCCTGGTCTACAGAGAAATCCTGTCTCAATGAAAAGAAAAAGAAAAAAGAAAAAGAAAGTATCACAGTTACAATTAAAATCTCAAGACTAAGATTGCTTCCTCAGAATCCCAGATAGTAATATGTACTAAAGTTACATTAAGAAAATTCACGGTAATTTCAAACTACCTCATGGGCCGGGGCAATCAAGATATGGCAAAGTCTAAAAACATCTCTGTAGAAAATACAGGGGAAAAAAAAAACCCAACAGTTCCCCTTTGATATCAGTTCTCCGCCGATTACAGTGATGAAGCAGGCATGTGCCGGGGTGAACTGAAGTTTGCCAAGGAAATTCAGACTCCTGATAAACACACTGTACAAAGAAAAAAACCAAAAAGCACATGATTGTTGGTGACATGGGTAGTGGATGGCTCAGGGCCAGTGGAAGGGATACATGTGCCACCTTAGATAGCATGGATTATTCCAGAAGTTGAAGGGCAACTAAGGGTCTCGTGTTTAGTCTGGTTCACACATGAATTTCACACTTTGGCCAGCTTTCCCCCTGCCCTTTTTCTCTCTCTCTTTCTTAATTTAGTTTTCTTCCTCTTTAAGTCAACAATCTTTGAACTAAGCTACCTTTAAGAGGAAATGGTGATTGACACTACCAGAAATCATCTCTAGTAATTATTACTATTTTTTTTTTTTGCAAAGCACTTCAATAACAAGTAAGTGAAGACTGTTTCCAAATAAATTCTCTGAAGTTGGGACGTCCTGGGAGAGAAGCCAGACTCCTTCGAGCTCATGGGAAATGTAAGTTATGTGCTCAGGCTACAGCTCTTTGTAGTTTTAAGAGGCAAGTTAATGTTTACATGGAGCTGGACTTCAAAGTCCAGCCAATAAGGAGAAAAGAGTGAGGGAGAAAAACAGTTTATCTGTGAAGAGGCAGGGGATTGTGGGAAGAGGGGGTGGGGGAGACACAGCCACTGAAGGAAACTGAAGTTAGGGGGACAGGTTCTTATCTTATCAGGGCGCAATGACTTTTTTTTATTAAATTATAAAATTTTATTACAAAACAATACAAGTACTATGTTTCATGATTCCCACGACAGTTGCTCTTGTTGGAGTTCCGGTTTTTCAAATGAGTAATCCTTTTGCCCACTGTCGTAGTGTGGAACTCTGCCTGGCTCCTGTCTGTAGCCTTGTGATGTTTGGGCGCACTGAGTCACAAGGACAAAGTGTTACAAGGACGTTGGGTTGGTGGGAAGGAATGTACTTTGGGGAACAGGTAGGACTTTGTGTTGGATAATGAAAAGATCTCTCCACCATTACTTCTCAAATACTTCCTCTGATACTTTCCTCTTGGGGGAGGTGGAGGCCACTTCCTCCTGACTGTGTGGTTAAGCACGAGACAGACAGGCATGAGTTTCTACCAAGTGGGAGCCTAGACATCTGTCTAGGCTTGCTTCAAGAGGAACTCCAGATCAGTAGTGAAGTTAACTGACCTGCCTCTCAGGATCTAGCCATACTGTGCTTTAGAGGTGTGCACATTGAGCTACATTTAAATATTAAAAAAGTAATTTTATTCGGGCAGTAGTGCCGTATGCCTTTAATCCCAGCACTCGGGAGGTGGAGACAGGCAGATCTCTCTGAGTTCGAGGCCAGCCTGGTCTACAGAGTGAGTTCCAGGACAGGCTTGAAAACTACACAGAGAATCTCTGTCTCAAAAAATAAAAAATAAACTACTACTACTAATAATAATAATTTTACGTTTCTGAGTGTTTTGCCTGCATGTATGTCTATGTACCATGTGCATGCCTGATGCTGACAGAGGCCAGAAGAAGGGTTGGATCCCTTGGAATTGAAGTCACAGATCATTGTGAGTTACCATTGTGAATCCTGGGGACCAAAGGAAAGGGGTCTTGACCCACAGGTTGAGAGCCACTCATCTAGGTCATCAAAAACAAGGAGAGCAGAGAAATTAAACAAGGCCAGAGGAGCCTGAAGAAGAGTGACCGCTAAGTATCCATCACCACTACAATGCTTTTGTAGAATTGAAAACTATGGTTGACTTAAAATTAAGGACACAGAATGAAGTTCAGACTTAAGTCTAGAAATAACGTATTGGCATTGACTTGTAAACCAAATTTCTCACCTAATAAAAGGAATTAAGGGAATTTATCTGGTAGGGAAAACTATATATTGGTTATATGAGAATTCTCCACCCTATCATCTCATTAATTCATTCATTTATTCATTGATATATCCATGCATTCATACGCCCCAGCCCAAACAGGACACCTTCTCTCCCAGGTAACCTTCTCAGCTCCTTCTTTGACTACTCTGTACAAATCCATCATCGAAGTCTGTATTCATACCCTTGCATGTAACAGTTGCGCTGTCACCTGCAGAACCTGCCTGATCTATAAACACACCCACCTGATGAAAGACATCTCTCCTGGGAGACCCCACATGGAAATCAAGTCTGGAACAGTGCTGGGCCCAACCCCACTGCCACCCTTGCTGAACTCATCATCTTTTGTGGGGAGCTTTGGAGATCCAACCTAGGGCTTCATGTATGCTCAGCATAGACATTCCGCTCCAGCCCACCCAATAGAGTTTTAAAAATCTCTGTTCTACAAAAAGTTTCTACTCTAATGAAAGATGCCATCACCCATCTACTTAATCAGGGACTCACCTTGGACTCTTCAAAATCATCTTATAAAATCGCTACCAAAGAATGCAGGTTCTGTATCTCAGTGTCTCCCGGATCTGAGCCTCCCCTCCAATTTCTGCACCTTAGTTACTGGGGATCACATTTCTCCCACAGAGTTGGCCTAAGCCCCATAACTGAACTCCTGTCCCCAAAACAAGGTCCCCTGTAGTGACACCCTTCAGACTCCTGATCACCCCTGGAATGAACCTAGGATGCTTAGCCCAACACACTAAATCTGTTGCTATTGTCACCTCCTCATCCAGCCCTGTTCCCCAGCTCTCCTCAGCCCCCCCCCCCGTTTCCTTGTTTCTTCCATGACCCACTCCTGCTCAGTCTCCTATATTCAACCCCAACTTCTTCAGAGGTCTTGCAGCCTGACATGGACATCCTTCAAACCTCCTCCTTAGTTCCTCTATTGGGAGCCCTTCCCAACCCTGACATCATGCCTAACTCTGGTATTGCATTCAATAGATGACTAGTCTAAATACTAAAAATGCAACAGTGAACATGGGTGAACCCCACCTGCTTGGGATATTGCTCTTCACACACTGTCTGATTTTTGAATCTTTTTTCTTGGAAGGCAAGACCAGCTTTTATTAAGATCTCAACACACTGCTCAGTACATGGTACTCAAAAGTATAGCTAGATACACAAAGGTCTTGATTTTTGTCCTCATCTTCAAGCCAGGGATTGACAGGGGTTGGAAAAAAAATACCTTCAGGAAAAGTAACCAATTATTCCATCCCCTCCTTAAATCTACCAGTGTCGTTTTATTTCTCTCTCTCTCTCTCTCTCTCTCTCTCTCTCTCTCTCTCTCTCTCTCTGTGTGTGTGTGTGTGTGTGTGTGTTGGGGATTAAAAATCAGGCTCTAACTCAAGCTTGGTAATCTGCCTATAAGTCAAGCTCTTGGCACATCTAATACCCCTGACCTCCACAGTCACCTGTATTCATATGCATACCCACATAATACACACACACACACACACACACACACACACACACACACACATTTAGGAGGGTCTAAAGCGTGCTGAACACTTGCTCTCTCAGTAAGGGACATTCCCAGCCCTCCAAGCAGCACACACTTAATGACACTAATACATTTTGGCGGTCTGCACAGCTTCAGGGGTTGAACTACAGACACAAGGCACAGGAATGCTGGGACTGGGCACGCTGTGCTTGCTCTGATGCAGGGCACCAACTGCAGCCCCGACTCTGAGCTCATTTTTTTTATACACCTGAGTCAAAGAGGCAGGTTTATTGTATGCACCTGAATTGAGGAGGCAGGTTTATGGTTTATGGTGGAGTAGGAGGGAGGCGGGCTTAACTAATCTCAGTAGGGGGTCTCTGGAGGAATCTCAGATTGCAGTCATCCAAGAAGAGAAAGCTCCGTTCATCATTTCTGCTCACACTGCCAATATTCAGACCAGCAGGAGGCTTTCCCAGCCCTCTGAGCTTGGCCAGTTCCCATGGGTCTGAGGCACTGGGATCCTTGACATGGCCATACTCATGTCAGCTAGCCACATTCTCTCAGGACTTCCTCTGCCCCCACGACACATGCTGCATATCCTCCGCTGGGGATCTCTACTCGCCTCTGCGGGGAAGACTATGTTCATAACCAGCATGTCACCTGTGCCGGCTGCTCCTGTTCAAAGTACAGGACATTCAAAGCACAGACCGTTAACTATTTCTAGAGCAGAAGACAAAAGCTTTAGGTGTTCCTACCGTGTAAAGGGACACTAAGGGGCCAGCGGCTGGAGTGGGCGTGGAGGGAAGGAGTCTGTTTGCAGCCAGTCTGCTTCCTATTGCTGTGAGAGAACACCACAATCAAATGTGACTTGGGGAGGAACAGGTTTATTCCAGTTCACAGCTTCTAATCCTTTGTCAGGAGAAGTGAAGGCCCAGACTACGGAAGAACACAGCTACCTGGCTTGCTCTTGCTCTCATGGTCCTCTCCACCTGCCTTCTTATACAACCCAGGGCCACCTACACAGCGGTGGAAAGGCACTCCCACATCTATCATTAATCAAGACTACGTCTACAGGCCAACATTAATCAAGACTACGTCTACAGGCCAACATTAACCAAGACTACGTCTACAGGCCAACATTAATCAAGACTACATCCCACAGGTGTGTCTACAGGTCAACATGATGGAGGCGTTTTCACAACTGGGCGCCTTCTTCCCAGATGACTCTAGCTTGTAGCAAGATGACAAAAAACCCAAGCAACACATATGTGAAGCAGCTAATTGCCCTCTTTATTTGACAAAAATGGATGTCATCCTGTTAAGCAAAACAGGCTAGGCTCAGAAAGACAGACACTTTGTGTTTTCCCTCACACACAGAATGGAAATAGAAGAGAGGCTATTTAGGAAAAAGGAGGAGCCCAGTGGGAGGACATGACAGAGCAAGGGGAAGGGAGATATATGTGTTCAAGTACATCATATACATGTATGGAGATGTCACCATGAAACCCGTTATTTTGTACAATTATCAATGCTAATTGAAAGCAAAATGGTACAGTATTTGCATAGATCTGGCTGACATCCTCCCAGATACTTTAAATTTAAATCGTCCACTGGGACCTTTAGTTAATAGCATGGAAATAACTCCTAAATGTATTGCTAAGAAAATACCAACAAGGAAAAAGTTCTGTTCTTGTCCATTACAGAAGTCATGCTTTTTAATACCTTTGATACTTTACTGACTGAATCCAAGAATGCAGACCATGTGTGGGTAAGAAAGGCAGATTGTACCTAAGCCCCTGATGCTTTTCTTTCCTTTGTGTTTTTGCTTTTTGTTTTTTGGGTTTTGTTTTGTTTTGTTTTATTTTTTATTTTATTTTTAGTTAGAAAGACTAGCTGGACTCGACAAACATCTGAGAGACTGCAGTATGTTTGTTTATCATGGAAAAGAGGTTATGCCAGCCCAGGGCTGCTTGAAAGAAATCCTTCTTCCAGAGCCCAGGGCTGAGTGTACCAGTGGCCCCGGGGGAGGGAATGTGGCCTTCCCATCAGGGCTGAGTCACTGGCTGCCAGTGCAGCTGACAGGCACTCCTGACTACCAGGCCTTGGAATGCCTTGGCCTCAGCCTGCAGTTGAGACTTCTGGGAATTTGGAGATGGGGTCTGGGAAGTTAGTACAGCCTTCCCGGTAGGATAGACCCCCTTCCTCGCCAGGATGCCAGGACCTGGGTGTTCCTGCCCTCTCTTTGCCCTTTTTCTGACCATTCCATAGTTCTTTGAAATTGCCCAGCCTTTGGAATCTGAGGACCTGAGAAAAGGAGAACACGTTCCGCCTCATTCAGGTCCCTAGTGGCCTTATCCACCCCCACCCCACCCTGCCCACCAACCAACATGCTTTCCCAAGCCCCCAGATTCTTGTAAGAATCAAGAAAAGGAAGTGGTGGTACCTTCAGCTGTGAAAAGTCTCTCTTGGGGACAGCATCTCTTTGAATTTTTGCTCATAATTATCCCTACCTTAACTTGATTAATTGCCTATAACATCAAACCTAAGGTCCAGTTTGCTTTTATACTGATGTGTGTGTCCAAGCATAGTGACAGAGATAATCATGTGTTGGCAGCTGAGTTCTGGGTGACCGACAAAGACCGTCATTGGTTCCCATAATGAGAATCCATTTCCCTCTGGGCAGTGACCAAACCAAGTCAGGGAGAGCAGGCTAGCCCAGATGTTTTTATGACAGAATTCCCAAGGAAGAAAACAACTCAAAAGAAAGTTTTGAGTTTGTTATGGTGTCTGACACAACGACAGCTATTATTATCTTCCAAGGCTGTCATCTCAGACAGGTCCCAGCTCAGCATCCAAGCACATACCTACTACAGGTGATTGCACATGTAAGCATGTGTGTGTTGATAGTTTGGAAGCAGCTAGAGGGTAATAGAGTGTAAGACCAGTGCTCTTTGGCCGCAAGAGAGTCATGGGATACCGGCACGGTGGCAATAGTTACGGTTGTTTCTCTTACGAGTGTGGGTATCCAGAGAAAGTTCCAAGAAACCCTGGTCTGGTCATCTGCTTGGCGATCATGTGACCTTGCCCAGAGAGGATTCTTGTGGGAAGGCCTGAATCAGAGGCCGGGAGTCTTCGGTGTGTGCGTTCAGATGAGTCACTGCTCCTCTTGACGTTTGACAAATACCAGAAGATGATGCAGCTTACTGTCAGCAGGCTGGGAACCTGTGAGCCTTTGGGGAGAAGGTGAGCATCAGAGAAGCCACCCATGTCCCCTGGCTGACCCTAGACAGGCTCGGACAGCCCAGAAGCTTGGAGTCTCGTTATTGCTTCTTCTTGGTTTTGTTTTGTTTTCTGTTCTTTTTCCCTCCTCTTCCTCCTAGTGGAAAATCCTTCCTGTTGGTTAAATTGTTGATTATCTCTTGAAAAGCACTGAAACCCTTGGGTCCTGGAACCCGGCCTAGAGGCCTTAAGGGAATAAAAAAAGACAGACACGGGTACAGTAAAGTTGGGATCAAGTAGACTTCTCAAAGAGCAGTGATCCATAACCTTGGCGGAGAGGAGGTTGCTACAGTTGCTAGTCTTTGCACACACTGAACCTGGACATACAAGGAGAGCTTTGCCACCCCACTTGAGCCTGGCCTCTATAAGGAACAGGGTTTACCAAATGTCTCATGAGTTCAAAGCCTTGAAGTTCTAGACATGACCGCGCCCATGTCAAAAGACACATTCACTAGGACTTCACTCTCCTAGGGCCTCCTCTGCTCTCCACAATCTGGCTTATCTACCCTTTACACTGGGCTTATGCTTTCCTCTTTGCTACATTTGCAGAGCTTGAGCGGGGCTATAATATATATCAAGTGCTGTGTGATGTTTGCCTCAGTAAGGATGAAGGATTTGCTGCCACAAGCACCAGCCTGAATACCCATCTGGAGGAGCCCCGGGCAGCAGCGGGGGTGTGGAAAGGGAAGTCAGAGAAGTTGGCTCTGGTCTGTATTAAGGTTTCAAAAACATTAATTTAATAGTAATAAAAAGATGCTTACTGAGAATTTAGCAACCACTGCTGCTATCTCCGTGGCAAATGAGATGGCAGAGGAAAGCCGTAGTTCAGCCTGTCAATTATGCTTTCTGGAGCACAGAGAAGTCGTCAGACTAGCAGCAATTCAGACAAGAGTTGGTGTTCTACACAACACCAGCAAAAAGCAACCAGCTGTGGTCAGAAAGTGCTAAAGTACCATCTGATTTCTGGGCATTCTCAAAAGACCACACATGATTAAAGGTCATAGAGAGTTCTACACAGCAGGAAACTTGCCTCTGTTTCCCAGGCCCCCACGGGTCTCTGTGGACAGCAGTGACAGGATACAGTCAGGTGCCCAGGAAAGTCTTAATTTGGATACAAAAGACAGAATTGCGTGCCATCTGGCTCCTAAAGGGAGCTGGGCCTAGGACTGAGGAACAGGAAAATGAGGCTTAGGACATGGAGTCAGGTGTGACCAGGCACAGAAACTCTGACTGGGATGTCGCTCACGGGCGTGGTTATTCAGAACCACTTTCTCGTTAGTCTTTGCCTGTCTCTGCTTGGCCTCTACCACTGTGAGCTTCGAGTTACATACACACAGACTTATATCTCTCAGGAAGCCCATCACAGCCATTTTTCCCATCCCTAGAACAGACCATAATTTTTTTTTCTTGTAAACCAAGCAACATTTTCTGGTTTGCATTCACAGCCATGGCTACCATATAAATGTGGGCTATCACATAACTGCACAAGAGGGTTAAGTAGGGCTGTTTCAGGCTATGCTTCCTTAGACAGAAAGCCCCTTGGGTCTACAGTGAGGAAGAGGCTCCCCATAAAACTGAGACATACAGGCTTGGTCTCAGGAAACTCCTCAACGAGAGTATGGAGGTGTGCCCCAACTTTAAGTCCCTTCCTCTCATCCACCCTCCTTCCCACCTTCCTTCCTGCTAAGGATATGTATTAAGTTGATCTAAGAGTCACACAACAGAACAGTACTTCTGTCTGTCTCCATCTTCTACGTACTTCTGTATCTTTTCTTAGAAGTTTTAGAAGTTCAAAGGAAAAAAAATCCTTACTTAGAACATCAAAGACTAAGACGCAAATATAACCCTACTTGACTTTCATGCAGTTTCATACTATTGCTGCTGCAGGCATCTAAGTGTGGACTGTCGTGTGCTATGCATATCCTCTGTAATAGGACATTTAGTATGTTCCGTCGTGAGGGGACTAAATACCAGTTGCCTCCAACACCCAAGGAGTTTTCATAATAATTCAAACTACTCCTGGCACCCACCAAAGGTTGTGATGTGCCAGTTGAGAATACTGACTTGCGGGAAGTAAGTGATTTCATTTTATCTCAAATACAGTATGTCGAGTATCATCTTACTCAGGTAATACTGAAAAATAATTTAGGAGCTGGAGAAATGGTTCAGTACTTCAGAGCTCTCACAGCTGCTCCAGAGACACCCAAGATCACTTCCCAACACCCATAACCGGGACCTTACGCCTTACCACCTGGAACTCTGACCCCCTTTTCTAGACTTTGCCTGCACCAGGTATGCATGTGACGCACATACATACCTGCAGGCACCCACACATATGCATAAAATAAAAACAAGTACTCTTGGAAATTTATAATTTCAATTAGTAATCAATACACCTCATTTGTAAAATATTTTTAAATTAAAATGCATATGTATATGAGTGTTCTGTCAGCGTGTCTGTGTGTGCCTAATAACCAGTGTGGGAGAGGAGGGCCTGGGAAGGGAGCTACTCATGGCTGTGAGTCACTGTGTGGGTCCTGGGAACTGAACCAGGGTGCTTTGCAAGAGCAGCAAGTGCTCTCGCTGCTGAACCATCTCTGCAGCCCCAGGACATCCACTCTGTTATCCAGTATCATAGATAAAGCTAAAGTGTCTGTGGTTATACATATTCAAGTTTAATCACTGCTACACCTTAATCCACTGCCTACCCCTGTTGGACTAGTAAGGTATTTTTGATGTGTAGGTAGTTCTATGCTTATTTGCACACTGGGGTTTTTAACTCTAAAATGAGTCTTGGTTATTTTTTCATGTCTAAATGCAGAGAAATGCCTTGTTCTCGGTAAGTGCTGAGCAGTGCTTTCCCACGTCAGCGTGTCTCCTAGCAGAGAGCCGTAAATGAAATTATTACCCCAAATAAGGTGCTGCCTCTGGTCTGGTCATAGGACCAGATTAGACAAAAGCTGAGGTCATCTTGAGTCATTCCCTCTGTCGTGCGACTGTTCCTGAGTAGATGTGAACAAACATCTGTACACGTCAGATAGGAGACTGACGACAGATCAGAGAGACCCTCAATCCACACCCAGTCTGGGGAACCAGTGAGTTTGTCTGGGGTTACTTACAGAAGCGTGGGTGCTTCCTGGGCACCATCTCTTCTTCCCACTTTCCTGGCAGATCAGAGGCTAATGTAGAGAACGGTGTCTGCACATTTTCTCAGAACTCTCCCCTTGCGTTGGTGAGTTCTGTCTGGGGAAACAGCCAAGCCTCGGTTGCACCTCTTCTCACCCCCAACAAAGACCAAGCAGCTCCACGACAGTCTGTTTCCAAGCCCATTCTACAGGGGCTACTTTTGAAGTCTGCAATCTACTCTCTCATGCATCAGCCGTTGGGGGTGGGTGGGATATTCCCCTACTCTAGTGACGGTTCTCATTCATCAAGATGCATGCTACCCCATACCATGGAGAGGAACGTGGCCACTTAGGTTCCCATTGAACAATGCACCATCCTAAGATGTCTCAGCCTTGGTTGTGTATCTTCTTACCCATATCTTGGGGTATTCTGCCATTAAGCAATGAGATACACCATTCTATACCACATGGGGAAAGGTAGCCATATTGGGACTGTCCCCAGAAACAGCCTATTCATACATGAATCGGTAGCAGTTGTACAACTTACCAATATATGGCAGTGGCCATACAAGTACTCCTTATAAATTGGTTCAGTCTTCCTGTTCAGGTACCAACTATATTGTGTGACTTTCCCTGGCCAGCTGTGAACAGATGTTTGTTTAACCCATATAAGACATGGCTAACAATTCCACCCCAGTCTAGCTGGGTGGGCCAATGAGTGTTGAGGTTAAAGGAGCCTGGGTGACTCTCAGCCTACATCACTAAGATGTAGAAAGCAGGGCTGGTAACTGACAGTCTGCTTCCTGCTTCTTTAACAAAAACAGCTGAGACAGAGCTGTCCAGCCAGCCATTACTGTAACAAATACCTGAGATAATTTATAAAGAGGAAAGGCTGTTTGGGCTCACAGTTTTGGAGGTCTTACTCTACTGACTGGTCTTGTTGCTATGGGGTCTGTGTCACAATAACCACTATGACAAAGAGTGCCTAGGAGAACAAAACTCCTCACCTCTTGGCCAGAATGCAAAAGACTAGAGTCTCACCCCACTTCAGGGAGCACCCTTAATGACCTAAAGACAACCCACTAGGCATTGCCTTTTGAGGTTTAACCATACCTCAATGGCATCCCGCTGGGAACCAAACCTCTAATTCAGGGATCTTGGGAGAAATCTAAGATCCAAACTTAATGGTGGATAACTTATAAGAAAAATATGTTTGTTTTCCCTCATGACCAGAGGCTGCAAAGTCTGAGAGCCTGGTGCAAGTATTATGGGGGTCCTTGACACTGTATCAAAATGTAACAGGAGAGGAAGTATGTGGGCAGGGGACACAGAGAGCTCAGTTTTACAATAATCCACTGCTGTGATAGCAGCACTAGTTTGTCCCTGACTAATCATCTCCTAAAGGTCCCAATCCCATCACAGTGGTGATTAATTTCAACGTGGTTTGAAACTGAAAGTTTAAACCAGAGCAATGATTTCCCCCCTTTTTGTCTCCAATTAAATATGAAGGCCATTGTTTTCTTTTGTGTGTAATTCTAGATCTGTGATTTGAGTATCTAATATCAAGCAGTCATTGTTGTAATTTATTTTAAAAAGGACAGAAAGAAGTCACGCCACGCAACAAGGAGATTTAATTTGAGAGAAAAGGGAAAGGGCGGGGGGGGGGCAGAGACTGGTTCCTGGGGACAAGAGTGGCAGAGGAGAGAGAGGGGGAGGGAGGGAAGAAAGGAGAGAGAGAGAGAGAGAGAGAGAGAGAGAGAGAGAGAGAGAGAGAGAGAGAGGAAGGAGGAGGAGGAGGAGAAGGAGAAGGAGGAGAAGGAGGAGAAGGAGGAGAAGGAGGAGAAGGAGGAGGAGGAGGAAGTGAAAAGGGCCCACCTTTCATAAAGGGAATGTAACCACTGTGCATACAAGGCGCTCTTAGTGGCTGCAGTTGAGGACGTATCCTGTCAGGACCCCAAGGGCAGGCCAGTACAGATGCCCGAATACTACATTTCTCCCTTTTGTTTATTATAAAAAGGTGAGGAGTTAGAAAGGGGTAGCAGGTGAGGTGGGGATAAGGACATTGAATTCTCTGGACGTCGTGTTCTTAAGACTTTTTCTTGATGACCTGGAGGCGTCATAATCTTTGGGGAAACTTAGAAAGCCAGGGTGCTTTCCAAGTCCACGGATAGCTGGCTATTTCACTTCGCTGTTGAGGCTCCCTGGGGCCGTCTGGTGCCTCTTGGACCTGGCACGGTACTGTTTGAGATAGATCCAAGCTGACTACCTGAATGGATCTTAAAGCACTTGATCCTTTCCCATGACCACAGCATCACCTGGACACCCTCGTTCTAGCCAATTTACTCAGAAACACAGGTGGTTGGTTACTGAAGGCAGTCATTGCAGAGTTATCATCATCATCATCATCTATGCCCTAGCCATGCTTAAGCATGCATGGGCAGCCCTATGGCAGTTCTCCAGTTGTTCCTATCCTGGGCAGTCTTAGATGCTTGTGTTATTGTCATACCCAAGGTACCACAGACTTCCTTTATGCTGTCTATCCAGTATTTTGGGGGCCTTCCTCTTTGCCTTATCCTGGGCACTTCTCCAAGCAGCGCTATCTACGAGTATCTGCCGTCATTCATTCTCATAACATAACCAAAGTATCTCAAGCACTGCTGTCATATCCTGTGGTTTACTTCCTTCTGTGGATGGAGATGTTTCTTAATGTCATTACTGTGCAGCCTGTCTCTTCACATGACGCCAAGAATCCTCCTAAGACATGCCATCTCAAACACATGCAGCCGCTGTTCTCAGGAGCATTTCATTGTCCAGGTTCCGGAGTTGTAAAGAAGGCATCTCAAGACAAGCATAACACATACTTGTAATTTTGTTCTTGTCATTGTCTCCTGCTGACCAAACCTTTCCTAGGGCCTGGAATGCAGCCCTTGCTGTCCCTATCTGCCCCTTGACATCTGAAATAGTTCTCTCCTTTGAACTGAGGTTTTTCTCGCAAAGAGACAAAGTTGACTCTTTGCTTGAGGTTCTGATTCTTTATTACAATGTTAAAATTCTTGTGCTCCCTTCTCAATGTTTACTTTTATACCAAGGTTTTCACTTACTTCCACCACTCTATTTACCATGGCCTGCAACTCATTTGGGCTTTCAGCAAGTAGTGCTGTATTGTTGGCAAAACGATCTGCATGCCTATCTTTTCATCCTCCAGGGCTGTTGCTACTATTAATTCCAGGACTATATTAAAGAGTATATTGCTTGACCTCTGCTATGCAAATGATCTGTCCATATCCAACACAAAATTCAAGCAAGCCAAACCATCAAGATGCTCTACGTGGAATCCCCTGACAAACGCATATACAGTCAAACTGACTACATTCTAGTCAGCAGGAAACTCTTACCTAGCATATAAAACAGCCAATCATTTCCTAGTGCTGACTTAGGGTCAGATCACCAACTTGTTATAGTCAACATTCAACTGAAACTTAGGAGAGGCACGCCAAGCAAGATGAACCTGAAGATTAGTTGTAAACAACTGATGAACCCAACTGTATGGAAGGAGTTTAAGAGAACCGCTGAAAAAAGATGAGGGAAATCATCAAGCAATCCTTTACAAATATAGAAAGCAAACAGGAGAAAATGAAAAGAGCTATACAGGAGGCTTCAAAGGAGACAGTTGGTTATGCAAAAAGGGCAACACCAGAAGAATGGCTTACAGCAGAGATGATCAACCTGACAGAAAAAAGAAGGAAGCTAAAGAGCAAAAGAAGAGGCAATCTGCAGGTAGCAAAACACCACAACCATCTCTGCAGGGATTTCAAAAGAAGAGAAAAGAAGGACAGAGAACTGCGTATACAAGGTATACGTAAAGGTCAAAGAGGCTAGACTCCATAATAAAACACATCCTGTCGATGACACTATCAGACGGATAACTGCCAGATATGCTCCTCAGAGTCGGGTGATCATAGATGGGCAAGGTCTTTTATTAACAGAACCAGGGGAAGTAAAGCAAAGACGGAGACAATACTTTGACACCCTATACAATGACCCTAATGCTGTCAACGTAGACTACAATGGGAAACATTTCAACAGCCACTCATATACCAGAGACAATGAGGAAATATTAAATATCAACAGCAGCAGGTAGAGGAAGCTGTCTAGAGAGGGAAACACAGAAAGGCCCCAGGAGTGGATGACATCACGGTGGAGGAGCTGGAGGCGGCTACTCAGGGGCTGAGGCACTTCTCAGACTCTTTAGAGATACGGGAACGTGAAGTGATTCCCACAGAGTGGAATAATTTCCATACACAAGATGTTACAGGGGCATTAGTTTGTTGTGCCATAGCAAAAAGATCTTCTCCTCCATTATCCTGCAAAGGATCAAGGGCAGAACAGAGGAAATCCTAGCAGAGGCTCAGTGCCCACCCATTCAGAGCTAACAAGAGCACAGTTGATCAGATCTTCACTTTGAGGCAACTGGCAGAAAAATCTGAAGAATTTGGAAAAGATTTACATTGTCTGTTACGTCAACTTCAGGAAGACATCTGATAGCATTTGGAAGAAAGAACTTTGAGAAACAATGAAGTTCTACAGGTGCCAGAGAAAACTGTAAGAGCACTAGAAAATGCCTCTAAAGATACCCTTGCATCAGCCCCAGTTTGTGGAGAACTAAGGGATCGGTTTAAGACAATCATAGCAGGGTTGCAGGAATGCGTCCCTCTACATTGTAGAGTCAGTACCTTTTAAGTAAAGAAATAGTAAAGAGTTACGTTAAAGTCTGTTCTGGAAGTCTCTTTTCTGAATCTGGGGGAACGTGGATACCTCTGGGGTGCTGTTGGTTCTCATCACCTTGACATGTTTGGTAGTCTTGCACCTCCAGCCTGGTGGCTGACAGTTGGTAGTCCTGTAACAATAGCTGATTAGTCTTTCAATCAGAGATTTTTGAATGTATCGTTGGAGATACATAGAAAAGAAATTGATAAAGCAGGGCATGGTTGTTAAAGGTAGGAGAACAAGGAGAAGTATCAGGAAGGAAAGCATCCACTTCCACAGGGGTTCCCAATCCAGTAGCAAGCAGGTTTTAAAATAATGAAAAAGAAAGAAAAGCCTTCCTCTGTTCTCCAACTGTCTGATCCAAAGAATGCTGAGGTCAGATTTGAGTTAAAGGAGTTGTCAGTGGGTCTCCAAAAGACATCCCAATGGGAACAAGGAGGTGGAGGACACAGTTCCCAAGGATGAGACAGAGGAGGATTGGGCACAACAAGTGAGGTAAAGAAAGAAGATCCAAAGGACTGAATACACTGGTGTCCCAGAGACCCAGGAGGATCAGACTGAGTAGGCACAAGCTGTTTCAGTATGTTATCATGTAAGAACATCAGCCAAGTGTTCTGAACCCGAGAGAGATGATGTGGGATTGTGTATGCTGTGAATACCATTTATGAATAAAGAAACTGCTTTGGATCTATAGCAGGACAAAAGTTAGGTAGGGGGAAACTAAACCGAATGCTGGGGAAAAGAAGGGAGGAGTCAGAGAGACTGGGCCTTTAGCCAGTAAGCCACAGTCACATAGCAATACACAGATTAATAGAAATGGGTTAAGTTAATATGTAAGAGTTAGCCAATAAGAAGCTAGAGCTAATGGGCCAAGCAGTGATTTAATAAATGCAGTTTCTGTGTGATTATTTCAGAGCTAAGCAGCCAGGAACCAACAAGCAGCCTCCTTGCAACAGAAAGACACAATCACCTGGTATCAGGACTTCAAGAAAAGCCAGAAGGCAAGGAGAGGACTGTGCTTGAGAAATGAAGCCTCACATCCAGGGGAATGATCAGAGGTGAGTAGCCCATCAGAGACCCAACTGTCAGTATTGAATAGAAGGCAAAGCAAAGCCGCCAGTGAACAAGAAAGCAGATTTGTTGCAGGTGGAAAAGAGCAGATCGGAAAGCAATATCCAAGAGGTATTTGAGCCAGGTCTGACTGCAAAGATGAGTTTAGAAGCCCTTAAATCAGGCACTGAGTGCAAAAGTTGGAGGTAGAGACAATACCAAAGTTCCCATGAGTGAGGCAGACAAGTGAGACCCAAAGGTCTGTAATTCCTCGCATCCCGGGTATTCAGAGAAGGTTGATTTCAAAAAAGCACAGACTGCTTAGTGATTTGTCAAACACACAGAACAGGGGCCAAGGGCTTCAAGACCAAAAGAGATATGGTTGTCTGGTACCAGGACTTGACGAGGTCAAAAGGCAAGAAATCACACTCGAGAGATGAGTTCTCACCCATGGGATATGGTCAGAGGTGGAGAAGCTGGGGCTCACCAGTCATGCTGGTGTTAGATGGAGGGACCCAGTGATCCATTAGTTGGAGAAGCAAGGCTGTCATAAGTGGGCAGGGTTCCAGCAAATCAGTTAGAAAGTGCTACAAACACAGTGCTTGCTTTCTGATGGTAATTACAATGCAATATGTTAATTCAACAGTATTTAGTTGACTTTCTATGAAGTACAAGGACAGTGTGAGTGAGCATCAGGAATACATCAGTAAACAAAGGCAAGACTTCTATCAGTTTATACCTGGCATGTTAATGAGGAGAGGAAGCAAAGGCTAAAATAAACAAATACATCTTATTATTTGTGGCACGTTAAGTTTTATAAACGAACACAAGGCAAAATTAAGGGTTAATGGGTTGTAGGAGGGACTTTGAATATCTCTGATATCATGACGTTGAAGCAGAGACCAGAATAAAAAGCAAGAGAGAGACAGTGAAATTTCAAACGAGCTGGTGTTGCACGTTGTATTCATCAGGGTTCTTTAGAGGAACAAAACTGATAGAATGGATAAATGAATGAATATATATATATATGTACATATATATATATGTACATATATATATGTATATATGGGATTTTTAGAATGGCTTACAGAGTATAGGCTGTAGTCCAGTTAGTCCAAAAATAACTGTCTACCAGTGAAATGTCCAAGAATCCAGTAGTCGTTCAGTCCATGAGACTGGGTGTCTCAGGTGGTCTTCGGTATAAGCTGGAATGCTGAAGTAGTAGAGATTAATGCCACTGAAAGAACGGACTTGCCAGTAATAGTGAGAGCAAGCAGGCAAGGAGAGCAAGCTTCTTTCTTCCATGTCCTTCATATAGTCTGCCACCAGAAGTTGTGGCCCAGATTAACCATCTCAAGAGATCCAGAATAAAGGTGTATTGATGTGGGATTCCCTTCTGTATGCTGTGAATATGCTTTATTACCATTGGTTAATAAATAAGCTGTTTTGGTCTATGGCAGGGCAGAATATAGGTAATCAAGAAAACTAAACTGAATGCAGGGAGAAAGACAGTGGATTCATGAAGATGGAAATCATAAAACAATCTCACACTAGCTCAGAATTATGAATAATAAAAGAGTTATTTATTTAAGGGGAAAACTTACAGATCACTGTCCTAGATAACAATCCTCTGCATGAACAGGAACAGAGTCTAGCAGCCAGAAGCAGGAGCCAAAAGCAAGAGAGTTGGTGCACATTTACAGCTGCTTTTACAGTATAAGAAACCATGCCCAAGTGGGCTGGTATCTTAAAGGCTATTGGCTGAAGGAGCAGAATGTGTTCCAACAGCAGAGTCAGAGAGATGCCATGTAGTTGTCAAAGGAGAAGGATGCCAGAACCTTACCGGTAAGCCACAGCCTTGTGGAGATACACAGATTAATAGAAATGGGTTAATTTAAGATGTAAGAGTTAGCTAGGAATATGCCTGAGCCATTGGCCAAACAGTGTTGTAATTAATATAGTTTTTGTATGATTATTCGGGTCTGGGTGGATAGGAACTGAACATGCAGCCTTCATTTACAGTGTATTTTCCAACCACAGAAGATATGGATTAAAAGTGGGACTTCCCATTTTAAATAATTTAAGAAAAAATCTCTCAAAAGTGTACCCAGCAACTTGGGCTTTAGTTAATTCCAGGTGTAGTCAAGTTGACAAGCAAGAACAGTCATCACACAGGCAGTGGGTGGTCACAGACCCACAGAAGAACCTGATGGATTGCGCAAGGATTCCAGAAGACCAGACTGGGGCCTTGTGGGAGAGAACACCGGGAGGAAGTGAGACACTGTCACTTGAGGTTTCAAGGTTAGGGTTAGGATTTGACTTTATGTTGGGTGTGATGGGAGTCTTTGGAGAATTTGAAATACAGAGTGGCACAATCCACTTGGGTTTTTTTGTTTTGTTTTGTTTTTTGTTTTTTTCGAGACAGGGTTTCTCTGTAGCTTTAGAGCCTGTCCTAGAACTAGCTCTTGTGTCTGCACAGGTTGGCCTCGAACTCACAGAGATCCGCCTGCCTCTGCCTCCCGAGTGCTGGGATTAAAGGCGTGCGCCATCACCACCACCCGGCCCACTTGGGGTTTTTATAGCATCATCCTGGCTCTGGTATGGAGAAAAGACTGTAGGCAAGCGTTTTAGTTTCTTTCCTTGTTGCTATGTAAAAAATACTCTGATAAAAGCCACTTAAGAAAGAAACGATTAATTGATTCTCATTTCCTGATCACAGCCCCTCATGACTTGGAAATCACAGATGTAGCAGGTTGAGGGAGTTGTCACATGGCATCTGTAATGGAGAAGCAGACAGCAATGGCTCCATTTGCTTGGTTCCCTCTTCACTTTTCATTCAGTCTAAGATCCACCCCATGTCAAGACAGGTCTTTCCACATCAACTGATATAATCAAGATATTTCCTAACACAGATGTGCCAGAGGCCTCCTGGGTATTTCTAGATGCTATCAAATTGACATGATCTAGCAGAATAAGGGTCATCATAAAGATGCTACCAGAGGAACTCAGGGAAGAAAATAGAGCCTCCTGGGACCAGAGTGTTGAATTCTGGAGAGGATAAGAAGGGATGGTAGTTTGAATATAATTGACCTCCATAAGGTCATAGGGAGTGGCACTATTAGGAGGTGTGGCTTTGTTGAAGTAGGTATGACCTTGCTGGAGGAAGTGTATCACTATGGGGGCACACTTTGAGGTTGCCTATGCTCAAGATACCACCCAGTGTCTGAAACTTGTTGCCTTCTGATCAAGATGTAGCCAGCACCACATCTGCATGCACACTGCCATGCTCCCTGCTGTGATGGCAATGGACTAAATCTCTAAACTATAAACTGTCACCTCAATTAAATGTTTTCCTTTAGCAGAGTTGCATAGTCATGGTGTCTCTTCACAGCAATAGAAACCCCAACTAAGACAGAAGATAACAGGCTTGGGTGTGTTTAGAAGGTAAGGACAAAGCTCTCTCTCTCTCTCTCTCTCTCTCTCTCTCTCTCTCTCTGTCTCTCACTCTCCTCTCTCTCTCTGTCTCTCAGTGTGTGTGTGTGTGTGTGTGTGTGTGTGTGTGTGTGTGTGTGTGCGTGTGTGTGCGTGTGTGTGCATGTGATACATGAGTATCATAGGTTTTCAGGTCATGTGCCCATGCATGAATGTGGAGGTCAGAGGAAGATGCTGAGTGTCTTCTTCTTCTGCTGTCATTCTCCACTATGTTCCTTTAAAATGGTATCTATCATTCACTGAAACAGGAGGTCACCATTTCAGCTAAGCTGGCTGGATGTTGAGTTGGGATCCATTTGTCTCTGCTCCACAGCACTGTGCCTACAGGCATGTGTGGCCAGCACTGCCCTTTTCATGGGTGCTCAGGGCTTGTACAGAGAGTGCCCTTACCCACTGAGTCATCTCCCCAGTCCCAGGACAAGGCTTTCTGAGTAGTTATTTAACCTTGAAGGAAGAAGAGCAGTTAAGATTGATACCTAGGATTTTGCCGAGCATCTTATTAGAGGTAGGGCCACCTACTAATGAAAGCCTTGTATGGTATAGAGAATGAAGGAGTAAGTTTAGGAACCAAGGGTTCTATTTTGGGCACAATTGTGACACCTGTTAGACCTACAGACAGAAGTATTGAGTCAGCTAATGGACCCACTGGGCAATGACTCTAGAGATGTAAATTTGGATCATAAAATCTTGGTTTTGTTTTGCTTGTTTGTTTGTTTTTGTTTTTCGAGACAGGGTTTCTTTGTGTGTACCCTTGGCTATCCTGGAACTTATTCTGTAGACCAGACTGACCTTGAATTCACATTTACCTCCCTCTGCAGCCCAAGTGTTGGGATTGAAGGTGTGCACCACCACCTCCTTTCGTGGATGGATCACAGCATCTTAATGGTTATGGTGATTTGAAAAGGAATGAGCAACCCCTACCCCGCCCAGCTCAAATATTTGAATGCCTGAACACCTGGGAGTGGCACTATTAGGAAGTGTGACCTTGTTGGAGGAGATATGTCACTGGGTGTGGACTTTGAGATTTAAAATGCCCAAGCCAGGTCCAGTGGCTCTCTTTTCCTGCTTCCTGCCAATCTGGAGATGGAACTCTCAACTCCAGCACCATGTCTGCCTACCTGCAGCCATGATGATAATGGACTAAACCTCTGAACTGTAAACCAGCCCCAGTTTAAATGTTTTCCTTTATAAGAGTTGCCATGGCCATGGTGTCTCTTCACAGCAATAGAAACCCTAAGATGATGATTTTTATAGTTATGGGTCTTAATGGGTTTAATAGTTTTGTTCTTTTTTAAATATAATAAGATGATGGGATGTCCCGGGCAGCTCGCGGAGCAGCTGCTAGTGGCTGTGGGTCCCCGCAAGATCTCCAGGGTGGCAGCGCCATGCGGCCGGGGGAGTCAGGGTCCCCGGGCGAGTGGCAGAGTCAGGCAGCTGGATGCGGTGGACGGCAGAATAAATGGACATAAGGCTATACATAAAGCTAGGCATTTATTACTTAAAGAAAGGGAGACATAGACAAACATGGAGAAAACAAAGACACATATACACACGACACGAAACAAACACACACACACACACACACAAGAGAGAGAAGATGGCGGTGGGGGGAGGTGGGGTCAGAAGTGGCTGGGGTGGGCGTGGTTAGTTCTTAAAGTGTCCCAAAGTAATAACAAATAGGGATTTAGTTTATTGATTACTACGTGTAAGCCACAGTACTCTGAGAAACACAGCAACATACAATACAGACAGTGTTTAAATGTCTTTCTCTGAGCCATGCATGCTGCCAGGAATGGCTATAAATTTCATCGTTATTAATTTTCTTGAATGTTAGAGGAGACGTAATCTTAGAATTTGATCAATCACAGATTTCAAAACCTTCCTTCATTTCATAACTGAAAAAAATGAGGCCAGGAAAGGTTTAAAATTTTATTGTTCAAAAATTACAGGAGGGCAATCAAATCTGAAAGGCTCTGAACTTTCATTTAACAGATTTAGCAGCTTCTTCTTCCAGTGCCTGGAGACCAGTCTTAGAAGAATAAGGAAACTGAACCAGGAGTCATGGAAGCCAAGCCCAAGCTCTACTACTTTCAGGGCAGAGGCAGGATGGAGTCCATCCGCTGGCTGCTGGCTGAGACGGGAGTGGAGTTTGAAGAAGAATTTCTGGAGACAAGAGAACAATATGAGAAGTTGCAAAAGGATGGGTACCTGCTTTTTGTCAAGTCCCTTTGGTTGAAATTGATGGAATGCCACTGACACAGTCTGGAGACATCCTCAGCTACCTCGCTGCCAAGTACAACTTGTACGGGAAGGACCTGAAGGAGAGACTCAGGTACCTCAGTGCTCATCCCTCTACTAGATTTTTAAATCAAGCATCTTATACCAACCGAAACCTGATTTGATTGCATCGTTCAACCAGAACTGAACGGGAAGAGTAAGGGAGCAAAGGGGAGGCGCTGTTGCTAGAGGAGGCAGGGCTTGTGCAGAATTCTGAGCACATATCTACCCTCTCCTTGGATATAACCCATACTAGTCAGCTCATAATATTCTCATATTCATGCCTAGAAAACTATGATCTCAGAAATCGACCTAGTAAAGTATTTTACATGAAGGTGTGAATGACTGATTCAGCAAACAAACCTTGAACATATTATCGATGATCTATTTTGTTATCTGTTGTCGATTACAATAAAATAGTTCCACATAAACTTAGAAAAAAAAATTACATGAGGAAGGGGGCTTATTGGTTTAGAGCACTTGTCTTGCAGAGGACCTGGGTTCAATTCCCAGCACCCTCATGGTGGCTCACAACCATCCTAACTCCCGTTCCAGAGGATTCAATGCCCTTTTCTGACCTTTGTGGGCACCAGACATGCTTGTGGTACACATACATAATGCAAGACAAACATTCATATAAATAAACTAAATAATCTATTATTGAAAAGTCATTTAGAGGCCGAGAAGATGGCTCAGTTGATAAAACATTTGCTGCACGTCTATGAGCGCAGAGTTCAGACCATCTAGAACCTCTATGTGTGGGCTGAGTGAGATTCTTGGAGGCCTACTAGATAGCTGGTCTATCCTCAGGCTGTCAGGCACACATACAAGTATGCATATACACTTATATGTGTCCATATACATATGAAAGCATAAACATGCACACACAGATACATAAAAGAAAAGTCCTTTGTATTTTAGAGTCTTAAGCTGCTGTAATTTTAATGTTAAATGTCCCACAAAGGCCCATGTGTTGAGGGCTTTGTGTCTACCATGGCAGTATTGGGTGACAGCAGGAACATTAGGAAGTGTGTGGTAGAGGAGATAGAAGACCCCCACCTCTTGCTCACTTGCCACCACCAAGTGAGCAGTTTGGTTTACCATACACTTCCCGTGGTACAGCCTCACCACGGGCCAGAAGCAGCAGGCCCAAACTTGGCAATGCCTGGAACTCCCAGAGCTTCCTTTAGGTGAGTTAGTCAGTCAGGCATTTGTTATGGCCCTAGGAAGTTCACTAACACATGAACAGGGCACATGTCCAGTTCCAGTTTTCATATAACAAGCAAATTGAAGCTTTTATTTGTTCTAAGGAAGTTGGAATTGAGTGGAAAGGAAAAGAGATGATTAAAGACTTGGCTGTAAAGACTTACGAGAATTCAGATGAATGCAGTATACTGAATGCTGGAAACTATGGTTAAAAATAAGATTAAGAAACAGCCTGCAGGCTACAGCCAATAGCACAGTCAGTAAAGTACTTGTAAGCATGAAGAGCGTTTGATTCCCCAGATCACATTTTAAAAGAACAGGGGGTGTGATAACGTGCTAATTCAGTGATAGGAAGACTGAGATAGGCACATTCCTGGGGTTCAGTGGCCAGATAGCCTCACTGACTTGGGAGCTCTAGGGCAGTGGAAAACCCTGTCTCAAAAAAACAAAACCAAACAAAGTCAAGGTGGATGATGCTGAATGAACAATACACACAGTACACACAGTAATGCACACAGGTTCACCTATGCTAGCGTGGAAAGGGAAGGGAGGTAAGGGAGAGAGAGAGAGAGAGAGAGAGAGAGCATCCCAGAAGAGCTCACAGAATAGGGAAAATTATTTGCAAATGATTTCTAAAAGGGGACTTATATCTAAAATAGATGAAGACTCACTTTTACAGCCCAATAATAAAAAGATTAATAACCGAAATAGGCCTTTCTTTAAAGAAAATATGCAATTGGTTTGAGTTGGTGAGTTGTCCATGGATTTACACACACACACACACACACACACACACACACACACACACACCATGACATATGTCACCATTACCCCTTCTCCCTACCTACCCACATACATACCCATGAACACACATACACAAAATAAATAAAATTTTTTTAAATAAATAAAATTTTAATGTGGTTAACAAACAAACATGTTAAAAATGATCAAATTATTAATCACCAGTGAAATGCCAATCAAAATCACAATGGCATATCATATCCCTCTAGGTTGGCTGCAATGAAAAGAACAGACAGTAACACACATTGACGATGATGGAGAGACAGGAAGTTTATACACTGCCCTGGGATTTTCAAATAGCCCAGATGATTGGGAAAAGGGCGTAGCAGTTCTTCATAACATTAACATGACCCAGCAATTCCTCTCCTAATTATACACACAAGAGAAAATAAAAAACATGCCCACATAAGTGCTTGTGTGTAAGTACACATGACCGCAGGCACATGCTGTTACAAGCACTATTTAAAGCCTCCCCTACCAAGTCCAGTCTTCTTTCTGTTGGGTTCCACTGTTCTGAGCAGGGTGGAGATTTCTTAGCAGGAAAGCTATGCTTCTGGCAAGAACTCCTGCGTCTTCCTTGCCACACTGTGCCCAGGGCTTACTGGGGCTTCCCGACACTGCTGCGAGCTGAAATCACAGGGCCTACAAAATGTGTGACTGTCCAGGTCATTCCAGAGTCTGCTTTAGCTGGTCTGAGCAGCCTGTTATCCAGAGATTTTTCTCTATGTCTCTCCCGTGGAGCCTAACAACATTGGAACAAGGGCTAATCACTTGCCTTGTGGGCTGTATCCCCTCTAATTTACTACATACTCTCTTTTTCTCCGCCCCTGCCCAATGTTGTTACCATTATTTAGGATGAGTGGTTTCTTTTTGTTCTTTCAAGTTGTAGCCTCCTTGCAGCAAAAGGCAAGGATGCAAGAGCCAGCACAACCTACAGCTTTGGGGTTCCATTTTCTCATTCTTTAAAGTCTGCTTGATCAAACGGAAGGTTGCGATGAGACCCTTGGACTCAGAGAAGTCAGAAGTGAGTCAGTACCCGTAGGGGTGTGGCTGCAGCCCGGCTCTCTGCATGCTGGGCCATCACAAAGTTTGTAGATAGCAGAGGCTGACAACGCTGCCTCTCAGTCCTTCTGGTTTCCTTTGTAGCTCAATGCTGTCAGCTAAAGAAGAGCAGAGTCCAGCATTCTCCACGGGCCTTATAGGTTTCAGAGTCTAAGAAGGTGCTGTCTGCGACTAATGCTTTTTCCTGCCACCTGACAGATGGAAAGGGTGAGGGAAAGTAACCAGCGCAGCGCTTCTCCCTCAGCTTCTAGAGAGAGTCTTTTGTTACTTGTGAGGCCCAGGTTTCAAAATGTTACTCCATTATCTTCTTAATGTCATCAAGCTTAGATGGCATTGGTAAAGGCCACATGGACAAAGCTGGCGTGGGGGGCGGTTGTGTGGTGTTTATGGAAACGGTAGCTGTACCCCTGAGACCAGACACCCCTAGTGTCATGATGAGAAACAAAACCAGAAGATGGGAAAAATTTTTGGTTTGAAGATAGATGGTCAATAAACTTCCCGACTTATAAATTTTAAAATACCCTGTCATTGACTGCTATATTAGCAATCGCTTATGGCTCATTTGACTGAATGCAGAGAGCTGCAGAAGCACACACATACACATACAAACATTTATATTATGCATAGTACCTTACTATATACAGTGCATGGGTCATGACCTATTTGCTTTTAGATCCATCCTTCATGCTTTTCTCTTTTATTTATTTTTTTATTATGTATACAATGGTCTGCCTGCATGTATCCCTGCAGACAGAAGTTGGCACCAGATCTTATTACCAGTGATTGTGAGCCACATATGGTTGCTGGGAATTGAACTCAGGACCTCTGGAAGAGCAGTCAATGCTCTTAACCACTGAGCCATCTCTCCAGCCCCCTTCATGCTTTTCTTAATGGCTCTGCATTGCAGGTGTCAACTCCTGCAAACAGGTTTCTCGGGCTCACAGATTAGGGATACTCTAATTGGAATCAGCCAATGAGAACCACTGGAGGATGGGAGGGAGGAAAAAAACAGGTGTCTTTTGCTAAGCCTGTGTGCCTTGAGTGTGCCCCTGATTATAGCTATGGGATGGCTCCAGTCGGGAAAATCTACCCTGTCTCCAACTGCTGTCAGTGACTCCAGTGGTCCCCTCTCACAGTTCCTGTCACTCAGACTGGGAGTGACTCCCTGCTGCCATCCCCTGAGCTGCTCTGATTCTGCCATCTGTGTCAGAGATGACTTTGAATCCCACCTTGACTACATGCATACCGGTCTCTGCTGCGCTGAATAAGTGATTAGTGCATGGATGACCGAGAAGACTCTCAGTCTGTGAAAGCACAACTGGTTTTAACACAGCGTTCTGCAGAAGGACCCCTGCAGCGTCAGGGAAGGGTGAAGCTGGCTGGCGATCATGCCGATTTGGCGGCACAAGATTGGGTTCTGTAGTCCAAGTCACGGGCCATCCTGCCCTCTTCCCCCAGCCCTCCAGAGAGCTAAGCTAGATGCGCTCTTCTGACACACCCCTTCCAAATCCCCATCCTGTCGTTCAGAATGCTCGGCTTTCTCTGATTGACATCCCGGGACTGTTTACTGCCCCCTTTTCTGCTCATGGGCTCCATTGTGTCCCAGGCTGTGAAACTTTCTACCTCTTGGGTTCTAAGAAAATCAGGTGCCAGCTTCCAGCTGGGGAGATGGGCCTAGTGCCTCTGCTTACCTGTGACTCTTTGATTAACGCTAAGCACATCTAACACTGAAAATTGTCCAGAATGATTTATTTCTTATCCTAAAACATGGTTTTCCTTTAACATGGACAACTATTATCAATTGAGATCTAGTTTATTCAGGGTGGTACGGCCATAGACATGTACAGCTATTATCATACCCCTTAATTAGGGGTTGTGGTTACTGATTTACTATTGTTTCTGGTTAACTGGTTGAAAGATAGCTCATCTGTGGAAGTTATAGCCAATTGCCAGTAAAATTGTAAAATGCCTAAATGTTCATGAATTCCACTATCTTTTATTCAGCGTGTTTATACTGTAAACATAATAATAATAGTGAATTAGAAGAAAGTGACTGACTGACTCTTATTCAGAATGGAATGACCACTCTATTCTAAAGGAAGAACGCATATCCATTCTGGAACTAGTATGTGTACTTACTGACTTCCTGCAATGGCACAGAGGAATGATAGGGTAGTGGTTACGGTAAATGGCATGCTCATATGGACTTCAGAGCTTGACAGTGGTTATATCTTATTCATAAATGGTTTCCATCAGTACTTGGAAGATCATTCCTGAACCCTTGCCTGGAATCCTTTCTACTGCTAATTGCAAATTCAGAAAGACTGTCTCTAGTGGGGGTTGGGAGTTTCATTTGTAGACAATCTCGAAAGGGCTCTCAGCTAAAGCACATTGCCTGGAGTAGGGCTACCTTACCTCGTTTTCTGGAAGTGTCCAGGACCTACAACTTCAAGGAAAGCATGTAAAAGAGCTTGGACTTCAGACCTGGGACCCCAGAACTGTACCCACCCAGAAAGTAAATAAACATTCGATGAAAGACCGCAGATTAAACATGTTTGATTTCTCCTAACCAAGACGATACTAAAATAACGTAAAGGCACTTGAAAATGTCAGAAATCCAGCAAAGATAAGGGGACTCATGACAGAGAAGTGATTTCAAAGAATTTGGAGGTGGGTGGTGGACAGAGGAGCAGTGGTAGGTGAGCAATGGATGCCAAACCTGCATTGCATGAGTGTGGGCTGGAGGCTATAACCCAGAGGAGCCATTTCACAATAAACTGTGGGAGCCCAGGCAATCTGCAAACATCCTCTAAGTGAGCCATGGAGCTGGATCTGTAGTGATTAATAACACTTGACAGATGAGCAAATGGCCTCTTGACAGTCACCTGGCAGCTAGACAGGACTCACTGTACTGCCGTGTACCCAGCCTGATGGCGAGGAGGGACCTCACACACCTTGCTCTCCTCTCAAAGATAAGACTCCGAGTGCTGGCATTTGGAGCTCCCTGTAAAATATCTGGGTCTTTACCTAGCTGTCGGAGTAAAAGTAAATGCAGCAGATGGTTACATTATGTTGTAACAAGTGCATTATACATTAGTTCATGTACTAAAGTCTAGAGTAGCCAGTGGTCAGACTCAAGGAGTCCCAACGAATCAGGGCTGTCCACTAACCCTGGAAATCAGTGGGAAAGTAATAACGGAAAAGCAAGGAAGCATTGATCAGATGCAGCAATGCTGGGAAGTCAGAGATGAAGCACTGAGCCCTCTGGGATCTGACAGGAGCTGTAGGCTTAGTTAGGTAGAGGAGAAATTGTGTGGTGTATGCATCACTGAACAGCCCCCGTCAGTCTGGGGTCCACCCTGGTCTCCATTCTACAGGGCGACTCTGGAGAGGACCTTATCACTGGAGAGGGCAAGCCAGTTCCCAGCATAGGGACATGTTGTTTCCACTCATCCCGTCACGGGCTGATCTGCAAGGCTTCACATTCCCGGGATCCAAGATGGCTTCAGGTTCAGGACAGACTGGAGACTTTCAGGCACCTAGGGCCTGGAACAGGCAGATAATAAAATATCTTAGTCTTATCTTTGTGTCTTTATCCTGAAGAGGGTTAGATGAATTAGGGCTGAGCAACCTTGTGTTGCTTGCTTTTAGACACTCCTTGAATGACTGGCATACTTACGTGCAGAGCAAGTCAGGACTCTGACATTTGACCCAAAGGAAAGGAGACAGACACAAAACGAAAGAAAAAGGCCGGGCTTTATGCCCCTTTTTGCAACTTTATAGGCTTAAGTGAGGAGGCAGTGAACTTTCAACAAAGGCAGGGCCCGTTGTTGTTAGTCTGCTTCACACAGCAAGTGAGAGACAGTGATAAGTCACCACACAGGAAAGCCGTTAAACACCACGCCCCACCGAAGTACAAAGAAAATGGAGATGAATTAGAATCACATGGCCACATCCAATGCCTGCAATAAAAGCAATGGAAGGGGCTGGAGCAAAGGTTCTCAACCTGTGGGTCACGACCCCATTGGGTTGAGCAATCCTTTCACGGGGGTCACCTAAGACCATTGGGAAAAAAAAAACAGATATTTACATTATGATTCATAACAATAGCAAAATTAGAGTTATGGAGTGGCAACAAAAATAATTTTATGGTTGGGGTCACCACACCATGCGGAGCTGTATTAAAGAGTCTCAACATTAAGAAGGTTAAGAACCACTGCGCTGGAATGACAGCACGGTGGTTAAGAACATTGGTTGTTCTTCTAGGGGACCCAGGTTCAATTCTCAGCATCTACATGGTGGCTCACAGCCGCCTAGACGTCCAGGTCTAGGGGATCTGAGGTCCTCTTCAGGCCTGTGTCGGCACTGTGCACTTGTGGCGCACTTAAAAACACACAGGCAAAACATTCAAAGACAAAATAAAACCATGCCCCCCTTTTTCTTTGAATAAGGGCAATAACATAAAAATGGGTAAAAATAAATATATAACCACAAACACAAAGATGAACCAAAGGAAGAGTACAAACAGGAAAGAGAGGAGAAGAAGCTTCCAGTTAGCATCTTCAGAGACACTTAGGAAGACACTGTATCCTAAAGATCAGGATAGAACGAAGAAAGAAGTCGACAACTGGAGACTCCTCGGGTGAAGAACACACTTGTGGGGGATCGCTCTGTGGGCAAAGCGCTTCCTGAACAAGTGTGAGCCTGGGTTTGCATCCCCAGCAGCCTTGCAAAGCAGAGCATGGCCTCCCATACCTTCTACTCCGGAGCTGGTCCAGGGGTGGGAAGGGAGCTGCAGACAGATGGGTCCCTGCGGCTTGCTGGCACCAGCATGAACAAAAAACAGGCAAGCTTCAGGTTCTGTGTGCGTCACTGTCTCAAGGGGACAAGGTGGGAAGTGATAGAACAGGATGTCTGCTCTCCTCCTCTGGTCTTTACAAGGCACACGCACACACACACACACACACACACACGCACGCACACATGCATGCACGCACGCACGCACGCACACACCAAAGCAGTTATTGTGACTAGGAAAATGTGGAGTGTGGTGTGTGGAACCATTCTTATTGGTCTTTCTTCCACAGCTCTTTGGATTCTTCCTTCCCTGGAGTCTGCATTTGCCATTCTGAGAAGCTTCACCATGCCTCTAGCCCTCGAGTTTATGGAATGGGACATTGAACTGAGTCCTCGGTGCATCTGAGACCTTCCCCTGCTCACTTTGGGTAAGTGCTCTTGGGACTCAGGATCTTCCTCAGAGCTGACTGCTTCCAGGAGCCTGCAATTTGCTCTTTCTAGTTTTACTTCTATTATTTGCTGATCTAGGTCCTCAGAAAACTTCAGGAAAAAAAGGAAGAATAGGTACATTTTCTTTGACCTCAATCATTATATTTAATTGATATCTTGGTTAAGAGTGTATGGTGGTTTGAATGAGAACGACTCCCATAGACTCATATATTTGGATTCTAGGTCCCCAGATGGTAGGACTGTTTGGGAAGGATTAGGAGGTGTGGCCTTGTGGGAGAAGTGTGTCATTGGGGATGGGCTTTGAGGTTTTAAAAGCTTGCTTGCTCTTTTTGCCCCATTCCTGCTTGTGGATAGGGTGATGACTCTGAGCTATTGCCCCAGCACATGTCTGCCTGCCTGCTGCCGCGCTCCTCACCATGATGGTCATGGATTCACCCTCTGAACTCTTAAGTCCCAAACTAAATGCTTTCTTTTTTAAGTTTGCTGGGCCATAGTGGCTTAGTCACAGGAATAGTAAAGTAACTACAGTGTATTTTTAGGCTGAAGCCCTAGCTGTCCTGGAACTAGCTCTTGTTCTCTCTGCCCTCTCCCTTTATGTTTACAGCCTAGTTAACCTTCAGCCTCCAACCCAACTCTCATCCTCTCTCTTTTCAAGGGACTCTGAACCCTTTGTCATGAGGTTGACCTCTGCCAGTTCCCATTTACATCTCTGTCACAGACAAACCAGAGGGCCTTCCTCCAAACCACTCTGAAAAGTAGAGAAGGAAACGGAGGTCTAGAAACAAACACCTCGCTGGACTGACATTTTTGCTAACCCAAATGCAAAAGTGGGCACTGAAGCAAGTCTGCCAACAAATCACCTATCAGAACAACCAGTGTCTGTTTTCCAGAGAGAAGAGGTGGTGGGGAGAGGAAGCCGAAGAGAAGAAAGCAAACACGATGGAGCTGCTGTTGTTTGTGCACATCACCCTCACATCTGTCTTTACTGTTGGATGACAGAGGCCATGGCACACATTGTGGAAGTCAGAACCTTTGATAGTGCCTTAGCAGACATCAGTGCATTCACGAATGGGTGAACACGGAAATTGGAGTACTGAGTGCTTTGAAACGTCTGGGGGAGTCATGTGACAGTTCAGTCTCACTATTGTCTCTAGTAGCTCCAGTGTTTTTTTTGGAAGCTGTCCTAGACCTCACTAAGTTGTTTTAAGGACAGCCCTGTTCCTCCTCTTGTAAGTGGGACCCTACAGGATAACATGCCCATCACCTAGCTTCTCCTGCAATCTGTGACCTCTTTGCCAAGTCAACACTGTGTCTGACTTGAACCCCCACCCTCCTGCCTAGGCTTGTTGGCTTCATAAGTCAATATTTCCTTTACTTCCTCTTGCTAATAATGTAAATTAAATATCAAAGTATAAACCATTTTAGAAGGTCAATTTACAGCACACACAATGCTTACAGCTCAAAGTCAACTTATCAGAACATGCCATAAGCACTATTGAGAAGAAATCATTCCTAACCCACAGAACTGCTAACGCTTGGTGTCCTCTCAGCATGTAATCCCCATGCAGAAATCCTAGGTTCCTCCCGAGTAAGCCCCTCTGCCCAACACTAATCCCCATTTGATACCTCAGGTCTAACTCTATAATTCTCCATTGCTCCTGTCCTCCACGACTACCTCACTCTCATCTCTATCTCTGTCTTTTCCTGGAGCATCCCTCATACAGGGACTTCTGAAATTAGGCTAAATGCATTTTGCACTGTGATATGACTACAAACCTAGAGGGGCCGTGGGGTGGTTTGAATGAGAATATCCCCCATAGGCTCATCTACTTAAATACTTGGTCTGCAGCCACTGGCACTGTTTAGGAAGGCTTTGGCGGTGTGTGGGGAAGATACGTTACTAGGGACATACTTTGAGAACTTAAAGACTCTTGATGTTTCAAGTCAGTTATCTCTGATTCCTGCTTTCTGTTGAAGGTGTGAGCTCTCAGCTGCCCCAGAATCCATGCCTGCCTCCTGCCATGTCTTACCACCATGATGGTGATGGCCCTTTATCCTTCTGGAACCATAAGCCCAAATAACCCTTCCTTCTTTAAGATGTCTTCATTGTAGTATTTATCACAGCAATAAAATGACTAGTACAGAAACAAAACAAAGAAAAAAACCATAGTCACACTGAGATATAATCAATAGGCCATATGAAGAACCTGTTTCAAGCATGTAATTCAATGGCTTTTAGAATAGTCACAGACACAGATGATCATCACTGCAATAATTTTAGAGCATTTTCACCACCTCTAAAAGAAGCTTCCAGCCTTTCACTGTCACCTTCCCAAGTCTCCATCTCCTCCTAGCCCTAAGCAGTCAGTCACCATTCTATTTTCTTCTCTATAGATACCCCTGTTCTGTACATCTCATGTACGGTGTGGCATATCACAAAAGACTCCAGCTAAAATTCTCCAAATCAGCTCTGCAGAGAGAGTGGTGCAAATGGTGGGATGGGCTGGGAGGCCCACGAGAGCCAGGAGGAGGACAGCCAGTGGCTGTGAGGTCACACGTGCTCAGTGATGATGAATCTCTTGGCTGTAAATAAGAACACTGGGCCCCAAACGGCTTAAGTAACAGAGATACCCTGTCTCACTAGTGAGAAGTCTGGAGATAGGTTAGGCTAACACTGACCATGTCTCACCGATGTTAACAGGGACCCAAGTCTTTATCTTTCTCTCCATTGACTTAGTGCACTGACTTTTGTGCCTAAATCTCCCCCCTCTTTGCTGTAAGACACTGTTGCCAAGGCATCACCTCTTAATATAACTGATTATAGAAGCATGCAGCTGAAGAGAAGAATTTTTCCCCTGTGTAACCTACCTAACAGACTTCCTATTGTGTGCCCCTGTTCTCTGGACCACAATGCATTTCTCTGCCTCGGCTGCAGGACAGGAGGAAGTGGTGTATCTCTGCCATTGGCAGTTGCTATGAAGTTGTGAACCCTGCCAGAAAGAAAGAAAGGAGGCTGGGCACTCAACACTGTTTGTTGCATGGGACTAAAACTCTTTAGCCCAGGAAAGGCAGCCTTTCCTGAAGACGGGCATTACTAGTGGAATCAAATGTCACAGTGAAGACAAGAGAACAAAGGCCAAGGAAAACATGATAGTGTGTGTTTTATAGCGTCACCAGTAACCTTCCACTGCCACGGTAACCGAGGAGAAGATGCCATGTGTTCACAGATGAGGAGACAGGGAACGGATGACAGAAGCATGGGGACTCTGAGAACCAAGCCCGGGAGAGCAGCTTGGCACCAGAACCAATGAGGGATGCTTGGCAGGAAGTAAACTTACTCAGACACATGCATGTGGGTTCTGTTCTCACTACCATCAGTCATCAGTGTAAAGTGTAAATAGGTGAGACAAAATAAATACAACCATAAAAATTCATTTCCAAATTAAACATGAAAGGCCAAAGGGATAAAACCTAGAATTCACAGTGTGAATTTACTACACACAAACTTGATATGTGGGTCATTTGAAAGTATTGCACTTCCAGTCAAAAGACTAAGGACAGAGTGCACAGAGTGAATGTTTGCAATAGATACCTTATGTATGTCTGGGTGTTTTACAGTATGTACGTCTGTGCACCCCCCCTTCCCTAGTGACCAGGGAGGCTTGACGAAGGTGTTGGATCCTCCAGAACTGGAGTTACAGGTAGAGTGCTGCTATGTGGTTGCTGGGAATTGAACGAGAGTCTTTTGGAAAAGCAGGCAGTGCTCTTAACCACTGAACCATCTCCCAGTCCCTTGCAATAGATATCTTACATGCAACCAAATCTGCTTGGTGTTAAAACGAACCTACAAACTAATAAAAGACAAACAAGTCCATAGAAGAATAGTCAAAGGATGAGGAGCAAGCGTTCACAAAGAAGACATTCAAATGACCTCTAAACTTACAACAACAAAAAATAAAGCTGTTCAATCTCACCTGACCTAACGCATGGTTAGCGCTTCCGGTTCAAGCTCTCCTGTGACATGAACACATAGTGGGGGTTTTGCCATCCAGGTACTTTTCTCCCATGTCCATGAAATCAGAGCAGCTCTCCTGGGCGGGGCTTCTATTATCTCCACTAGACATGTGTGAAAAGCACTGAAACTCTCAGCCATGAGAAACATAACCAGGCAACAGATCCAACTTCAGAGAGTTTGGCTTCGGAGTCTGTGGTCTAAAGTACTAGACATAAGTCTAGTCAGATAATATCTAATAACATCTAAAAATGAAAGAAAAGACTTTGACTCATATATTGCCATGTGGAGTAAAATATGACTTACTTCAGTTTTGGGGGAAATCATCTACTAAAATTTAAAATATATAAAATAAAAACTATCAGCTATCAGCCTCACTTGATAGTGTAGTAATGCAAACTTTGGACAATGTATTCAACAGAAATTAAAATATGAAACGATATTCACTGAAGATTGTTTTAACAGGAAAACAATTTTTTTGCTCATCAGTTGTAACTTTTAATGACATGTGATCTGCCATACCAAGCATTATTAAGTATCAGTCTTGTTCATTAATATGCATATATGTTTTCCTCTCCTGGAACTTGCTCTTGTAGACCAGGCTGGCCTCAAACTTACATAGACTGGCTTGACTCTGCCTCCCAAGTGCTGGGATTAAAGATGTGTGCCACCACCATCTGACCCTTTAAAATACTTTTATGAACTAGGGAGGTGACTTAGTGGTTAAGAACATTGGCCACTTTTCTACAAGATCTAGGTTCAATTCCCAGTACCCACATGGTGGTTCACAGACATCTCGGTAGGATCTTCTGACCTCAACAAGCACCAGGCATGTGTGGTACATAGACATACATGCAAACAAAATGCCCATATACATAAAAGAAATAAAAATAAATTAAATTTTTAGGTTTTTTTATAAATTTGCTACAAATTTTATCCCTCCAGTCAATAGCAAGACAATATTAGATTGTTTATTATAAACTGAGTCACTTTTTTCTGTTCTTTTCTTTATGAAGTTTCTTTTTCCAAAACAAGTTTTCACTCTGTAGCCCATGCTACCCCGAAACTCATTATGTAGGTCAGACTGGCCTTGTAATTGTAGCAATTCTCCTACCTCCCAAGTGGGTGAGCCACCAATCACTCAGCTGTTATCACAAAATAATAAATGCAACAACAAAATAATGCTATTCATTTCTAGTTAAAACTAGCTATAGTAAGTTAAAATCCTGAGCCAAGCTCTCCACATAGCAGGGAAATCCCAGGCACAAACCATTCAACTCCGTGTTTCTAATGCCTGTCGTGGATCATTTTAACTCCACAGGGATGACCAGCCCAGTGATGTGGAGACATGGAAAGACCTTGTCTTCTATCTGAAGGGATATTCCACTCGGTAACATTTAAGTATTGTAAACAGCTAAAGACTCCCATGCACGTGCATCGACATTGTTTCAGTCTGGGCACAGGGAAAGGGTGGGCATCTTTACACACAGTATGTGCACAGAGAAAGAGTGGACATCTTACAGTATGTGCACGGGGAAAGGGTGGACATCTTACAGTGTGTGCACGGGGAAAGAGTGGACATCTTACAGCCTGTGCCCAGGGAAAGGGTGAACATCTTACAGCCTGTGCACGGGGAAAGGGTGGACATCTTAGCCAAAGGAAGTTGCTATTTTGGTCAAAGTAATCTTCAGGTGACATTTTAATATAGTTCAATGTAACAAACTCTCAAGGAGATTAACATGGATTATGAATAGGGATGAGAAAATAGAAGTTCTTTTATTATTTTGTTTTTATTTGAGAGTATGTATTACTGTATTACCTTTGGATTTTTAATAATTCTAATGCAAATTTGTAAGAGCTTTTTGTTGTTTGTTTTGTTTTGGTTTTGGGTTTTTAAGACAGATTTTCTCTGTTTAGTGCTGGTTGTCCTGGAACTCCCTCTGTAGACCAGGCTGGCATCAAACTCAGAGATCGGCTGCCTCTGCCTCCTTTGTGCTTGGATGAAAAGTGTGCAACATCACTGCCCCACTATTTGTAAGAGTTAATAAAGAGAAATCGCATGCTCAATCTGAGCCTTCATAAGCTAGGAAGAAACCACAGGTCTCAGGCAGGGCACATCATCTCCTGCCCAGGGTTCCTCCACATCAGCATCACTGACATGTTGGGTCTCCAAATGTTGTCAAACAATCCACAGGGGCAATAAAAATCACCTCTGCTTGAGAACCTTAGGTTCTCATCAGGGAAGAGAAACCCAGAGCCCTGAGCTCTCTGCCTCCTTCGGTGCTGAAAATGTAATCTGTTTATACAGGCTATTTTCACCAAAGCCACTAGAGGGGACACTCTGCTACACAAAGAACAAAAATAGAAAAAAAAAAAAAAAAGCAGGCTAGGGACTTGGTCTTTCCTCTGCTTTGACTGGTTCCTACTTCTGACAGCTCTGGCTTTAGAGAGTCTTTGATACTGGGAGCGATAACCCTTAACTCGGGGCACGAAGCATTGTCTGCCTTGTACTTTTCTGGTGTTTTCAGACATGGGGGGCGGAGAGAATAAAATGGCCTTGGCTTTTCAAAGCATTCTTCCTAAGGCAGCCAGATGACTCATCCTTCTAAAAAAAGACTTTTCACGAGGGGAGCCCGTGGACCCTCTAGGCTGGGAGGAGAAACTCTAGTTCTCTTCTTGATCCTGCCAATTCCAGGCTGTGTGAGGTCAGTCAAGATCCTCAGCCTCTCTGGTTTTATACATGTTATCTGTAAATCATATGCTAGAGCTGAGGACGCCGAGCCTAACACATTCCGTAACTTGTCTACGGTCACTTGTGATCAAATAGGAATTTGAATCTGATCCGTCTACTTCTTGGGGTAGCTGAGAGAATAAACGAGAGGGGATGTCTTAGAGTCTCAGAAGATAGCAGAGTTCAGTATGAAGTTGTGTACACGTTGTGGGAATGAGGAACTGGCTGAGAGGCGTCCTGGGAGGAGGGCTCCTGGTCCTTCACTCTTGCTGTGCTCCATCCCTCAAGTTCATGTTTCCCACCCTTCATGATGGACGCGGCAGGTGCCCTCCACGCTCTTATGAGCTACTTAAATGGGTCAATAGGAAAAGGATCCACGCTAACACCACCACCTTTATCTTTCTCTCTCTCCTTTTCCTCCGTCCTTTCTTCCTTCCCTTGCATTCTGTCCTGCCCCACCCCATCTCAGCATGGAAAAATCAAACCCAGGGCATTGATTATGCAGGGTCAATAGTCTACCATTGAGTTACACTCTAGCCCCTAAAACTATTGTTTTTTATTTAAAAATTTTTATTCAATATATTTTGATCATGTTCTTCCCCTCCCCCAACTCCTCCCAGAATCTCCCTACCCAGCTAATTCTATGTGCCTCCTCCTCTGTCAAACAAAACAAAGCAAAATGAAACAGAAAGTTAAAACAAAACACAAAATTCTTTTTGTATTGGCCATCCACTCCTGGACATGGAGGCCTGACCTGGACTGTGATCGATATACTTACCCAGTGACACTCCATTAGAGAAAACTGACTGTCCCTTTGCCAGTGGGTATCGTTTATAAATAGCTTCTTGGTTAAGGGTGGCGCTCTGTGTCCATTTCTCCCTCTTTGTGCTGATAACCCATCTGGCTTGAACCTGTGCAGGGACTGTGCGTGCACAGTGAGCTCACGTGTGCATCTGTCCTGTGCGTGCTGCTGTGCATGGTGAGCTCACGTGTGCATCTGTCCTGTGTGTGCTGCTGTGCATGGTGAGCTCACGTGTGCATCTATCCTGTGTGTGCTGCTGTGCACGGTGAGCTCACGTGTGCATCTGTCCTGTGTGTGCTGCCGTGCACAGTGAGCTCACATGTGCATCTGTCCTGTGTGTGCTGCCATGATTGGTGAGTTCACATGTGCATCTGTCCTGTGCATGTTGCCATACTTGGTGAGCTCATGTGTGCATCTGTCCTGTGCATGCCATGCTCGGTGAGCTCATACGTGCATCTGTCCTGTGCATGTCATGCTTGGTGAGCTCACGTGTGCATCTGTCCTGTGTGTGCTGCCCTGCACAGTGAGCTCATGTGTGCATCTGTTCTGTGTGTACTGTTATACTTGGTGAGCTCACATGTGCATCTGTCCTGTGCATGCCATGCTTGGTGAGCTCACATGTGCATCTGTCCTGTGCATGCCATGCTCAGTGATTTCACATGTGCATCTGTTCTGTGCATGCCATGCTCGGTGAGCTCACATGTGCATCTGTCCTGTGCATGCTGCCATGCTCAGTGAGCTCACGTGTGCATCTGTCCTGTGCATGCTGCCATGCTCGGTAAGCTCATGTGTGCATCTGTCTTGTGCATGCTGCCACGCTCGGTGAGCTCATGTGTGCATCTGTCCTGTGCGTGTTGCCATGCTCGGTGAGCTCACATGTGCATCTGTCCTGTGCGTGTTGCCATGCTCGGTGAGCTCACATGTGCATCTGTCCTGTGCGTGTTGTCATGCTTGGTGAGTTCATGTGTGCATCTGTCCTGTTGTGTTTGGAAGACACCGTTTCCTTGGTGTCATCCATCCCCTCTGGCTCTTATCATCTTCTGCCTCCTCTTCCCTGAGCCTTGCAGGGATGGTTTGATGAAGACATCCCACTTAGGACTGAGTGCCCCAAAGTGTCCAGCTGTGGGTCTCTGTGCTAATTCCCACCTACAGAAGAGGAAGCTTCTCTGATGCGGCCTGAGTAAGGCGCTGATCCATGGGTACAGCAGTGTGTCGTTAGGAGTCATTTCAGTGCTGCGTTCCTCTAGCAGAATAATAGTAGTAGGTATTCCTCCAGGCCCCATAAACTCTCCAGCCTCAGTTTCCCTGCCACTTCAACAGTGTCAAGAATGGCCTGCACCTTATGGATTGCATCAAGGGATTGCAACCCTTGCCTAGCCTTGTGTGCAATTAAAAAAAATGGTTATTCCTCTGAAACCATCCTTTAAGCGCTTAAAATTTTTAATATTTAAAAATTTTATTTTATGTGTATGAATGTTTTTTCTGAGTGTATGCACGTGTACCACAAGCATGCCTGGTGCTATAGAGGTCAAGTGAGGTGTCATATACCCCTAGAACTGAAGTTAAACAATTGTGGGCCCCCATGTGGGTGGCTGGGAACTGAACCCTGGTCCTCTGTAAGAACAACCAAGTGCTCCTAACTGCTGAGCCACATCTCCAGCCCCCATCTAGTAATCACTTTCAGACCCTAAATAGTATATTCATAGCAACAATAAAAGTACCTAACACAGCTCAACAATCTTTCTCCTTGGTATCATCCCAAGAGAAACAAAACTTAAGCATGTGTATACACACACACATGCATACACACTACCAGCAACAAAAACATTGTACACCAGTGTCCATGGCAATATTGTTCATGATAGTGAGCTGTGCCAGGCTGGGGACATGGCTGAGTGATTAAGAGCACCAGCTGCTCTTCCAGAGGTCCTGAGTTCAAAGTCTGCCTGGGACACAGGATGAATTCAAGACCAGTTTGAAATAGAAAAAAAAAAAGTAATATTTTTTTCAATTTCAATTAGTTCTTTATTTAGTCTGATTTTTCACAAACAGAAGGAATATTTTTTTTCATGCTGGGGATATAGCTCAATGGTAGAACACTTGCCTGGCTTATGTGAGACTCTAGGTTCAATCTTCAGTAGTGAACAAAAAAAAGCAAAACAAACAAGTGGAACAGTTCACACTTTCATCAACTGATTCCAAGATAATAAACAAAATATCTTATATTCAAGCAGTAGACTATTATCCAAACTTACAAAGAATAGACAAGGAAATACTCTGCAACATGGATACACCTCTGAGGTATTATGTTAAGCGAAAGAAGCCAATCACAACATGCCATGTACTGTGATATTCTATGTGCAAAATGTCCCGATGAGGAAACTATTTAGAGCTGGAAGGCACATTGATGGTTGTCTAAGGCTGAAATGTACAATGTTTCTTCACAAGGGATATCTGACAAAAATGCTGTAAAAGTAGACTATGAGTATGTAAATATACTAAATATATGTAAATACATGCAAATATACTAAACCCATTGAATTGCATACTTTAAGTGGGTGGACTTTCTGCTATGTAAATCATATCTTAATCATGTTTTTAAAAAGACTAAAGGAAGTGAGAAAAATTGGAGGTGGCAAGTATAGAGAGGTCTGAGGAATTCCTTGAGCCCTTAAAGATTCACCAGAAAATTAACAGTGTACAGTTATATTATTGTAGCCAAGAAGGAGGCTTCCCAGATGAGGTGCAGGCAAGAAGAGCTCCTGGGGCCACTTCTCTGTACCTCCAAGTGGAAGGTCTGCCCAATTCCCTGTCTTTATTCTCCCCCCACACACACCCCCGTTAGCATCAACCACAGTGTCCGAAACACAAGGAGCTGTAGCTCGCTTAAGTTGTGGACCATTTCTGTTTATTATTTTCTCTCCCTTTTCTGTTTGCATGTTACTGGTACATAGGAATGAACCTCTAGTCTTTTTATTAAAGAAGTAAAGACCAGTGTCTGTCTTGGCTGGATCCACCAAGCCTCAGGGGAAACAGAGCAGGGAGGCATCCAGAGGCATTTCTGCAGACAGGGCAGCAATGGATAAATAAACCTCCTACCATAAAAGTCTGAAACTTGCACTGCCCTCCTCAGGCCACGGTCAGGCTCTGGTGGACGCTGCCAGCAAAGATGACCTGTCATTGTTGTTCCCCTTGAAGAAAGGCACACGGGTTTCTCCCAGGAAATTCTCGGCTAGTTCCACCTGCAAGGAGACCCAAACTCCACCAAGTGTGATTTCTGAGGGTTGGCTGGCAGAGCCTTCTTGAGAAGGTAATCACACAATGCTGTCTGGCCTTCAGAGACAGATTCAGAGTCATGGAGAGAGGTCTCCCTGATGCTAGTATCCAGGCACACCTTGGTCCTGCCCCTTGGGAACCTGGCCCCCTCTGCGTATGGCAAGCAGAACCCTCACTGTATGCAGGCGCAAAGGTCCCTTTAAGAGACAAGCTCTTCCCATTCCCAAGTGCTCTCTCTCTCTCTCTCTCTCTCTCTCTCTCTCTCTCTCTCTCTCTCTCTCTCTGTGTGTGTGTGTGTGTGTGTGTGTGTGTGTGTGTGTGTCTTCCCTCCCTTCCCCTACCCTCTTCTCTTCTCACACCCAAACTATGCCTGTGTGGCATATCCTGTCATCCGCCGCAGTCCTTTCCCGCCATGGGAAGGGATCCCTCTCGCACTGTATTATAGCATCTGACCCTCCAAATATGGATGGGGGAAATGCTGTGAGACCACATCATTGAGACCTAAGGGGCTGGAAATTTCTGGTTTCCTCTTGAAATGAGACATTCGAGAGTCATGGAAAAGTACAAGGCAGAGTCACACGCCACTGTGGAGAAGGTGCCGAGGAGCTCATCCTGATAGGGGCCCGACTCCTGAGCGGACTTTCTTCCTGCCACCCCTGTGCCTCGGTGTGAGCCAGGCAGAGCACAGACGGGACTCTGGCTGTGTCCTGGCCTGGTCGCTATTCCCGGGGACATGCCAGAAGAAAGGGGTTGTGATTGTTTGACACAGGCCCCTTCTTGCCCTCTGAAAGCCCTGTTTGAGCTCCTCGTCTGGGCCTTCCGGTTCTCCCAAGCACTAGTGAGTCCTTTCCCCCTTAGTGTCGGCGTCCGACCCCAACATAAATTGTCTCTCTGGACCAGCATGGAGGCGCGGGAATAATTGAGACACAGTTCACACAGCAATATCGGAAGGGAGTCTCAGGGTTCATTCAAATCCTGAAGATCACCTGCGTTTATTCTCAAAACAGCTTTTAACCCCACAGGTAAACTGAGGGGGAAGTTCATTAGCTTTCTGTTTCCGGGGTAGCAGGACTAAAGTCAGGTCCACAGCTCTGTCACCGGCTTGGATTAGCACCTCTTCCCAGGCGATCTCCATAATTACAAAGAAGGGAGCAGAACAACATCAGCCTACCTGACCCAGGCGGCCACCAGTCTGTAAGTGCTGTGACCACCTCAGGTGTGGAACTGTGGTTGAGAGCCTGGCCACCATACAGTGCAGAAATATGTGGCCTGGATGACACTGCCCCCCACCTTAGCTTTCCTACCGACCCAGACTCACTCCTCTTAGCCCATTGGTCCTCTCTTCTCTGCACACGGCGTCCAGTGCTCTGCCCACTGAGGCTCTTCCAGCACACCAGAGCTTGGGCCACCAGGCTTCCCTGGCTCTCTCTTCTGGCTCCAGATTCTCAGGATAGACCAGTTGCTTGTCACACCTCAGATGTGACATTGACCCATCAAGAGGCCACGAGGCTTACCTCACCTAGACAGAACATACCCGATTGTTCCATCACGTTCTTGTAGGGTCAGGTTTCGAGGCCCATCTTTGTTCTTATCTTTCCTCTCCTGGAAAGAACATTAGTCAGTATTTCCTCATTCACCCCAGCCTCTCAACATGGAGGCTGAAAGAGAACCTGAGGTCTGAGGACTGCCCGGGCTCTGCCGCTGATTAGCTGTGAGGCGGCCAAGATGTCTTTGTTTCTCCGAGAACTCATTTCCTCCTCGATCTATTTCCTCATCCACAGCTTTGTCACAGTAAGTGAAATATTGTCACAAAGAACTTACTGCGGAGGCTGAAACAGTCACCATAAGTTTTCAATATATGCCCTTCACATTTACTTTAAGGTTTTCATCTGTTCATTCAGGCAGCCAGCCAGCCAGTCAGTCATTCATTCATTCATGGTGTACTTAGTGATCTTCACGCCAGGCCCTGCAATATGCCTATGTCTTCCAAGAGGAAAGCCACTTAGACCCAGGAGGAACAGAGTGGAGAACTGAGGCCTGCCTCCGCAGCACAGCAGAAGCAAACGCAGCCTGAGCCTGAGGAGGCTGCCCCGGAATTGGCAACAGCGAGTCCATCCTTCTGTGTCTTTAAATACCCTTAGAGCGCTGTGCTAAGGTGAGCATCACATGACAGGGGAAGTGAGAGGGTCCTGGGGGAAATACCCGTTCTTCCTGCTTGTTCGTTACAGAGGGTGGCCATGCCATGGCTGTGCGGAGGGCAATGTCCTTCAGGGAGGCCTTGTTGAATCTGTCTGGGACTGTTCCGGAAGGAGGAAGGGCGGATGGGGTGGAGAGACAGCTGGAATGTTCTGGCCTGCTGTTGAGCGCAGCCAGCCTGCAAGAGAGGAGGGCCTCTGGACATCAAAGGTTCCTTTTGTCCCTTTCCGAGTGGCAGAGCAGCCGGGCCACTGGCTATGACTCAGGCCTGGCCCTGACGTCACCCACGCCCTGCTGCTGGCCTCGGGTTTGTAGCCAGGAACCTGACCAGGGAGTGGTTCTCTTAGCTGCAGCAAATCTCGAAACTGGGAGGCCACTGCTGTGCTCGCTCTATTTCCCCTCAAGCCACCTTATTTCTTCTTCTATTTCTTCTTCTTTTGTTTTAAGCCTTAAGGAGGGCTTTACTTGTAAATCAACTTTCCAAGTGTAAGCAGTCAGAATGAGTGACATGGTGAGAAAATTATGTGGCACAGAGCTCAACCAGGAGTTGAGGAATCCAGAGGAAGAATGCGGTGGGGCCTCCTGAGCCCAGGAAGTTGGCAGCGTGTGGGCTTCAGAGCCAGCACCTCTGAGTAAGTGAAGGCCTCTCAGCCCCTCAGCCCAACATGGTGGGTGCCATCTTGCTCCCAAGAACCAGGCCTGGTAGACCCTGGCCCAGAGGAGGGAGTGGGGACGGCCTTTGGGACACCTTCTAAACATAGCCTCAGAGGGGCCTGCTCTCTCTCTTCCCCAGGGCCCAGCAAGATCAAATAAACAAAAGGTGCTCAGAGGAAACCCTGAGGAGAATGTCCTACTGGGTTGGGGATTCTTGTTTGCTCTGCCCACCTGAGCTCTGTTTTGAGAAGGAAACCAAAATATGTGTCTGGGGTTCTGGACAGTTTGCTTCCTGGATCGTCTAGGGGGTGATCAGACATAAGACAAGCCCCATCCTAGGCAAGCATATGCTTTGCCAGTCAAATAGTATTTTCACACTTAGCGGGGGAAGGGTGGGGCAGGGGATGGATAATGGCAGACCTGGTCAGAAAGGGGCCACAGCCAGCCTGCCTGCCTTGGGAGCACCTTCCGCATGCTCTGTGCTTCGTTATCTCCTTGCTGTCCTGTTTGCCGTTTCTCATTTCCACTTACGTTGCCATTAAGCAGGGACAATAAGCAGAGGTGAAACACAGTTCATCTGTTTTCATATCATCTAAAAACTCCTAGGCCTTTGCATAACCTGTCATTTATGAGTTCTGGAAGTTTCTACTCAAGAAATTTCAGTTTCTATGGAAAAACATTTTTTTTTTCATGGGGCGTGAGAGTCACAGAGCTGACAGACCTAGAGCTGTAACTCAGTTCTCCTGGCTTCTCAAGTCACCTCCCAAGTGACGGTCTCTTTTCTGCAGATTTTCCTCAGCACATTAAGTCGGTTCTTCACGCGCTAATGTGGTTGCGTGTATCTTAGAAAATGACCTTCACGTTAAGGCAGTGGAGAAGTTTGTCTTTTAGCGAGAAACACAAATCTCTGGTGAGTCAACATCCTATGAGGTGAACCATCACACTTCAGTCTATGTTTTGAAGGTCTTGTGTTTTACGTTTTAAATATGATTTTACAGATGAGGCTGTCTTGAAGCGAGGCTGTGCCAATCTGCCATTCCTCTGGCTGAAAGATCTGAGCGCTGCGTGAGAAATACTTTGGTGAGTACCATTTGTCCCTGATGACTCCCTGCTTCTACGTCTCTAATTCTACTTTTTTTTGGGGGGGGGTTGGACAATAAAGAAAAGGGTACAGGACATGGGTACTGTTGCACAGAATGACAACGGCTGTGTCAAAGGGGATATGTGTCACGATAAGCTAATTGCTACCATAAATATAGATTGACTTAAACACAATAGGGTTTGTTTTTAGATCATGTCACAGTGCAGGTTGGTTGGGATAACTCTCTTTCAACCACTCGTTCAGACTCAAGGCTAGGGGTAGAGTTCAGTGGGCGTGCCCGAAGTGCCCAAGTCCCTTGGTTTGATGACCAACAAACACTAACAAAAGCAAAACCTTCAGAGTTTGAAGGAGACTCTGCTGTCAGCAGCAGGTGGTTTTCAGAACCACCAGGGTGTATCTTCGCACCACAGTGGAAAAGAGCAAAGAACCTAAAGAGCGTACAGGGAGGGTCTTACGGGTTGAGGTGGTCCATATCATCTTTCTTCCCATCCCATTGGCTAAAACCCAGGGACATGACTGTAGCTAGCTTAGGGCAGCCACTTCCCAGAGACAACCGTGGAGAGGTTCTGGAGAAAGATAATCTCTTCAGCATTGAGTGTAAAAGCTTGGAAATGCTCAAATATAAGGCGGTAGAGTGGAACAGTGTGTGTGTGGTGGGGAGGGGGTTGGTGGTGGTGGATGGTAGATGATGGGCTGGAGAGAGAGCTCGCTTGGTGCCCTTGCAGAGGACCCAGGTTCAGTTCCCAGCACACACAGGGGCTCATGTCTCTCTGGGATTATCCAGTTCCTGAGGACCCAGTGCCGTCTTCTGGCCTCCTTGGGCACCAGACATGAACATGGTGCACAGCCATACTTCCAGGCAGGCAGATAAGTAGCAAGTGTACACATGTAAGATAAAAAATAAATCTTATAGAAGCATATTTAATGACAAGCATATAGGGTACACACCTGTAAACCCAGGTAGGAGACAGAGACAAGAGGGTTGCTCATGAGTTTAAGACCAACTGGTCTCATACTGAGTTCCAGGCTAACCAGGGCGACATAGCAAGACCTTATCTCAAAACAACAGCAAAAATTAGGAGATATTTAGAATTCACTATGGGACACTCACAGGTTTTACCTGGCCATGAGGGCAAAGAACAGTGAGAGAAATTTCCCAAGATGCCTCTGTCCATTCTAATCCTAAGATTGAGGTAAACACATTCCTGTTGCCAGTGGCCAGTGAAACAGGAAGGGCAAACTCTCCTTATTTTTCCTCCCTCTATTCTCTTGTTTAGGTCTTTTCTGGCTTTGCTCCTTTCATGTTCTTGAGTCAAGCAAACTAGCTGCCAATGGGATTGTGCTCCCACAGCTATAAGCTGCAGTGATGTATAGGAACGTGCCTGGAGCCCTGAGCTATGGTTCTGCCCAGTCCTGGAGAATTTGGGAGACTCTTCTACCCCATCTGTACCAGGCCCTACAGTGCTTTATTAGTGAGAGGGCTCCTCTAAGAAGAGACCCTCAAATAAAACTATTTGAAAAATATCTTAATATAGACTATAAAAGACTTGGACAGGAACATTAATGCTAACCCCATGAGTTACACCCAATGTATAATTCTGCCTTTTTCTTTTCGGGAAGTCTCATTTACTGAAACAGTGAGGGGCACATGTATGAGCCCTATTTGGAGAGCCTTGTCTCACTTTATAATTTATGTAGATTTTTAGCCATTGTTGGTTTTTGTAGAATTCTCTTCTCACTGGTAAATGTCAGGAAAGGGCTCCAGTAAAGATCTGTTCAGGCTGCCTGGTACATAGTTCTCTAGATTTGTGGTCAGTATCTGTCTAAGCAAATTAAATGTTGCCACTAGGCTTGATACTCCTGGCTTCCACATCCCTACCCTGAAGAGCGAGCATTGTCCATTGTGTGGGAAGATCTGGTCCTGGCCAGTTTGATAGCCTCTTAGACTGCTGTTCGTCCCTTCACATCAGGAGTGGGCTGAACAAATAGCAAGTTGTTTTGTTTCAGTTTTTCAAAAATACGTCCACCTCTGAAGGTGCACTTTCTGGGGTTGTTGAGCCCTAAGAATGTCTACTGAGCAGGCTGGGAAGATGGGAGAGTCAAGACTAAAATATCCCGAGTGTGGGAATGCACAGCCCACTGGAAGCCAACACCTGACGGAGTGAGCTGAAAAGACGCACAAGATCTCAAAAGTTCTGTCTTACCAGAGTTTTCCAGGAAATGCAGAGCCAAAGGCCACAGGCAGGAAGAACAGTGTCATGGCCCCTGACTTAGGAGCTGGGCTGCACCAGTTACTTCCTCACACTGTGACAAAGCGCCTAGAGGGGGACACATTTATTTGGGCTCACGGTTCCAGAGAATTCACTCCACGGTGGTTGTGCTCCTAAGCAAAAGGATGTGGCAGCAGCGATACATAGTGGGAAGTCATGGGACCAGAAAGAGGTCTATGAAGGGACCAGGGCAGAATAGAGTTGTGAAGACACGCCCTCCCTGACCTGCTTTTCCCAGCTAGGTCTCATCTGCCAAAGCATCCAGAACCTCCAGTATTATCGCCAGTCGAGGGCCATGTGTACAAGCCTGTGAGCCCACAAGGGAACATTTCAGATTCAAACCTTAACACTGACTAATCATGGCTTATTAATTTCAGCTACCATCTGATATAATCCCCTCAATATATATAGCATAGCAAATTGATACAGGAGTGATTTCTGACATTTCTAGCTATACTGTATGACAAGGAGAAGTGTGTGACCACCAAATCGAGTAACCAGAATTTCATTACTGTAAACATGTAATATCTGAAAGAAAGCCATAGAGCCTTATGACCACCTGACATTATTAGGATGGCAGGCGGGGGTGACCTCAAAGGCATCACCAGCAGGGCAGGATTGTGCACAAGCACACAATTCATACTTTTATATTTGATATTTTTTAAATGGCACCAAAATAGATCTCACAGGAAAAAAAACTTTCATAAGTTTGTTTCACTTTAATCTTATATTTTATTATTTTTCATTTTAATCATACATGAGTTGTGTAATTCACATTGGAGACACCAGGGTCTTTGCAGGGTTAGGTCATCTGAAGAAGTGTGCCTGCCCTTGTGTATCCACAACGAACACTGACAAGTTGAATAGGACAGCTTCACATGGACATCTGGGTCTCAGAGGTTATAGAGTTCTTGAAGCACAGATACGCTAGCTCCCTTCTTCCTGGTTCAGCATTATGAATGCCCTGTTACCCTTTTTAAAGAGTTTTGCAAAGAGCTCACGTCGTATTTACGACAGCTAAGAATTCATAGTAATTGGCCTTTGTCATTTCTCACACTGAAATCCCCTAGTTCTCGTCAAGAACCAATTCGGAAAACACCACACAAAGGACTCTGGGGTTTTGTTGTTAACTCAAGAAGCCTCTGGTTTTTACCAGAACTTTCAAGCTCCTTCTCACCTTCAAAGTAGTGTTTTATTTCGTTGAGACCGTTAAATTGAGTAAGGTTCCGCGCGGAATGGTTTGGGCAATGAGGACTGTGAAGACCAAGTCAGCGTGCTTGTGACAATTGCCACCGCATGGTCAGCGTTGGCGTCTTGGCTTTGGAGATTGCTATGAAGTAGCACTGTTTTGAAACAAGAAAAATTCTCCCTGAATCGCCTGCATCTGTGATCCTTAGCAACATGCCTAAGCAAAACACATGGTACAACTAGTTCAAAGCCACTTGGTCAGGTATGGGTGTGGGCCAGCGGCTCAAAAGCGCCAACTTCACCAAAGACTTTGAGAGAAACTGGTTGAGCATCTCTGTGCCGAGAGCTGATTCCTGGAACTCTACTGAGGGTCCCAGCACATGGGAACAAGGCAGGCTTGATGTCTACTCTGTGGAAGCAATCTTGATCACTTTTCTGTGGCTGTGATACAATGTCCTGACAAAAGTCACTCGAGGGAGCAGGGCTTTATTTTGCCTCAGTCTGGGATTGTCTACCGGTGTGGTTGGAAAGTCACGGCAGCAAGAGCTTGAAGCCGCCGGACACAGCACATCCACTAACCGGGAGCAGAGAGTAAGGAATGTTCCTACTCAGCCTGCCTTCTCCATTTCATGAGGTACAGGATCCCCACTCAGGGAATGGTCCTGCCCACAACGGAGATGGGGTTTCCCACAAGAATTAACCTAACAAGATAAATTCTATCGCAGATACTCTCAGAGGCTAACTCTCAAATAGTCGTTTCTCACAGGTATACCTGGAGGCCCAAGCCCTAAGCGATTCTAGAGCCTGGCTAGGTGACAGATGATACTGACCATCCTAGAGGCACTGATTTGGGTTTGTGCTTCCTAAGCTACATGAAAGAGGGCCGTCAGTCTGTCTGCTGTGATGGGGGTTACCCTTCTATCCAGAATCTCATCACAGGAGGAAGGGAGTAGCCAGTAAAAAGGCCTTTCTCGTTGACTTAAGTTCAAGGTAGCAGCTATATCAAGGCGCCTTGCAAGGGAGTAGGTTAGGATTCCCCAGAGACAGGCTGCACCCTTCATCTGCATCTGGGCCACGCTTGGCTGGACTTACAACTTCATTACAACATTTCTCTTCCTTCTTCCGTTCTACAGAAGACAAATTCCTTTTTAGTTTGCAGTTTTAGTTTTTGTTTTTGTTGGGTTTTTTAAATGGCTATTATCTTTGCACTGGCATATTTTAATTTAGCCATTTTTAAATGGATATTTTGATTGCCTCTGGTGGTCCACTGTTACAAATATATAAACACTCTTGAACGTAAATCCTTGTGGGCAATTTAAGGAAAATCCCCAGAAATGGAAGTGTCAAGTTGAATGATCTGTTTTTAAAGTTACCAGTTGGTAAATGCTGGTCCACAGATCATCAGTGTCTAACTCAGAACCTGGTCCCCTGAGGTTTCTCACATGAAAACACATGTTCACAGGTCCCTGTGACAACAGAAACTCTGACTGTAGTCCCAGACATGTTATATTCATCCATGTCACTCTATGGAGACTTCGACCGACCCATGTCTAAGAATCACCTGTTATCTTTCAAACATCAGGAATATACACAGTAACACACCCTCCCTATTCTTATATCCATCAAAGCCTAAGAACTACTTACTTGTCTGTCTGGTTTACTACCTAATCAATTCTAGGCATTTTTACACAGAAGAAACGTTAGCGAGCCCTGGGCTGGGATACTGTCATAGTCTGCACTGCTATAACAAAACACCTGGCAAATAAAATCATCACTGAAAAAGTATTTAGTTTACAGTTCTGGAGGTTCAAGAACACGGAGCTAGCATCTGCTCTTCCCTGATGAGGGCCTCTGGGCAGATGACATCACCGTGACGGGAGCACCTGCTACACAGAAAGAAGGATTCAGGAGAGGCACCAGGCTTATTTACAGCAACCATTCTCATGGAAACTAATCCCATCTCACAAAACCTACAATGATTCCTTCAGTGGGCAATGCCCTTATGACCTAATTACCTCCTTCCCCGAGCCTCACTTCTGGATGGTCCCACTGCCTCAACACCACCACTCTGGGGGCCAAGCCTCCGGCACATAAACTCTGGAGGAAAAACTGTACCCAAACCATAGCACACATCCAAACGACAAATGAAAGATTCTTTTTGGCTTCTGAGTTTTAGCTTTATCTGGAATGAAGATGATTATTAGCTTGGGAACCAGGAAAGCTTGTTGTAAATATGAGAGCAGTAAAGTAAACATAGATCATTTGCCTCCTAATGGTCACCCAGAGATTTATTGGCAGAGGGACCTAAAGATGTCCAACCTTCTGGTAGTAGACAAAAGGAACCAACAAGAAGACAACTCCTGAAGCAGCTCCTTGCCTCAGTCAAGGAAACTGTGACTGTTCTCTGATAGGTAGGGTCATATCTCAGTACTCACACATACAGTATGGACCTCGGAGGGGCGCAGGTCATTCTCTTGGTCACCTAATGATGCCAGACCCCTGTGATCTCCTATCCCTGACATGGACTTAGGAGGACATAGGACAGTCATGCAGAGAGCATCTGTAAGATACTTTTCTTCAGAACTGAGCCATGGTGGGTTGAAGGACAGAAGGTAGGACGGCAGAACAGCGTCATGGCAAATGCCAGGCTTAAGTGTGTGGGCGGATCTCAGGTCAGGAGACAGGAACTGAAAAGAAGACAGAGCCAGGGTTTGTTGTGGAGCCCCGGTGGATCCCACCCCCAGGAAGAATGTGATGACGTGCCGAGCCAGGGGAGGTGTCTGTGGTGTCTGCAAGGTGCTGTGACTGAGCCTTCTCACCAGGGAAGTGGGGACACTGAGCCAGACAGCAGGGACTGGAGCATGAAGCCACAGAAATGGGTGAAACAGTAGTCGCAGAGAACTATTGAACAAACCCAACCAAATCCTAAAATCTCTGTCATCTGAGAGGAAGCACACTGCAGAAATCATTGGCCCACGCCCGCCAGTCACCTAACGGTCTCTGATAGCCCCGCACTTCCTCCCATTCTTCTGCCTTAACTGCATTTGCCCTTCACTTTTTGTTTGTTTTGAGACAGAGTTTCTCTGTGTAGCCCTGGTTGGCCTCTGTAGACCAGGCTGGCCTCAAACTCAGATATTCACCTGTCCCTGCCTCCTGAGTGCTGGGATTAAAGACCTGCACCACCCTTGTTTGCCTTTCAAATTCTGCCTCTACAGACCGCACCACTGTCGGCAGGTCCTCTGTGCACCTTCAGACACCACAAACCTGCACATAGTTCCTCTGAGGCTGCCCATGCCTGCAGCACCAGCTGGTAAGGAACAAAGCCCAGGGGTAGCACTTCAGCTGTGCCCGTCTGCATGCTGAGACACCAGAGAGGCTGATGCTCTCGCCAAGCGTCTCCACTTCGGCACATCTCCTCATCTCGTTACTGTCCTCGACCCCATTGCTAACTCTCGATTCTTGACTTTCTGGTACAAATGTAGGAGGGCAAGCTGTGATAAACACAGATTCTAGTAGCGTTTATACTCTCCCTCAAGTCTGGGGCTCAGCTGATGCAGGCTGCTATTACCGGAATGACTGGGGCAATCCATGTCCTCACTATATCTGCTCTATATGAAGCTCATGTTCCTGTTGTCTTGCAAAATTTTCTTTAAAATTTTTTTTCTTTTTTCTTTTTTTTTTTAGTGCTGGGCATGGTGGTGCACACCTCTAATCCCAGCACTCAGGTGCCAGAGACAGCAGGGTCTCTGTGTTTAGGGCCAGCAGCTTGGTCTACATAGTGAGTTCCAGGACAGCCAGAGCTACATAGTGAGACTCTGTCTCAAAATAAACAAACAAATAAACAATTTATTTAGATTTATTTTAATTTATGTGGATGAGTGTTTGTTGGCATGAAAGCGTGTGTACTCTGTGCCTGCTGCCCTCAGAAGTGAGAAGAGATCAGATCCCTTCTAACTAGAGCTAGAGACGGCTGTGAGACACCATGTGGGTGCTGAGAACCAAACCCAGGCCCGCTACAAGAACAGTCTCTGCAGCTCCCTTCAACATTTTCAGGACCGAGCATCTTCTGGTACTTAAATGACATTCTGGCCACTCAAAGGACCGGGTCCTCGGGCTAGGAAACTGGAGAGAATGGTACCTCCATACCTAACCAGTGGGAGAGAGAAGTCAGAGTTCCAGGACATTCAGACAGGGTTTCTACATCCCATCGAAGAGTCTATGTGGTCACAGAGCACAAAGTCCAAAGGCAAACAGTGTTCAGTAGGTCTTCTGATTGGCAGGTACTGCTGGAGGCCTTCCTTACTCCTACCTGTATATACTGACTCCATGCCCCACCTCCACTATAAAAACAAACATCTACACAGTCTATGACCATAGCAGTAGGAAGGTTCTAGCCCAAGAAAATTCTCCGTGAATTTGTATCACTCATCTTATCTTATAGAAGCAAGCACCACTAGTTCAAGGGGGTACTGGCTCAAAGAGGTTTAGCAGTTCCTGATGGGGATATCCCATCACTGCAGCCAGGAGCAAGTGAGCAAAACTGAAGGCTCATCCCAGGCAGAGAGACCAGCAATTGCCCATTATCTAAAAGCCAGGCAGCATAAACTGCCATGTGGACAGGAAAGCCGGGAGAGGGAGAGCTTTTTAGTGACCATGCTACCCAGGATCAGCAGCCCCAAACCTTACCCCCATTTTATTGTACGTCAGCAAAAGGAGCCACTGTGTATCTACCAGAATGACTCAATAGAAAATGCTACTGTCACCAAGTGCAGGCCACGGGGTGGGAAAGCTGGATGCCTTGGGCCTTTCTTTCCCGTAAGAATGTAAGATGATCCAGTCATTCTTTGAAACAGCTGATAGTTTTCTTACAAAGTTGAACATTCTTTCCATATGATTCAGCCAATCCGCTCCTGGACACATACACAAGAGACAGGAAAGCTTACATTCACCTAGCGATCTGTCTGTGTATACATATCCGTGGCTTTGCATGTAACACCTACAATCTAAAGGCCAGCCAGAGAGTCTTCAATAGGTGAATGGGCAGCCAGCTGTAGAGTGGGCCACACTATCCAGGAAAAGGGCACCCTTTGGCCTACAAGTGGAATGGGTCAGAAGGCCCTCCCACAGGGTGAACACGCTCATCTCAAAGGGTTACACAGATGCAGACCACTTTCAAGGGGACTCAGTCGCAGTGAGGAAGAGGAGCTCCATGGCTGCCATGGCCCAGGACTGGGGGAGGCTGTGACTCTAAGGAGGTCCAGGGAGTGGTAGTGATGGACGTCCTGATGGTGCTGATGCTGTGTGAGAGAGCTGCAAAACTACTGCGACAGAGGGCACATGAGAAACCAGAAGCTCCATCCCCGAATCCCAGAATCAGTGTCCCACAGCCTGTAAGGGTCCCATCCTTTCTTTACCGTTTTTGTAACGTCTCATGACTCCTCCCCACTGCCAAAAACAGAAAGAAAAAAATATTTTTAAAATTTCTTAAATATTTGTTTTTCAAAATAGGGGGCAGGTAAGGTGGCTTAGCAGTTACGAACACTTGGTGCTCTTCCAGAGGACTTAAGTTTGATTCCCAATGCCCAGGCCAGGAAGCTCACAACCATACATGACTCCAGTTCCAGGGGATCTGACGCCTCCAGCCTCCATGTCCACACATCATACACATATACACATACATAATTACAAACAAAAAATAAGGTATGGAGAGATAACTCAGTGTTTAGGGACATGTATTGTTTTTGTAGAGGGCCCGAGTCCCAGTCCCCAATCAGGCAGTTCACAACTGTCTGTCAGTTCAGCTCCAAGAGATCCAACATGCTTCTGAGCACATGCGTATGCACATGCATACACATGCACACATGCATATGATAATAATAATAAAATAAACCTTTTTAAAAAAGTTTTTCTAAATGAAAAAGAAGAAGATGCAGAGGCCATTTCCTAGCCCAGGGAAGCGACTGTTCTATTTACGTGACTGGTGTCTAACTTGTGGTTGGATAAGCCTGTCCAATATCCTGGCAGCTGTGTCCTCACTCTCTCCTCCCAGGCAGCCCAGTTCCGTGGAATCACAGCTCAAATAGTCCTGCTCTCAGTGTGAACAGGCCCTCATCCCACTCCCTGAGGCTGTAACTTCAAAGCTAAGCAAAGACCCCGAGATCTAAGAAATGGCCACAGCGAAAATCAGGACAATCGTTCTTCTCGCCCCACACCATAATTTCGCTTCCAGAACGTGCTTTGTCTGCTCTGCAGACAATAATACGGATTATTCTCTTCACCTCCGCCCAGCGGCCTAGCCTTAATGGAGGGAGATTAACCCTTCTTCGCCCCCTTTCAATCTTGTTTAGCTGAGAGCTTGCTTGCCGCAGCGGTACTGCAAGCGGGGCACGAACACGGCTGAACGCTCCAAAGCGAGGTGGTTACCGTCCCTTTGAAGCATGGGCACTGCTGCTGAACGCTCCAAAGCGAGGTGGTTACCGCCCCTTTGAAGCACGGGCACTGCTGCTGAACACCTTTTTGCCCAACTTGGCCCTGAAAGGGCGATTTTGAAATTGAACTTGTGAGCTGCCTGGGTCTGTAGTATGGAATTGCATAAGAACAATGACATTTGGGTCAAGGGAGATTCTGAGCTCAATCCCTAGGAACCATCGTCCTAGAATCTACGGTTTATTCATTTATCCCTGACCCTACAGAAGGGTCTCCAGCATCACTTGAGATTCGGGCTGCAGTGTACGTGACATCCTGTGCGGAAGTGATGATGTATCTACGTACAAGCCACTGTCCCACCACCCTCCCTCCATTACTAGCCTCAGCCCCTGGTTTCCTGCCGTGTCTTATTTATGTGTGTGTGTGATTCATTTCAAGACCATGAGAGGGACAGAGGTGTGAGTTTTTCAGGCCTGGGGATGAGCTGGTCATCGGGACAGGAAAGGAAGCAGTTTAAATTGCTGACTTTTCGCACCACTCAACGCATCTCCGAGGCTTGTGCTGTTTTGTTTCTAAGCCATGCTGAACAACAGAAAACGAAACTTGCAGCTTATTTTTAGCCGTTCATGCTAACTCATGAGATGTTTCTTTGCAAACCAAATAGAAGAAAGGTGACTTCAACTAGCTAAATTTAGAATGACTTACAGCGATTAAGCCTGGGTCTCTGACATTACCCAAGTATCAAAGATGCTTGGGCCTAGGAATTTTGAGCCTATACTTACATATTTTGTTTAAAATTATTTTTAATTGAGCTTTTTAAAGATGTAAATGTATTTGCTCCAGAGGAATTGAGAAACACATTATAAATCCTCTTTGGGCATCTGATCATTTTCATGTAATCTGCAGCAATTTAATAAGCAAGTTGACAGTCTGAAATTCCTTCTAGAAGGAACCAGATGATAAAATCACAAAGAGCAGAGCCCTAGACAAGGAGTTCTGTTTCTATCCTGTTGTAAGGTCCGACTGTACTGTCTTTGACCGCGGAGTGTGTAGACGACGTTTCCCAAACTATCTTCCCCATCCTATAATTCTGTGAAACTCACTCAGGCACCAAGACCCAGGGGAAACAGGAGGTGCTCTTTGGAGGTGGAGGTGGTCTTGTGGGGCCACCCTCATTTCCATTTCCCCTTTCCCTGTCCCCAAAAGGGCAGGTTTCACAGCTTCTCAGTCAGCTTGGGGTTTTTCTTTGAGGAGTGAGTGATGAAACCTTCGAAAGGTCTCCATAGAAATCTCCATCTGTCTCTCGTGGGCCGAAGTTCTCCATTTTAGGAAGCGTCTTGCTAGCCCCAAGACCAAAGCTGCCACTGGTAGTGAGGGAACTAGCGAAAGAATCTCATGACTTAAGTTAGGAGTCAGTAACAAACTCTGGTGAGTCATTTCACTGCATGAGGCAAAACTCCAGGTGCCCTGGGAGACACAAAGATCCCACAGGAGGCAAGCCCAGAGACTCAGGTAATGACGGCTGCTTCAACCAGCAAATGCTTGCTCCGCTTTTTGTTCAGTACAAGGAAAAGGAGTCACTGGGATGTGGGTTGAGTCGCCTGGGCTGAGGTGGGGCACGCGGTACTCACTCAGTACTTTAGTTTATCTGGTGAAAGAAAAGACCAGTGCACTCCTAGGTTCAGTCTGGGAATATCTGTTGTCCAGGGGAAGGACATATGGGAAGGATAATTCTCTCACATGAGGTAGATGCTGTAATGTATAGGAAATCTTATTTACAGTCCCACCTTTCTCTTTCTACCCAATTATCATTTTCTCTAGAAAGAGAAACAGCCTCCCTGCCGGATCGGTATTTTCCTAGTTCCAAGTCTAGACTAGCCTAATCGTTTTGTTTGTCTGTTTGATCAGTGGCAGGTGATCATGGCGGTAAATGGGCTTGGTGTGGCAATGCCACTGACCGAATAGACTCAAGGTCGTCTAAATAATGTTCTTCAACCAGCACTCTTCAGACCCACTAAGACGTGAAAGCAGAGCTCACACAGTTGCTAAAGCAGATGCAGTGATGTCCCTTGTGACGGTGGCACCTGGGGAGGGGGTTCCAACCGAGGATGTCTTGTCATTTGGACTAGCTTGGGTTGAGTGGCACAGCCTCCTGTTCATCTTACCAGTTTTTATCTTTCCTTTGTTGAAAACTTGTGTTTCGGTTTCCCCTTCTCCTTCTGGCTCTTTCTTGGAGTATCTGCCTCTGTGAGTTCCCCTAGACTTCGGGTGTATCGGGCTCTGTGTAGTCCCCAAGGCTTCTGCCTGACTGGGCTACCAGATCTTTCCCTAGACTTCGGGCATATCGGCCTCTGTGTAGTCCCCAAGGCTTCTGCCTGACTGGGCTACCAGGTCTCTCCCAGGTGCTCACAGGTGGAAGTAAAAAGTTGAAACCTAAGAACTGAAGGCTTCTTAGTGTTCCAATAGCTCGGGCAAGCCAACTCACTCATCCCTCACTAGACAGAGCGAGATAATCCTCTCCCATTCCCAGGCAGGGTGGAACGGGTTGATAAGAAAGCCCCTTTGAGAGCCATCTCACTGGCTTACAAAACTGCTGACAATTAATCAAAATAATCTGCCACAAGATGCAAGGAGGCAGGAGGCTTGGAATCCAGCTCTTGGTCTACTCAACCTGGAAAGCAAGTTGGGATGGGTTCTTTTAGGATCACGTACAAATAGAACTTCTAGATATATGTATATACGTACAGAAGGGATTTTAGATCAGAACAAATGAATAGAATAATCCCAGCACTCAGGATGCAGAGGCAAGCAGATCTCTGAGTTGGAATAACAAGCTCCGGTCTAAATAGCAATCTCCAGGATAACCAGTGTTGCTTATTTCAAGAAAAGAAAGAAAGAAAGAAAGAAAGAAAGAAAGAAAGAAAGAAAGAAAGAAAGAACGAACGAAAGAAAGAAAGAAAGAAAGAGAAAATAGGGAGTGGGAGGGGAGGGAAGGAAGGGAAAAAGAAAGAACAAAAGGAAAGAAAAAGAGAGAAAAAAGAAAGAGCAGCTGTTATAATTCATTCATTAAAATGATACATTTAACCATTTAGCTTAGTTGAGGAGAATTAGGCTCTTAAATACACACATAAGTCATGAAAGAGGATATAACTTAAATGTTTTTCTACTTTCAACTCTGTCATAGTTTTTTTCTTTCTTGTTCTTTTTAATGGTAGAAAAGTGTGATACAATGTAGTTGAGAGCGAAAGTATAAAATCCTAAATAAAACCCCATGGTCTCAGAATGGCCACTCTAACTGTACAGAAGTTCATTCGCTGTAGAGAGTTTGGGACTGGGAAAGTGTTTATGTGAGTGGCTCCCTTAGTCTAGCTGTGTGATGTTTCTATTTGTGAGTTCCTTACAATAAAGTAAATTTTTAAAAAGTTCACTAAAAATATATACATGAGCCACAAAGAAGAGAAAAGGTGTGGGCTGGGGAACAGCCACCACCTGAGACCAGACTCTGGCTTCCACATGCATGCATACACATGTGCATGTGTACCCCTCAAAACACATATAAAGATACCCACACATACACACACAAAAAAGGAAAAATACATGTTGGGGAAAGGGCCTCATATTATGTACCTGATTTTCTGTTTAAAAATTTTTTAAACATTCTTTAAAAAAAAATTCTGTTCAAAACAAAAAAATACTGTTTGTAACTTGAAACCAGGCTGACCTCAATGATTTATGCTGACCTTTTCATTCACTACTAATTTAGACTTTTGAAAGTCAGGTAATCTATAACAAATTTGTTCATAAATGCTAAACATAGTAGGTATAAAAGGAAGCCAGCTGTGGTTTTTACTACAATGATTAGACGAACTAGCTTATTATGGGTGCAATTTGGCGGCAAATCTGTATACATGTGGTGCCCGAGAGCAAACTCAAACCGAGCTACACCGCAAGCCTAAGGGGTAATATGGAAAACTGGACTTTCCTCAATGAGATGTTAGCATGTGCAGAAGTGCAAACTTTGCCCAGCTACTGCATGCCAATAACCATTTACAAACTGCAACAAGCCTCCCTCCAAAGTTGGTACTCTACTTTCTACTCCCAATTTCCCAACATGGTCTCCTTGGTTTTTCTTGTTTGTTTGTTTGTTTTTTGTTTTGTTTTTCTTTTTTCAAATGGTCAGGTCCAGGCTGTCTCTGGTTGGTGATCGTCTAAGTATCCACAATTCCATGAGAACCCTCCCCCCAGATGTCTGAGAGGATTTCTGGAGTTAGGTAGAGATGAGATACAGGATGCAGTTTCATCCCTTAGGGTTGGGGGAAGGTACAGGCTTTCGATCAACTAGTCTCAGATTTTAATCCTAGTCTCTACATGATGGTTATCTTTAAAACTGATGATAGTCAATACTGTAGGATATTGTACTATCAGGATAGAATTTATTACTATAACACAGTTAAAATATTAAGTATGATTTTCAGCTTTGATCAGCACACAGAAGTTCCTACGCAAATCTCTGGACAAGACGTAGCCATTGGAAGTATGATGGACTTTCTTAAAAATGCCAGCTAAATTATCATCCCATTATGTTTTAGATTTTCTTGTCTGAGTATCACAAGTGTGCCGAGGCCCATGGAGTTCAGAAGAGGATGGTGAGCCCTTTTGAACTAGAGTTACAGATGATTGTGAGACACCATGTGGGTGCTGGGAACCAAGCGTAGGTTCCCTGAAAGAGCAGTCAGTGTTCTTAACTGCTGCGTCAATTCTCCAGCCTCCCAAAGTTATTTTAAGTCATTGATAAATCACTTTATTGCAGGTTGAGGTAGCGCACACCTTTAATCCCAGCATACAGGAGGCAGAGGCAGACAGGCATCTCTGAGTTTGATGTTAGATCACCTACACAGTGAGTTCCTGGTCAGCCAGGGCAACACAGTGAGAGTTTGTCTCAAAGAACACAGCCATTGATATTAATTAATTAAAGAAGGAAAGAAAAAAGAAAGAGAACTACCAAATTGTTTCCAAGCCTGAAAATAATCAACATTATAAAAAAAAATCTGTTTTTTATGTTTACATAAGAATTTAAACAAAAATGTTATACATGGTAAATATTTATTTTTAAAATTCAGCTGACTAGCTAACCTGATCATGGGTTCACCTAGTGGTATGTAGATTAGGTATAAAATGAAACCAGCTGTAATTTTTAAAGCTGTGAATGGCACCAAGAAACATGCAAAGCCATCCAAATGTTTATAACCCAGGGATTCCTCTGGGACTCAGTGCCCTGCCTTGATGGTTTTTTTCAAATGAGAAGAGTCGGGCTTTGTTCGTACTTGAATTATGTACTTTGCATAAGCCGTGCAATTTAACTTTAACCCACAGGCCCGGAAATAAAATTAGCTCCGCCCGCAGAACGCAGAGGCCAAAGAATAACACGCCAGTGAGAGTCTCTCCTGCCTTGCTCTGCGCTCCAGCTCCTTCTTGCCGCGCTGTTTTGGGAACCTGTGTTTGACTTGTCCAAGCCTACAATTTTCACTGTGGAGAAGGGATTCTCATTTGAGTTAATGTCTGTGCATGTGCCCTGAGGATGAAGGGCATGTGATTTTTTTTATTTTTAAATCCTAAGCAAATGCATATCTTTGCCACTTGTAATCGTGACAAAGCTTAAATAATTCAGGCATGAGCGTGCCTTTCTTTTTTTCCAGTACAAAACAAGATTTATTAGTTGACAGCATCTGCCCAAACAGACTCCTTCCTCAGAATATTTACAGCTAGAATTCATGTTTGCTTAACCCAAGTAGGCTTGGTGAATATATCACGTTTGATCACTGGGGACATCACAAAATAACATTCGATATGTGGGGGTTTCTTGCTCATTTTGACACAAATAGTAAACAAGGATACCCCACAGAGAGGTGTGGAAACCCTTTGCCCTGGCATCTGGTTATAAGAAGTACCCGTATAGGGCCCAACCACAGCCACCACCCTGACCTACAAAGCAGCCCTTCTCAACCTGTGTCTTGACCCCTTCGGGGGTTGGACAACCCTTTCACAGGGGTCACACATCAGACACCCTGCATGTCAGATAGTTACATCACGATTTATAACAGTAGCAAAATTACAGTTGTGAAGTGGCAATGAAAACAATCTTATGTTGGGGTCAGCACAACGTGAACTGCATGAAGGGGTCGCAGCATAGGGAAGGCTGAGAGCCACTGACATAGAAGGACGTGACACTATCCACTCATCTCCAGGGGGCCTGAGATGGATGACTGCCGTTGCCATCAGCAGTTATTAGCCCAGACAGAGGAGCCACTGACTTGGCTTAATAGCATCACCACTGATTCTGTATCCCAATAATGCTTTGTGAATGTGTAATGTGACCTTCTAGCCTTCCGACGTCATTCATGGGGACTAGCTCAACAGACACTGGGTGTCCACGTGCCAAGGTGTTTCCATCACCCTTCTTCAACTCTTCTTTAAGGGCTCTGCTTTATAGATGATAGTTATATAGTAGTTAGCTTGGTGCTTGTAACTTCACATAACCGTCTAATTCTAGACCGCCTTGGTAAAGAAGAAATTAGCACATGGACACTCCATTCTAATTTTCTGTCGCTGTCAATGTTGTTAGCCAGAGCATCAAGTGCCCTGATGTGGGGGTGGGAAAGAGGGCTCCACCACTGGTGTTAGTGACACCAGAGCTACCATTTCCTTTCTGGAGCACTTGTGAGAGAGGAGTGTGCTTCAACAGAAGGCGACTTGCTGTGGATCAGGTAGGACTCACTGTCCCGACAGCCTACCCCACTGACAGAATAACACCTATAGGCTAGAGATCGGCAGGGGTGCTTCCCGCACAGTCAGCTGCCAATCACTTCTGAGGGAGAAGATAGAATTCAGACTGAAGCAATCCAGTTGGGAAGCCTACTACCTATGCCGAGGTGTTCCGATGGCTTTTCTCCTCTAAACAATTTCTAGGGTGCGCGAACGCTTTGCTAACCTCGTTATTATCAGGCAGCTCGTACAGAGAATAGAGTCACTGGAAAACTGGCAAACCAGGAAAACATTAATTCATTGGTGCATTGTTAAAATTAATTAACAACGGCATATTGGTGATGCAATAGGCAATTAAAGACTGTATGAGGAGAAAAATGTAAAGATTGCATATTTAAAAATAACCTCAGAGCATTTCATAAAAATGCTAGCTTATATCTGGGCTCTGAGGGTGGAGGTGGATATGGTTTCTTTGTAGAAAAGAATCTGTCTTGCTTTCTTAAAATAAAAACTTCTTGTTATACAGTGTGTTAAATAATTTTTTTTTCTGTTTTTAAATCTGCTGGTGGGATCTTTAAAAAAAAATCTACCAAGCTAACCTATTTTTCACATCGGAGACGTAGCCACACTGGCTTTGTAGAAAAATATAATTTGCTTATGAAGTGTTTCTTTAAAATCCTGAATAAGCAGCCATTTAACAGTTTTGTTCCATGTGTTAACATTTTGTTGCAAATTAAGCTCTAAGTGTGTGTGTGCGTGTGTGTGTGTGCGCACACGTGTGTGCATGCATGTTTATGTGTATGTATGAGAGAGAAGAAAGAATGAAAGGGTCTGTGCATATGAGTTCTTGAAGGATTTTTAAAATTAAAATACAATAATTAAAAATAATTTAAAAATAATTTCTCATAATTATGAATTGGATTCTATAGACAGCGATCCCAGTTTATTGCATACAGTCACACTAGGTCCCATCAATCCTGAGCAGCGGGGGAGGTGGCACTGAGGAAGACATGAAATTTGGTGTCTGAGTAGATGAGATTTAATTTGGGGGAGACATTTCACTCATAAAATGGATATCAGCCCCGACCTCCTAATGTCAATGCCATGGTGCAAGTGTAGCTCAAATAAACCTCAAAGTAAAACAAAGGGACATCGCCTCTGGACACACACCGCCTCCCCTCCAGCGTGTACCGTCCATTACCTTTGGTATTCCTGTAACTGGCTTGTTCGCTTTGGAGGGGGAGGGGGAAGACAAATCCCTCCGCGTTTGCTATGTTTGGAACACATACAGTATGCTGCTGTAAATCTTACTATTATTTAGGTCAATATCCTAAAGATAGCTTTAATTGTTTATGAGGGCAAACTGTACATCCTAAGGAAGCTGACATAATTTCTTTTTCTGTACTGATTTTCTTGGGCTTCTCACTGTAAGGAAAGTCTCTTCCATCTTCATACAATTATGTCTGCAGCGGTATCTGCCATTCTGTTCTGCAGATCCATTTAGCCGGATGCATTTACACTGCCTGTGGTTAAAGGTTATAGAACGGATACAGACAACTGATCATGCATTCTTCTACAAGCCTGCCGCCACCTTAGGGTTTTGAAAAAAAAAACAATCTACAAATGCTATTCCCTTTTTCAGAATCCGTCTTCACTCGGCAGTAGCTTAGCAGGTTTGGGTTTTTTTTTTTTCATTTTTTTTTTCTGCTGCTGCTAGCAATTCTATGAAATTAACAGACTATAAAATGCATCCCCAAGCAGATACATACTGTATTGCAAGCTTTCTCCAAGAAGAGGACATGACTGTGCTCATTCCAGCTGATTTTCTTCCTTAGCAAAAGGACTGCTTGATTTTTCAGAAGCAGAAGGACTCCTTCATTGTGCAGCCGCTCTGCTTCAGTGCATGGAATGCCTTCTACTGCCTGGTTGCAGAATTTGGAGTTTGCTAAACAGTGGTTAGTGATTGGGCTCATCTTGCATCACCAGTTGATGACATTTTTCTTTGTTCCCTCCTACCCAGTTGAGCCAAGACTCTGAGGCTGATATGCAATGTCACTTACAACATTAATCAGATACTGCATTTAAGGTGAGCTGTCCCTTGCCTCCTCCTCCTTCCCTCGCGCTGGCTCGCTTGTGGGCTGCATGCAGTGCGTATCTTGCTTGTGTGAGCCTAAGATGGCAGGCAGGATTAGCCGTGCTGTGCTGTGTGTGCGTGCTGTGTAGAATTCATTACATGTTGCCTAGTATTTCAGATGTGAGTATGTAAACGCTCTCTATGCCATATTATCTGGTAGCGAAGCCTGGCTTTGCATCATTACAGCCTTCGTTATTTCGACATCACCCTTCTTTTCGGGTTCATTTGCTGCTGGAGGTTTGCTTTCCATCACATTCAAAATAAGATTCTGTCTGTCTCTCTCTCTCTCTCTTTTTTAAACAAAGCCAAATAAATCCCACAAAACCCTAAAACCCAAACAAGAACAACAAAACTCTGCTACCAGATGGTGTCTCCCCCTTTCTCCTTGCATTTGCTGTCTTTTAAATAATGTATGTTGTATTGTTAATTAATGTGAATATCAAATTAAACACTTGAAACTTACATGTTTATTATGCAGGTAGGAGGCCAGGTGGACTCTATTTTTAACTCCTAGGTACCGCATCGTGTGCGAGCAGCGCCGGTCCTGCCTCGTATTTGTGTTTTCAGTGCTGGGATCAGTGGTTTGATTTTCAGCAGACTGTGACTGTGGCCTTTGCAGTGGTCAGCTCCGAGCTTTGAGCTCTCAGAGGAGCAAGGGAGGAGAAGAAAATCCAACACACCACCTCCTTGGTTGCAGCCTCAGAGAGTCCTTGGATAAGAAACTTCTTCCTTCAGTCCTGCTTTGCCGTTGATAAATTCAGTCCTCGTGATCACAGCACACTCAAGCTGCTCTGCGTGTGATGCTTGGTGTGTGTGACCATCGCATCTAAAACTCGTGAGCAGGAAGACGGAGAAAGCAGTGGTCTCCATCGCCTTACATAAAAATGGCCGAGTGTCTTGCTATGCTAGCACTGCCCTGAGCGACGCGCACAGGTAGGTTGGAATTTTGCATGCTTTATAGACTTTGTTTTTGAGCCATGCAGGAAAAACACTAGATGCATTAAAATATGACTTTTAAAAATTGAAACTAAGATACTTGTAATATGTTGGAGATGGCATGAAGCTAAATAGCCCCTTGTATCCAAATACTACAAAAACACAAGCATAAACCTATAAAGAGGCTCTGCTGGAAAAGTGAGATGGTTTCTGTTTAAAGAAATTCAGTTGTATTTTAGGTGTGGCGCCACTAGACAAAAGAATTTTTTTTTTTTTGAAAAGTCTGGTGATTTGGCTCAATTTAAGCTTGAAACTAAAAAACAAATGGGTTTCTGAGATAATCCCCAAGAGCGTAAATAAGTTCAATAGGAGCTATCAAAAATGTTTAATCTTTAAGAAGCGGACTTTAGCTGTATTGTGTGAAATATGAAAATTAAAAATTAAATTCTTTCAAAATCATATTTTTGTCGTATACAATGATACATCCACCATTTGTATGTGCATGTAGCTGGGGGGCAGGGCGTTATCATTTTTAAAGGGGGAAATGTTAAGTTTCCATGGCCCTCCCAGCAGAAATCGAGCTCCATTAAATGAAGCTGAACCCTTAGCATGGCTCCCGGCAGAAATGCAGCTGCGACTCCCTGTGTACCAAATCCTGGTATTTTTCAAAATCATTTCACAAGCTCTGTCCTTTGAGCTGAACCCCTCAAAAAAATATTCTAGTTTCAAATTAACACTGGGCCAGAACCTGTTTCCTTGGTAACCAACTCGTATTTAAAAATGCAATAACAGATATGCACAAGAATGTGTTAGAAATGGAGCCACTTGCCAAGCGAGAGCCTTGCAGTTCCGTGTCCTCTCACATAGAATGGGCACTGGCGTTCTTTTTTAAATGGCAGTCTTCAACCCTTAACATCCCAGCTGCATTTCTAAATCTGCAGAGGCTTGCTCAGTGGCAGCTTTTCCCTTCCCCCTTTGTGCTCAGCACGTTCTCAATGAAGGTTTCTCCACACGCTCTAGAATGCAATCCAGGTTTGTGGAGAGAGGTGTGAGTTCACGAGCGCCGCTGAAACAAAAGCCATTTCAGAAATTCTAGGAATTTAAGAGCCAATACCTCTGCTTATACCTTCCTCAGCCCTCCATAGTGACCTCCCAGCTTAGGGTAGAGCTGCACCCAAACCCAAGCCTTCCCTCCCCATGACAGGTGTCTGTTGAGCCCTCATGGGAGTGTCTTTGGGGCTGCTGCCAGCCCTGAACCCTCCGGGAGATACTCCCAGGTGAAGAAGTTTGAGATTCAGAACCATCTATGTAAATAGGCTCTTGTTTCCAGCAGTCTGCTTCATTTCCTACAGCAACATCTGCAGTCAAATCTCTCATGGGTTAAAGAGTGGCTGTTGTTTATTGTTGTTGTGTTGTTTTGAGGACAACTAAGTTATTGTGCTTGGAATCATTATGTGACTCAGTTATATCAAAGCATGATTCCCACAGTGATTCGTTCTCTGGACTTGCCACGAAATAGCCGTTTTCCTGCAACATCTTTTTTTTTTTTTTTTTAAATCTGTTTGGGAGCCATTTTGTTTCTTGCCTGTGACTTAAAATGACTAAGTGCATTTCGAATATACTGTCTGTCAGGTTGCAGACTGAAAGGAAATGTCAGAAGCCCAGTAAAGAATGGACATTTATTTTAGGACCGGCAGCATTAACAGTTTCAGGAGGATGGGGCTAATTGTCACTCACTCTTGGACGAGCATAGTGAGCTCTCAGCATCTGTAGTTAAAACACTTGCTGCTCAGAAAGAGTCTAGTAGAATGTCTTCCATCTTTATAGGCCAGGACAAATTAATCCTTTGAAATGAATTTGAATCTTAGCTACAAGATTAGATGGATGAAATGCAGTGGCTGTTTTAGCATGCATGCCGGACGGATCCCATGCTCAGAGGATGTTGATCCTTTTGTTTCCTACTTAAGCGTGGTTGCGTCATCATGTAGATTTTCATATCTAATGATTTTTTAAGTGACATTATTCATTTGAGTTGCTCTAAAAGAATTTCAAACATAATTCAAATATAATTCATAGAGCCAGAAAACCGAATACGACTGTTGGGAAATACACTGCGCCGCTATCACTCTAATAAATAGACCAGTGAATGGAAGAATAATTATTATTTATTACTTTGTCATGTCACTTAGAGCGATATTTGCGAGGCATAAAGCTTTCCTAAACTTACCCATTTACAATTATTATTGGATTTCCTAGATTAGCCGAAATGCGGGAAAGTGGCAGTTACTCCTGGCTATCTGACAGAGTAGGTAGGCTTAACCCCTTCACACTTTTCGGCTGAGGTATTTGCGCTGGGCAGGCCGGAGCAGGTGCAACAGGAGAATGCAAACAACTGCTTTGTTCTACCAAAATGCAGTGGGCAAGTGTGTGGTTTTCTGCCTGAATGATTTATGGTATAAAACTCTCAACTCTAGTTTCTCTTTGGGGAATAGAAAAATGTTTTTCCAAGCTTTAACTCACTGGTGATGTGTAAGGCTTCATCTCTTGCTTCTACACTGGTGTGGATCTAACTCAGACCTCTCTGAGGACCTCCTGTAGCTAGAATGGCAGCCAGGCCACAGCATAGGCTTGGCGTCTCTTTATTGTTTTATATGTTGGGGGTGGGGATCTAGAAAACACCCAGCACCTTTCTCTTTATTACTAAATCATGCTGAGTCCCATGCGGCGGCCCATCCTAATGACTGCTTTCCAAGGCTAAATATTCAGCACTTTTACTGAGCACCTACTATCTACCAGACATATTCTAGAAGCTAGAAATACAATAATTGACAAGACAGACCAGAGCTTGCTTCTCATGTTTCTGCCTCCAACATGGCAGGGTAGACAGTAGGGAAGTGGCCAAAAAGACCCTGCAACAACAACAACAGCATGGAGGCAAATAGCGAACAAACCCAAGAACAAGAAGGAAAAGTAGCTGGGTGCAGTGGTACAAGCACCCAGTGTATTTGAGCACTGGGCTAACCTGGGCAAGTGACCCTGTCTCAAAACAAATAACGAAGAGCTAGAAGTTTTTGTTTGTTTGTTTGTTTGTTTTAAAAAAAGAGCAAGGATGATGTACAGAACGATGTGCTGTAGGGAGGACCACCTGAATGGCTGGTTTGGGAAAGCCTTCCGGGGCTGTGGCACTGGAGTGGAGACCTGCAAGGTAAGGATGCAGCCGGGCAAGGAGCTGGTGGAACTGCACCATGTGCAGCAGAGTGTGCAAGCATGAGCTGCAACCCTGTCTCTGTGGACCCGTCAGCCTCCTAAAGCCAGACTTCACAGCTTCGTGGCTGCTCCTGCCTTAGCGAGCTCCTGAGGTGAAGGCAGCCCAGGCCCCTGCGGGTGGCTGCTTTCGGCCTGTCAGACACCAGCCATGCCTGCCTTTGACCCTGGCAGCACCCTGAGTCTACGTGGGAAGGTAGAGTGGAACTCTTGGCACTGCACCCCAAGGAGTGATGCAATGCTGGCGCAGATCCAATGTCAACTCAGTAACGGCCTCTTGGAGCAAGGAATGTTCTGGAAAGTATCTTGTTTTGTTTTTCATAAGGACTCCAGGATTTAAGCTCATGCCAAAACACCGAGACTTCCATTTCTTTTTCTTTTTTTTCTCAAGGGCAAAATGCTCGAAGGGTCTACATTTCAACTGGCCAGTAAACAGCCTTTGTCTTGAAAAGCCTAACACACTCGGGCTCTGCCGTGGCTTGCAAAGGCCTTATGGCATCATTTTTTTCTCTGATATAGCAACAGGGCTAAGAAAGGTCTTCGGAGACACTGTTCTTCCATGCCTGTCAGGTTAGTCGCTGATGGGGATCAGAGAACAGGAATGATCCGTTATACAAGTTAAACACTCTACGGTCCTTAAAAGCCTTCTGAACATTCTAGAAGCACTCTCTAAAACTGATCCATAACTTAGCAGATTACACAGTACACCAGAGGTGGCCTGGCTGGTTCTTCATACTTCATTGGTTTTACGAAACATCCTGCTGCAGGACAAGCTTGTTCTCGTCCTTTGTGGGAGAGAATCGCCTGCCACGGGTGGAAGCAAGAGATGCTTCAGCAGTTTGGTTCACCCTTCGTGTGTTTGCCTAGCTAGCATTTCCTGGGTAACGGACACTGTTGTCGGCCAGGCAAAATGGATATGACAGTGCCCCCACGGGACTCTGTTCAGGTCCCCACACAAGGCTAGATAATGGTATGGACAGGCACAGTGACGTATGCTTCCTGTTGCAGAAAGAAATCTTTGTTACCGTTCCCTGAAGTCGATTCTTCAGTTTACAGGCAGCTCAGCCAATGGCAAGGACAGGTCTTCCTTCGCTTGGACTTGGTGTCTTTTCTCTCACCACCTCGCTAAGACGTCTTGGCTCCTAATAAGCCACCGTATGCCTGGCTACCCTTCTCCAAGCTGGTCTGCCTACATTGCCAGGTGACCTCAGTAACGGCTGCCACTTTTGAATTCATGAGCAGATGTTAGGTTGAGAAGCCCTTGAATGCAAGAATTTGAATTTGTTTCGGGCAACAAAGAGGCAGGGAGGCCTGGCTCCTGACATCTGCAGCAAGCTTGCTGGGCAGCAGGTAAACTGAACCCAGTTGCTAAATCACTCGTCTTTGTTAGGTGATCCCAGCAGTCACCGCTGTGGTCTAAACATCGGCCGTGACCAGAAAATTGTTCTCCGGTCTTGCAGCTGACTCTGCATCTTTTTGTTTAATGGAATATTTGCTTCCGCGGCTCTTTCCGGCTAAGGGTTGGAGACCAGCATTTGTGTCCGCTCTCGCTCTGTTAGGCCTGCAGAGGGAGTTTGTTTTCTAGTACTGTTTTGTTTTTTAAAATGCCAGGATAAATATTCTTTCTATGTTCATGAATGCATGGAGGCTTTCATTGTTTGCTTTACACAATACAATAACCATCTTCTTTACCCTCCCTCCCTTGTTGCTACCAAACGGGTATTTTGAAATATCTTTTCCTTCTGCATACTAAAATCCCTTACTGGGTCTGAGGCCTTGCTCCAATTAAGGCATCACTGTGCTGCCCTGCATCTCTCCAACACTGAGCTTGCTGCAGAGTGCCCGCCTGAGGGCCTTACAAGCCTGTGAGAGGAGAAAACAAAAGCCACCAGCTGAGAATGGGGTTAAATCCCAGAAGGGCAGTGCCCTTGTAATCCCTACCCCCCTTTTAGAACTGAGAAAGGGAAAAGGAGGATTTTTAGTAGGGACAGGGAGGAACTACGCCATGGATTCTTCAAAGTATGCGGGGTACAGGAAGTCACGTGGAGAGAACAGGGCGTCACCTGGAAAGCAAAACGGGGTGGTGCCAACCGAACGGGCAGCGGGCAGCGGCTGAGGCCGTCAGAAAATGGGAACGATGGAGCAGACAGCAGGCAGTGAGGGCAAGCAGGGGAGGCTGCTTTGCCCACTCTGAAGCCAGGGGTTCAGGGTACAGGGGAGAAAATGGAGAGTCTGCTGTAGAGAAATCAGTCTTGGGTGTAGGCGGCAGGCCAGCTGCATGGAGACAAAGCTCTATGCCATTCTGTTGGGCTTTGGACATCTCGTTGACCTTGTTACCTAATTGTGCCACGTAGCCTATTGGGCAGCATCCACTGATGGCTCTCCTTCGATGTGATAAATCTTACAAAGCCTTACAAAGTCTTTAGTTCCATCCTGAAGCTCAGAATGCTGGAGAAGACCCACTTCCTTATTGCTCTATGAGACCTCCACCAAAGTTTAAACAAAGTGAGAGGGCTTTTAGCTTGCTCTGTGCCTAAGAACAGCTGGACTCCTACAGAGCAGCCTAGAGCCAAACCTGCAGGGTCTGGGAGAAGGAAAGCTAGATAATGGGACCGGTGACTCTGGAACAGTACATAATTTATCTGGGAAAAGACCTAGAGGGGTATCTGTGGCCTAAGTTCTCCACTTACAGGCTAGGGAGTCCCAGGGCAGAAAAGGAGAAGGGGATGGGAGAACGTCCCTCTTTTGGCCCATGGTCATCTGATGTTAGCGTAGCTGGAGAAATAAAGTTAGTGGGTTTAAGAATGTTACTGAGCCATAACCTCTCCAGTGCTGGTTAGCCTTTACCAGGGGGTGGTAGAATAGGGAGGGTAAGAATTTAGAAAAACAAGTTACTTTAGTTCTGAGAATTGTCATTTGTAAACCAAAAGGGGGGCTTTACAAAATGGTGTGACCATGGCTAACACTACCCAAAATACCTGCTGTAAGCTGCAGAACCAAGAAATTCTCTTTCCCAAATCTGTGCTTCTCTGCATTTGGCTCCTCCTTCCTCTTCTTCCCTCTTCCATTCCTTTTTTCTTTCCCTCTCCCTCCCCTCCCTGTCATCCTTCCTTCTACTTCACCATCCTGTGTGGTCTTAGTGCTCCTTGGTCATCCCCAGGGGAGATTCTGATTGTCTGACTGTCTTGGTCGGGAAGAACCAGGACAGGGTGGCATGGGAACATTGAGTATGTAGTCTTCCTTGCGCTTCTTGCCTGCCGCGGACAGAAATTCAAACCAGACTTGACATGCCCCAGGCGTGGTTCCTTTTCTCTCATGGGGGTGTGGGGGACTGGTCGGAGCAATTGTGCCTTCGGAGATTGTGTACGGAGTCAAATGTAGTCTCATATTTGACTCCTAGTCTAATGTTCTTTCTATTAAACCAACTGTTCCCAGTTAACAGGGAAGTTTAGCCCTTTCGTCTGTAAAAGATCAGATAGAAAACAGCTGAGGCTTTTTTTTAATGCCTAATAATTTTTTTTAAAATAAGGAATATGGGGTAGAGTGTTTACCTAGCATACATAAGGACTTGGGTTCAAACAATGCCAAAATAAAGAATTAGACAAAACTTCAACAGATTGATTTTAAAGATGGAGTCGACTTTCTCTAGAGATCTGTGAATCAGGCAGCTCCTTTTCTTTAGCAAATGGGCTGCTTTGGGCCTGGCAGAAGTTTTATAAGGTAACTTGAGAGGAAACATGGGGGTTCACACTGGTTTCTTCAGTTTTCTGCCCTTAAGAGGGTTAAAGCAGAGGGACTTTCTTATCTGGCGGCCAGGGTTGGTCTACTTCAGAATTATCTTCTGATTTCTCAACCTAATTCTAGTTCAGTAATTTGGAACTTTAGTTCATCTATTGGGATCCACAAGGAACTCTCTATCAGTTTCTTATTTAAGTTGGGTATGATGCTATCCAACTTTAATTCCAGCACTCCAGAGGTAGAGGTAGACAGAGCTCTGAATGTTTAAGGCCAGTCTGGTCTATATGGTGAGATCCAGGCCAACCAGGGCTACAGTGAGACCCTGTCTCAAAAAAAAAAAACCAAAAAAAAACAACAACAACAAAAAACAAACAGTGAGCTGAGGCAAAGCTGGGGATATTGCACGAGTATCTATATAACAAAGAAGAAAGCAAACTTTCAAACTTTGTATTATCAAAATAAAATATAATAACCTATAATATTAGCCATAATAACTATAATAGTTGTAATTGTGTCTCTATTTTGCACAATGAAATTTGAACTCCATATGATTTTCTCATCATATAATGTTCTTCTGTTTGATACTCCCTCAACCCCATCACTTAAAAATGTGAAACTTGGGCTGGAAAGATGGCTCAGATGGTTAAGAGAAAATTATGCTTTTGCAGAGGGCCCAAGCTGGATTTCCAGAACCCATCTTGCTCACAACTGTCTGTAACTCTAGCTCCAGGGGATCCAATGCCTCTGGCCTACTATGTGAACACAACCCAACAAAGATACATATTATGAATAACATAATTTTAAAAATATTGTTTAATCTTTAAAAATATAAAATTATTCTCAAGCCATACAAAAACAGGTCACAGGTTAGATTCAGATTTGAAGATTCATCTTCCCTCGCTTCCTCCCTCTCTTCCTCCCTTTATTGAGACAGGGTTTCCCTTTGTAGCCCAGGCTGAATTTAAACTCATGATCCTCCTACCTTAGTCTCTAGCATACTGGGATTACATGCATGGATGATGATTCTGTTTTGTAAATTATAATCTGTTTGGGGGACCAATTGGCCAAGTTGAGCCAATATGTTTTGCTTGATTTCTAATTTTTTAAAACTCTCTCTGTGTGTGTGTGTGTGTGTGTGTGTGTGTGTGCATGTGTGTGTGTGTGTGTGTGTGCATGTGTGTGTGTGTGTGTGTGCATGTGTGTGTGTGTGTGCGTGTGTGTGTGTGTGTGTGTGTGTGTGTGCATGTGTGTGTGTGTGTGTGTGTGTGTGTGTGCATGCCACACATGTGGAGATCAGAGGATGACTTCCGGGGGTTCAGGAACTGCACTCAGGCTACCAGGCTTGGCGGCATGCACCTGTGCCCACAGCACCATCCCACGGCCCCAAGTTCTAGTCATATTTTCTACTGAATGTTATCTTCTGATTTTTTTTTACTTTTTCTTGTAAAACTATGATATACACACAGTGAAACAACTAGAATATTAATGTTTTATACCCATCCTTTTAATCTTTTATCTGCATTCAGTAAACATTTTAATGCTTTGTAGACACATTGTATATTTTCTTAACTGATAACACAGCACAAGCATTTTATACCATTTAAAAATCTTTCACAAGCATTTACTTTTAAAACTTTCCTACGAAAATCTTGACCATATAAGGGCTTAACAAATGTCCTCCTTCTTTTATGACAATCCCTTATTTCAAAGGAAATCCCACACTATATATCATTGTTGTTGTTGTTTTCAAGATAGGGTCTCTAACCCTGACTGTTCTCGAACTCATTATATAGAGCAGGCTGGCTTTGAACTCACAGAGCTCCATCTGCCTCTGCCTCCTAAATCCTGGGATTAAAATTGTGGGCCACTAAGCCTGACTTTCACACCTCAAATCTTTTTATCTCTGACTCCTTAGTTTGCTTCTCTAAAAGAGACAAATTCTAAGAAAAATTTTTGTCTTAGGAAAGAATTGCTGAATTATGTGGGGCTGAATAATGTTCCAGAATAATGTCTGGAACTTTCAAATGAATCAGGAAATGAGGAGGAGAGAGAGGGGGAGGGAAGAGAGGGGAAGATGAGAGAGAAAAGGGAAGGGGAGAGAGAGAAGGGGAGAGAAAGGAAGGGGAGAGAGACAGGGGAGAGATGAAGGGGGAGGGAGAGAGAGGAGTCCTTGCCATTCTTCTGTAAGCTTGAAATGTTTCTTTAAAAAACGTTTTTAACCTGTAGATTATTGAAGACATGTATAGCTCCCGCAGGGCCACACTGTACTGCTGAATGCCACCACCTCTCTAGGGGATGTATGAATTTGTCCAATTAGGTCATTAAACAGACAAGCACAATTCCAAGTAAGTTCCACATAATTCATCTCATACTACATTGAATTTCATTGGCTCTACACAACCCCCCCCTTTCTCTTTGATCTTTGCTTTAAAAAAAATGGTAGTTGGACTAGAGGCTTGGTCAGATTCCAACTCTTTCCATTTTCCTTTCCTTTCTTTCTTCCTTCCTTCCTTCCTTCCTTTCTTTCTTTCATTTGTTTGAGACAGGGTTTCTCTGGATAATAGAGAGTTCCCGGCTGTCCCCGTAGACCAGGCTGGCCTTGGACTCACAGAGATCTACCTGCCTCTGCCTCCCTAGTGCTGGGATTAAAGGTGTACACCACTACCTTCCTGACTTTTTTTTTTTTAAGGGGCAGGGCCAACATCTGTCATGTGTGACAGCCTGCTTTGGGGTTTCATTGAACTATTCCATTCCCACTAACAGTCAGCCTGGGTCTGGGTAGCAAGTACTCAACTCTCAATCCCCACCCTGGGTAGAACAGTAACCCTCCTCTAGGCCGGGGCCACATCTCTTAGGATGGGCATTTTCATACATACATATCTCTGCCAGGTACTCAAATGTATCTGCAAGTTGACATCTCAACTCTAAATGCGTTGACAGAAGCTGTGGTCCATGTCAACACCACATTACATCCCTAGGAAGTCCTTCAGGAATGTGGTGGAGATGACGGAAAATGATAGGGATGGGATGGTCTGAAAGGCTTGAACGGAAAGAGATAAGCAGCCATAAGAAAAGAAGACCCAAGAGATGGCCCAGTGGTTAAGAGCACTGGCTGCTCTTTCAAAGGACTTGGGTTCCATTCCAAGCACTCACATGGCAACTTGTAACATCTGTAACTCCACTTCCAGGGTATTCAGTATCCTCACACAGACATATACGCAGGCAAAACATGAGTGTACATCCCATATTTGTATATGGCATGGCAGCCAGGCTATCAAGCCATAGTTCCCCACCTGAGGTGGTCACGTGACCTTCCAGACAGGCCACCTAACAAAAGGTCAGGATGTTGTTTTGCTCCTTTCTTTGTAATTTGGAGGATGCCTGATAGAGATGCTTACTCAAACCTATGTGACAGCTAGCATACAGCACACACAGGTAGTCATGGATGTGATGAAAAGCCATTCACCTGGTTACCGAGGAAACAGAATGCTAATGTATTTCCCCTCAGCTAAGTTTTGGTATAAAGACTGTTTGGAGAATAAACGAGGAGGAATTCTTCAGCATGTGAATTCAGGATATGATGAGGGACCATGGAGAATCTCCCTCTCGATAACGCCATGTGAGTTGTGTCTTTATTCCTACGCCTCCAGCAGGTCCAGAGAGAGATAGTTTATGTTGGAGCATGGTCCAGAGAGAAATAATTTCTGGTCCGGGCTAGCACCAGACCCTGACAAAATGGTGCCCAGACGTGGGGCTGATTCGCGGACCACGACAGCAGGCCAAGTTAGAATTGAGAACTGAGAAATGTCATGGTGAGGGGAAATGTTCACTATAAATTGGCAGAGTTATGAGAGACCTGACTTGTGGAAGATGACTTTCAAGAGTTTAAAGGGGCAACATTTTAGTCTTTTCAGTTACTATCTTGAAGTCCTATAAAGAAAGGGTGCAGTCAGTGTTAAACTGCCCCCACAGTCTTAATCAGAAAGCACATGCAGTGTAACAGAGATCCTTTGGGAATTAAACGAAATGAGACAGAAAACAAAGATAGCTTCCTGGACAAGGCATAGGAATTGTGCAGCAAAGATGACCAGACCGTTTAAGAGGAAGAAACTTAAAGTCTTAGATTCCTTGTTTCCCTTTTTAAATGCACTGAAACGGAAACTGTTACATGGACAACACCACGTGTAGTTATTTTAGAAAAGAAAATTTCTGTAAAGAAAACCTACATTATGTAAAGAAAACCTGTATAATTATGATAAGGTGGGATGTTTCTGGAAATTTCCAGATAGTTCCTCATACTCAGGATGATTAAGACAGCCTGGTTATGAGAGAGGATGGAAAATTTTTGAAGGACTAGCTGATTACGTAACTTTTAGGCTGTTACTGTGATAGTTTAGTTATTAATAACAATTTGAGGAAATCTGTTTGCTTCTGGAGAGAACATTTGGCTCCTCTAAGAAAGAAGTGCAACTGTTTGTGAGTGCCCCGGTAGAGGTGAGGAGCCATGCTAAGACCTTACACTTCAGAAAGCCAGAGCCTAATTTCACTAGAAACAGCTGTTGACTGCACCTGACCAAGACACCTCCCGGAACCCATTAGCAAGATGAAGAGTGGACCCTGGAGGCCCACCTGGGTCTAAGTCCCACGTCACCCTAGCAGCTTCCCCCGTGGAAAAATCACTGCCCAGAAAGTTAACCTGCACTGTAAACACTCACACCTGCCTGAAATGAGAGCAACCGTATAACGCTGGGCGCTGCTGTGAAGGCTTCACACGTATTATGTAGTTCTGTTAAAAAAAAAAAAAAACAAAAAACAAAACAAAAAACACCTAGGAGGTAGGCATTACTATTAAAACTTGTTGCGTGTTCGATAGCGAAGCTGAAGGCCAGAGATGTGGCCTTATAGCAACAAATCTGAGCTGTCAACTCAGGCAGGCTGAATCCAAAAGGCCAAACTGCCTTCCTCTCACCACCAGCAGTATGGCTGATAGTCTCTTCTTCCGTGTACATCAGTTTTATCTGAAGTTTTTAAAACATTTTCAGAGTTTCCAGAAGTCTCAATGGAAACATATATAGCACGAATTCTAATTGGTCTTAATAATAAAAACCTGGAGCCAGATTTCAGGGCAAATTCTGAAAAGATTAGAGAAACAAAGGAGCAAGCCGCTAGAGAGACTTCTACTGAAACCTCAGGTCGAAGGGCTGAGCTCCTTCCTGTCTCCTCTCTCTGCTTAGTTGTCCTGTCTCCATCCCCCTGGTACTGAGATTAAAGACATAAGTGCTGGGATCCAAGGTGTGAGCTCTGTTTCTGTTTTGGACTGATTAAATCTCAGGTAGGCCAGTGTGGCCTTGAATTCCTGATCTTCGAGCTTCCACCCCCCAAGTGCTGGGATTAAGGTGGCTCCCCTGGCCTCTGTGGTTAACTAGTGGCTAACTCCGCCCTCTCATCTTCAGGCCAGCTTTATTTGTTAGACTACAAACAAAATATCACCACAAACATACAAACATGCAATTAGACCACGGGTTTCTTTGGTCTTGTTTTTAAGGTTGGAATTCACCATTATCAACAAGTTAGCTCAGGTTTTGTGGCAGTTCTCATTGACAGTTATGTAGACAAAAACATTTCAGGCTTTTTTTTTTTAAGGGGAAGATGAATCATTGCTTAATAAATGCAGTCTAGTGGAGTTGATCTTTCTAAACACAGGCCTCGGAGAGAACGAATGAAAGGGTTCTTGGCATTGAGATGGCTCGGAACTGCTTGTTACGTGTTTATGCATGTTGCTCAACCCATCAGCCGTCACAGCTCTGTTCTTAAATGACACCATTCTCATTCTTTTCCTGCATCATTTAAGATGCTTTGCTTTGCATATACCAGTAAAATCTACTCAACTCACCAAAATGACCACATTCCTAACGCTTGGTGAAGAACTGGGATGCATAAAGAAAGGACAGTACTATATTCCACGAAAATAGCCTTTTTCAAAATCTTAAGGTGTAGCTCGGAGTCTTTTCGAAAGAAACAAATTGAAGACTCAACGCTGGATGATTAAAAACAAAACAAACACCTGCACCTAGGTGTGCATGCGGCAGTAAGCGCGCCACACTGTGAGTTGGTGGAGGAAGGATGCCAGCAGGTAGGCAGTGGCCTTTATTTGAGGAAGAGGGCCCACTCTTTTGGGTGAGACAGCTCTTATACCATGTTGGGAAATAATCTAGACCTCCCCTGACAGTCATGGGAAAAGCACAGGTGGCACCTTGTTCCTGAGAATTTGGTGCGGCTAACACTGCACAGGACCTGGGTCCGCGAGGCCTGCGCCCGGTGCCCAGGGCCTGCTCTGTGACCCCGCAGCCCTGCCCCAGCCTGCTTTAGAGCGGTGGCACCGGGGCCTGAAGCCCCGCGACCCACAGCCTCCCTGAGGCCTGGGCGTCCGCTCGAGGTCTGGCCGCCCTCCGGCCTGCACCGGGGTGGAAAGGAGCGCTCGGGCCCAGCAGCCGGCGTCCATTTTCTGGGCGGCGCTGCGGCCGGACTCGCAGGTCCGGAAGCTCCATGGACCCCGCGGGAAGAGCTTGGGCGGCGGAGCTCCGTAAGTGCCCCGGGGCCGCGCGTCTCCGGGAGGGAGCCGGGAGCCAGGGGGCAGCGCTCAGGCCGAGCTGCAGCCGCGGACGCCCAGCGGGCCGAGCAGCCAGCGTCCGTCCGCAGGTGGAGAGTCCCGCCCCACCAGGCCCAGCTGCAGGGGGGAAGCGGGGGAAGGAGGGGGTGACTGTCGCGCACCTGGGGCTCGGGAACCGCTCAGGATTACCGCGTTTCCCCTCCCCTGTAAGCGCCAACCCGAGCAGCGTCCTGACCCTACCGGATCGCGATGAGATCCTGGTGCGACACCAAGCCCCTGGAATTGAACCGGACGTGCAAAGCCAGGGCCCTGCCCCCAGGGGGTTGCAGCTTCGGCCTCCTGCTCCTCCTGCAGCCCTCGGTCTGTTGGGACAACTCAACAGCCAGTCATTAGACACTTCTTTGCAGACTAGCTGATAAATAACCTGAGATTTTAGCCTATCTGCGGCTCCGCTCTCTAACTCCTGTTCCGCGGTGGGTAAGTGTCTGATTCCGTTATGGAGTTTGGGCCTGATTGAAAATCCCTTCTAATGATCTGTTCTAGATGTTATGCGTGTATGTATTGTATACCTATTTGAAAGGTTAAAGACTGTTCTAACTGGGAAGCTCAATCGGTCGCTCGGGTTCTCATGGCTGGGAAGAATGGGAGTTTTGTTGTGGTTCCAGAGAAACATATAGTGACTTACTGTAGCTAAGATTAAAGAGTTGAGTTTTTGTTTCGTGACAGAGTCTCGCTAAGGAGCCTAGAATGTTCAAGATGCAAGCAGTTCGGGCTGATTTCGAACTCGCAGCGGTCTGCTGACTGCTAGGGTTACAGGCTTCTACCATGCAATTCGACAAACCAGTGTTTTTCCCAAGACCAAAAACCCATTAGTAGAATCTCTTTGGTGGCTCACAGCTGAAAAAAATATTTTGAAAGATTAGAATGTATAGTACGCTTAAAAAAAAGAAGAGTAAGCATTGCACATCGTAAAGAAGAGCGTTGTCTAATGAAGCCTCTGGCTTATATAATGTAATCTGGAAAAAAAAATGGGTCACTGTCAAAACAGCCTTTGAGACCCGGGCTTAGTGTTTTGTGGCATAGGTTTTGTGCTCAAGTTAACCTGGGTTTGAGTTCCAGCACTCACCTAACTGTGTGACCTCCAGCAGCAGGTTTCTGGCAGTGCTGGCTACTGTAAAATGAGGAAATGTGCCCTACAGCAGAGGGGTATTGCAGAGATTCCCCATCAGCTGGCTGCACTAGAGGCAGTCCTTGGCTTACGGGGCGCGGGGGGGGGGGGGGCTCCACATACACCAATTGCAATTGTGCCCCTGAACTATGGAATCCTAGAAACTAGCTATGAAAGGCTGCGCGTTTGTCTCCTCTTAGATCCTGATGTGGAGGAGATGGAAGACTCAGAACCAAGGATTGCCAAGTGATTTCTGCCGCGGCACAGAAACTAACTCCGTCAAGGCTGGTCTGTTCTAACTGAGGTAACTGAACTGTGTGTCTTTCCTTAGTCTACACAAAAATAAGAAATGGCAGTTTTTGAAAGACTCCTGAAGGTGTCTGAATCATGATCTCGACCTGCCAGGTTTGTGTACTGCAAAATTTCCATGACTCTCAAGCAGTCTGTAATTAAGGACACAGGACACGTGGTGTGCCAGTCCCCTGTGGGGAGGGAGAACTAGAAAACAGGACTTCAAGACAACTGGCTTCTCATGTTAGTTCTGCTGGTAGCTTTTATGTGAATTTTTGTACATGTCTTGATAGATCTGGGCTTCTTCAAGCCGTAAGGACCCCAAAATATGACAAAAGCCCAAAGAGTTAAAATGCATTTTTATCGTTACCCCAGCGGGTTGAGGTCAAGGCAGGACTATTTCCCAGGCACATAGCCAGCCTCTCCACTCGCAGTAGGGTGAGCCCTCTGCTAGCTGTAGAGTGTGCAAGCGTGAAGAGACCTTTGCAGTTCTCACACAGATGTACTGGCAGCGCGGCAGCTAAACCCTACCTTGGAGGTGGTTACAAAGTCCTAGGTGGTGACAGAAACAAGTACCATTTGTCAAACGGTTGTGTGTCTTTATGTGCCAGGCAGTGTGTTAATAATTTACTCCTCAACGGTGCTAAGTCAAGGAAGAAGAGATTTAAAGGATTGAGATGTAAAATGGTGGTAGGCCATGGAAGGCTGGCGTGTATTCTGTATGCACAGTGCTTGGCTGGGCCACAAAGTTCACGGTTGAATGCCTGTCCTCCTGATGCTTGCAGTCTACTTTCTACTGAAATCCAAAGAGGCAGAGTTGGCGGGCCAGGCCACTTGGCCATAAGTCTCTCTGAGTGCTGCTCCAGCGGCCGCACGATGCCGTCTGACACAGGAACAGACTGCAGAAGCAAACATTTCCAAGTGCTTGCTTTTTAGTTCAAATTTTCACTCTTTTCCACTTTTAACATCTACTAAACTTATGCTTTGAATTTATACACAATCGTCAGGCCTCTGGATTCATTCATTTTTTTATTGAACTTCTCTGAGATTCTTGAGTATTCAGAAAGATGATTATGCTTTCATAACCATATGTGTCATGGCCAGTCTTTAGCCAGGGATCATCTGTCCGGCTGTCAGTGGTTGTCTGTTGGTAATCAGCTTTAAGAACGTTGGAGATTGACTTGTGTCATTTTCATTTTCAAAGGCCTGAAATCTAACTTGAGATTTTTTTTTTTATTTTTCCATTTCTGTGACTTGCAGTGGAGGCCGTTCTTATTTTTACACCTTGCCCATAGGTGGGCATACGGTCTGACAAGAGACCTTCTTATTCAAAACAGCGTCTTTTAGCTTCATAGACCAGAGGACAATTGCTAAAATAAAGCAATTGAAGACACACAAACACTGCTGTTTGATTAATGCGATAAAAAGCCAAAAGGCAGCCCCAGGAACTGCACTAAGCACTAGAACTCAGATTGCATGACCTGACTGCCACTTGTTACGACCTAAGTCTCGTATAAAAACAAATGAGACTACGAATGTGCACATGGTTCGTGCACTTTATGAAGTTCCATAAATGTTATGTAGCAAATATTTATCTAGTAGCTGCCATGGTCTGGTCCAGCTAGAAGGACTGGAGAATTCAGCAGAAAATCAGCTGACACTTCCCTCTCAGACTGTTAATAGAGCTGGAAAAAAAGCAACAAGAAATACACATATACATCCCCCCTCCTCTCTCTCTGTCTCTCTCTGTCTGTCTCTGTCTCTGTCTCTGTCTCTGTCTCTGTCTCTCTCTCTCTCTGTGTGTGTGTGTGTGTGTGTGTGTGTGTTTCCAGGCAGTAAATGTAAAAAGAAATCATTCTGGTGATTCGTGGAGGCATTTGAAATAAAAATAGAGAAAGACTGAGAAAGCGTGGAGCAAATTCTGTGAAAAGTATCAAGTCCAGTTGAGTTAGAACTGGTCTATACAGGCGCCCGGGGGAAACAGAACTGGAGAATATTTGTTGCTGAACAATAATGGTCTTGAATGCCAACTAGGAAATTGGAATGTGTTAATCAATGGTGTCATTAAGGCTCTTTGAACAAGGAAATGTCATGGCTGTGCCGTAGGAGCCTGTATATAGCTTAGAGGAGGTTGGGAGGACACAAGGAAGAAGGCTGCTTCAGTCCTCCCAGAAAAGGGGTTGGCCCAAAGTGATGCTATTCAATCAGGGTTGCCAGTGATAAGATGAGAAAGAAGCAAGGGCTGGCTCAGCTGTCTCGCTGGAGAAGGAGCTGGCACAACATCCCAGAGCCATGGGGCCATGGTGACCCTGAGACCTGAAGCTGCTCTCTTTCACTCAGATGGGGTTCAGGACCTCCTAGGAAGGGAAAGGCCTGTTCAGGAGCTATTGGTATACAGGAAAATTAGGAAAAGGTAAGAGACAAGGTTTCCATTAGGGTATGGGAAAATGTGATTGAGTATTGAGCCTTGTAAGAAAAGAAATGACCTAGGGAGACAGAAGCCTGTCAAGAAAGCAAAAAACCTCAGAGGAGCATGTTTCCAGAAGCCTCTGGAATGTGACTTTCACTGGGCCATAGAGTAGGAGGGATGGGCCCAAGAGCATGAGACTGGGCTCGAAGTACAGTGTGTGTCTGTGGGCATTTTTCTTTGCAAGGGAGTGTGATATACACAGTGCAAATGAAGTAATTGTGTTTGCATATGTTTATAGCATGCACAAATCAAGAGTGAATCTTGCATAAATCATTGATCCTAGCATGTTCCCAAACATACGCCTCATTCCTAAAATTCAGGATGTTAAGTATGGTTTTGATAGTGGGGTTAACAATGTGTTCCATTATCGGCAGACAAATCAGAGAATCTCTCTTAAAAACATGAACTAAAGAAAAGAAAACTTTGTCATTGCAAAGTTTCTAGAAGTAATTTAATTCCGTTGCTTTTTGCCATATATATTAAATAATGTGTCTATTTTTCTGAGCACATGAGCTTACTACAATGGAATGAGGATACTGGAGTCAGAGAAACCCAGTCTCTCAAACTAGCCGGGCCATTTTCCAGACTTGTGACTTACATGAAGTTCTGAGTTTTTCCACCCTCAGCTTTTGGTCTATTTTGAAGCTCTGAGTGGTAGTTTGATCTGTAACTACACTATGGTAGGCAGCCGATCGGTAGTGACTTCCTTCATCTCTAGCCTTGAGCACAGATGGAGATTCGTGCTAAGGTGAATCTGCACAGGAAACTGTGTTTTCCTGATTTGTTCCAGTCTATTTATTTTTTCCCGTTATATGTTCTGTCCTGCGTGTGTTGAAGTGACCAGGAGTGTAGCGTGGATCAGGCTTCCCCGGAGGAGAGATAGATGGCTCTTGTGATTAAACACACTCGCTATTCTTGCGGAGGACTTGAGTTTGATTCCCAGCACCTAGGTGGCAGTTCATAAGGGACTGTACCTCCAATTCCAAGGGACCCAGTACCCTCTCTGACCTCTACACACACTGGGTATGCATGCAGGGCACCTACATCCATGCAGACGAAACACTCATTCACATAAAATAGGAACAAATCTTTTAAAGGAAATTTGTTAAAAATAAACGAATGAATGAATGAATAAATAAATAAAACTTAGTCGGGGTCTCTAACCGAAATGTAGGTGTCTGGGCCGTGAGAGTCTGTCTGATTCAGTAGGTTTGGAGTGGAACCAGATATCTGTGTTTTAAACAAAAATTGCCCTGACTGCAGATGGAGATTTCCAAATGACAATCTCTAGGAAGCAAAAGAATGAGGCGCCTGTGCTCCAAAACTGCGTAGTTGTATTATCCATGTTGATGGATCATATTTGTAATCATATAAGAATAGGTTCCAAATGCTTGTGGCCCAGCATTCTACCCTCCTCCACCCACACCACGTTGCTCTCTGCCATGCAACCACAGTCGCCTTCCCAAGCTTCCGTGTGTTTGTGTGACACCCCCCCCCCCCCCGCCTCCAATCAGCTCTAAGAGGATTATGATTGGCTCCTAATGTAAATGAGGATTTCCTCTTTTAAAAACACACTGCACATTCTGCTTCAGCATCCATCTTCTGGTCTTGTGGTCCCCCAATGTGAGTCAAACAACCGTTCTCTGTACTGCCTCAGCGCTGAATCACCCATCTGTGTGATGGAAGTGTCACCGGCACACCCTCTGAGTGCCTGTTGTTGAATCACACCTTCCTTGTGCGTTCACCCTTCCTATGGCTTTCATGGGAAACGAGGGAAGGATCGCTCTGCTGACGTGGGTGACTGAAGGGCAGCCTGAGTGGAGTTGTTCCCAGCCTGGGCATTAGAGCCCTGGCTGTCCTCAGGGCCTGTGCTAACTGGAGTGAAGAAAACAACCCAACCTTCATTTTCCCCTCATCAAGGTCTGGTGATTCTGAGTGTCTTCACGCCCGTTCGCGGTGAGTTGACTTTTGCACAGATGTACTCTCAGTCACCTGGAAGACACGTCCTTTCCAAAACAGAAATATCCAGCTGTGTGAATGCTTGTCCTGCTTTGGTATTAATTTAATTTCTCCGTGTTTGTCTCTATCTTTTGTTTTGGCATTTTTATTTTCAGAAAACCAATTAAAAGAGGTTTTTGTTTGTTTTTTTGACAGAGCTGACTCTAGAGTTTCTGGCGAAATGCTTTGCTCCTCTCTTCAAAAACACTTGTCAGCATGGTTTTCTTCTTTTGTAAGGTTTAATGTAGTCTCTCTTTGAATCCTAACAACCATCTTGTGTTAAAAAAAAAAAAAGAAAGAAAGAAAGAAAGAAAGAAAGAAAAAACCACGTTTTTCCCCATGAGGCTCCCTCGCTTGGGGAGATAGTAAGAGCTCTGGTAGGTAGTTACTGCGGCATTCAGCAAACAAACTCTCTGGGAAGCAAGATTTACGGTACTGGTGGAGAAAGAAGTTCCTCTGTGTCTGGAATGAGAGTGTCCCCAGAAGATACCCTGTTTGCTGTGTGCAGGTCCCAACCGGGTGGCCATTTTCTGTACTGAGTCCAGGGTGATTCCCCGCCCACTGTGCAGCCTATGAGCTGTTTTCTAAAATGAAAGCACAGGCAGAAACTGGCGTACGTAGCATAACCTGTGTTTAGATTATTTTTAGCTGAGTAAGTATAAAGCACAGTCGCTCTCAACGGCGTACTGTAGGCTTTTTATCTGGGACAGGTTTGGGTTGGAGGAGTTTTACGGTTTAAAGTGTAGATAAATTCTCTCTAAAACGTGTGAACATGAGAACTATTTAAATACCCAGGGAGTGCCAGAAACATGCATTCTGAGCTTTGTTATTGTTGCGAGACGGTCTCTCAGTGTAGCCCAGGTTGGCTTCCAACTCACGATCTTCCTGCCTCTGCCTCCCCAGTGCAGGGATTACAGGCTTTTGCCCTCACACATATCACACCTGATGCATTCTGCTTTAATAAAAGTAATTTCAGGGTAAAGTCAGCACATGCCGCCCGAATGTAGTTCTTCATACTCTTCTCCCACTCTGGTCCACTTTTTGTTGATTTCCTTGGTCAAAACTATTCTGTATCCATTTGTTGGCTGACCAGGGTTCCAGTAGCTTTTCCATCACTGAAAAGGCATGTGTGTCTCCTCCTCAGGCCTTCTGTGCGCTTGCTCAACAACTCTGCTGCTCATCCAGGCTTCCCAAACTCTAGGAGGAAGTGGCTTTCACAACCCCAGGACTTCTCCAAGGCCTGTGCCACCATACCTGGCCTCCCTCCAGTAATCACAGTGCAAGCAGTGGCTTCAAACTGCAAACATGCAGGGGGAGTTATGGGAAATGTGTGTATAGAGAAAGTATGAACATCTGGGGCGCAGCCCCAAACAGAAGGCTTTATACATTGACCCCCTGTGTCTAGAACTCCATGGGAAACCATAGCAAATGTGAGGCTGTCAGCTGAAGGTAGAGAGGAGGTGAAAGCAGAGCCAGACCAAAGCCCCAGAGTCGTGGTCCAGGAATTCCCAATGCACAGTGACCACTCAGACTGTTCTCCAGGCAGCACTTGGTCTCCGTGGCATCTCTAGAGAGGAACCTGGCCTCCTGGCATTGGCGTCTTTTGTTCCATGAAGCAGTTTTGATTTGTGTCTCAGTGGATACGCTGTATTGTTTTGCCCCATTGTCTTGAAGCCCTGGCTGCCCGGCTCCATTCTCATGGTCTGTCATTTTGTCCTTGTCACATTAGGACACGGCAATGTACTTGGATGATGTCAGCTCAGAGTCCTGTGCTGAGCTAAATAAAGGCCTGTGTGTGGTACTCGGCCATTACTGTTACTCATTACAGCACCCACTGACGATGAGTATGGGCCTCTCTTCTAAAGGGAGTGTGGGTAGACCTGATGGCTTGATCACTTCTTGTCGCTTGACTAGACCCCTTAGTGAAAACACACAGGTCGAAGCAAGGCGTGTGCTCCCTGCTCTCTTCCTCCCGGGATTCCCCCTCAGCCTGGAGGGGTGCTGAAGAACTAGAGCGTCAGCCAGATGCGGTCCACGCAGGGAGGCAGAATAAGCATTCACTGTGGACTGAGATGAAAGAGGGAGTAGTGGACATGTGGCAAGCCAGAAGGCATTAGACCTTTTTATTTTCAAGGTTTATTTCTTAACTACATGTGTGTGGGTATGTGCATGTGAATGCAAGCACCCACTTACAGCAGAGGAGTCTGATCCCTCTGGAGTTGGACTCAGAGGTGGTTGTAAGCCACCAGACGTGGATGCCGGGAACCAAACTTGGGTCCTCTGCATGAGCAGTAGCTACTTTCAACCACTGAGCCGTTTATCCAGTTCCAAGACATTTGAAGAACACTGTGGGAACTTAGAGACTGGTCCGCAGGCTGCTGCCAGCTGTGGATTATACTGTATCCTGTGTAAGCCCTCCCCTCATCAGGATCACCACAGTGGAACCTGTGCAGTCTTTTTCTGTAGCTCACTGGGCTTGGAATTGTCCACGGCCTCATCCAAGGAAAGGGAATGACCACTGACTGTCCTGTCTCTGTGTCACAGCACATAGACCACCCACTTCGTATAGAGCTATACCCTTTCCATGTGAGCAAAATAATCCCGTGAAGTCTGTAGCTGAGAACGACATGGTTTGTTTCAGATGGTTGTGCCGCCCGGAGAGGCATCAGGTATCTGTGGCAACCGTGGTGAGACTACCAGTACTGGGTGAAACAGGAGGAGTCCACCAGAGGAAGTGCCTCCCTATCTGGGACGGCACCTCCCAAGGCAGTAGAAAGGAGCCAAGCCTAGCACCCGGTGATGAAGGACAGCAGGCATCTCCTGACATGAGACTAGACATCCTTACTCAACAGGGATGTTTACCAAACTGTCAGGCAGCAACTTTCTGAGTTGTCCTGGATTTGCACAAATTGTCCCCTCCCCTTCTATACATGGAGTGTGAAATACCTTCCCTTTCTCCTCGACATCTTTTAGCGACTCCCACTTTCCTCTTGGCAGTGGTGAGTCATGATGTCCATACAGCATTCAATGCAGAGTCTGGCACATAGAAAGTGCTCAGCAAATGTTAGCTTTGATATCACTGGCTTCTTCTTCATCTCCATTATAGCTATTACCGCTTCACCAGAGCAGGGGACCTTCACCTCCTTAGGCTTCATTTAACCCACATGTGTAGGTGAACTTTCACCGTCTCTATTAGTCGAGTGAAGATGGAACACACGTGTAAGGCAGTGCTCTAGAATCGGTTTTGTTTACTTCACCTGCTTTTATTATAGTTACCAATCTTCTTTTGGAACACTGGAGTTAGTCAGGCAAATTTCTGCCACTCTGTAAGGCTGTGTAGTTTGTGGGGTCACCAGTGGGGAGCCAGAATGTTCTAGGAATTAGCTCCAAGGTGTGTTGACAGATGAGACGTCGTCAGGCAGCGCAGTGAAGTGGTGCTGTTCGCTCCTCAGTGTGGTCCTTGGGCTGCCAGTGGGGACCCAACCTGAGAGCCTTGCCTCGCACACTACCCCAGACCCACTAGGTGGAAGAATGCACCCAAGATTCCCCTAATGTACGTGAGTTCAACCTTTGGGGAACATTGCCGTAGACATTCTAGCAAAGCAGAGACAGACTTATGCAGGCTTGGGAGTCTGCCAGTTTGCTAACTAGAACATGCTTGGGAACAGTCTCGGAGGGCATGGGTTGGATTCTGCTTTAGAAACGCATGCTGGAGAGTTGGATTCTCAGTAAGAATCAAATTCTGAAAACTGCTACAATGGTTTCCAAGAAGAGATGTTTCTGTCTGAAGTGATGTAAGTGGTTAGTGTGTATCACTGTAAGAACTCGGGATGAGCTACTCCCCTTGAAGGCATTTGGAACCATAATAGGTGGTGAGAAGGGAGGGTCAAAACCAACCCCAGTGTTGGTGACTAGCAGTACTGCCTGACCCTAAAGAAACAGCTTAAACCAAAATAATCCCATTCCGCCACGGTGACTTGTCCAAACTTTAAGGACAAGGGTGGGGAGAAAAGGACGTCACTATTTTAGAGAGGAAATCTGAGCTTCCTATCATATTAATCCAATTTAGAAAGTGAACTAAATCTCTTCGGCCCTTCAGAGTTCTTCCTACATTTGAAGGTGGCATGGTCCTAGCGGCTCTGCTAACCTGTGTGTCATTATCCTGTACTACTTTAAGGTGGGCTTTGCCCTGATGCTTCACAGCATGGGGGTGTGTCTCTCAGCTCCGGGGAGTGCTTGGAAGGGCCGCTGTGTATATGAATGGTCCCTGCAATCGTTCTGTTTTTTCTTCTCTGCCAATTGCTAGGGACATCAGCTTACAGTTCTGGATCCATGCCCCTCTCCCGTTCATCCATATACGTTAATTGCCTTGATGGTTTTAATGAGTTGGATGGTGAGGCCTCCCAGAAGATATGCCTATAGCTCAGAACCTGTGAATGGGACCTCATTTGGAAAAATGATCTCACATATCGTCATAATTAAGGAATTTGAAATCATCCTAGATGATCAGGCAAGCCACACAGAAGAGAGACATACACACACAGAGGAGATGGCCAGGAGAAGACAAAGGCGGAGGTGGGAGTCCTGCAGTCAAGGAAAAAAGAGAATTAACAAAGCTACAAGCAGCAAGGAAGGGTTCTGCCCGTGCCCCATGGTTGTCAAAGAGATCCTGGCCCTGTAAACACCTTGTCTGGACTTCTGGCTCTATGTTGTAGAAAATGGATTAGTGTCAAGGGTGTTAATTTTTATAGCACACTTAGGAAACCAGTTTAATGCCCCAAACTGCCTTGATCTAAAAGCACCTGGGCACCTGTGAAACTCAGATTTACTCCAGGCTTCTTGTTTTATTCTTTTTATTAAAGCCTTGCTGTTTTGTTCTTTGGGAGGCCCATCACCCAACTCCCAAATCATGATCTGGAGAGATCTATTGCCACTTATGAATTCCTGGCCTTAGCTTGGCCTGTTCCTAGCCAGCTTTTCTTAAATTATCCAAACTCCTTTTGCCTCTGGACTTTTTCCTTTGCTTGCTTCTGTAAATCCTACTTTCACTCCTACTCTGTGTCTGGCCCCTAAAGTCTTCCTCCCCTTGTTTCTCCATTCTGTCTTTTCTCTCCTAAATGTCTCCTCCTATTTATCCTCTTTCTGCCAGGCCCACCTATTCTTTCTCCTGCCTTACTACAGGTCACTCTTTATTAGGCCATCAGGTGATTTAGACAGGCAGAGAATCACAACTTCACAGAGTTAAACAAATGCAGCATAAACAAAAGTCACACACCTGAAAATATTTCCCAACATCCCCCACCCCACGCCAGTGCACTGCAGCTTTCTCCAGTAGCCAGGTCCACAGTGGGCTTAGATTCAGAGACTCCTGCCTTTCCCACAGGCTACTTAGAGGGACCCACACTTCTTTATCCTCCCCCACCCTAGCTCTTTCATCTGGGATCCCTGCCTGTTAATGGCTAGTCGGCCATTCTTTCCTCTAATTTCCAATTAGGAGATTCTCCCACCCAGATGGCTTTCAAGCCTTCTTCTTCTCGTCACTAAGAAGTTAGTACTAAAATCTTTGGGGCTAAAGGAAAAGTCCAAGTCATCATGGGATTGACACCCCCATCTGGGGCCCTGCCATTCTCCCTCCTCATCTCCCATCAGGCCCTGGGAAGCAGCCCCCTGCTCTGTCCATCCCTCTTCAGATGCATTATTCCATTTCCTGACTCTGAGTTGCTCAGTCCTCTTCCTAGAGTTAGATGTTGTTTCCCCTCTTGGGTCCTCCAGGATTTAGCTCCTCTCCCTTTCTCTGAGTTCCCCAAACTAACCCCAATACCCACTTCTCCTCAGCCCTGAGCACCCATGAGCAGCTTCTCTGATCACCTTATGGGGGTTTCTGCAAGTCCATAAAATCCCTGAGACAGATCCTCCCAGAGGTGCCATGTGAAGAAATCAAGGAATCCAAAAGGCCAAGAGCAGGAAATATTTCATTTTCTTTGAACCAGTATTGTCTCAGATACTTGCTAATAAAACAAAAGACTCTGTGATTTTAGGAAATGAGTTGAAAATTCATTACTAGTAATATGTCATACCATTGCCTGAACATTTTCCTGCCAAGGTGATGATGGAAGTTGCGAAATAATCCATCACTAGCTCAGATTTGAGCATAATAAAATTGTTTACATATTATCTCCAGTGACTGACTAACAAAGTATTGGCCCAGGGTGAGACTATTGAGCATTCCCTGTTTGGGGACGGTCCACTGGTATCTCCTAGTAGGCTGAGGATTATTATAAGTAGACACTATGAAGGCAAATTTTTCTCTGTCATTTTTTGTAAAGGTATAGTGAAACAATCTTTTAAATCAATAACCATAAGAGGTCATCCTTTTGGTGATAGAGAAGGCAGAGGAATTCCAGATTATAGAGGGCCCATAGGTTGAATTAACTTGTTGGCAGCTCTTAAATCTGTCACCATTCTCTGTTTTCAGTTTCTTTTTAACAACAAATACAGAAGAATTCCAAGGGCTTGTTGATTCTTCAATATGGTGAACATCTAGTTGTTCCTGTATCAGCTGTTCTAAAGCCTGTAGCTTTTCTTCTGTTTAAGGCCAATGTTTAACCTATATTGGTTTCTCAGTTGACCGTTTTAAAGGTAAGGCCATTAATACCTCTAAAGGTTTGCTAGTCACTTTGTGTTCTTGTACAGCCTGGATAGCTGATGACCTTTGTGTGCAGTACTTTACAATATCCTTCCCAGAAACATGAGTTTCTGGGACTGCAGGAATGTTAATCTGGGTATTCCATTGCTGCAGCAGGTCATGACCCCATAAATTCATTGCAATATTAACTACATATGGCCCAGCCTTCCTCTTTGTCCTTCTGGCCCTATGCATTCAACCCATCTTATGCTTTGCTTCACTTGAGATAGGATTCCAATTCCTGGGAATGGAACATTTGCCTCTTGAAGAGGCCAATTCAGATGCCAAGATTCTGGCGTAATGATACTCACATCCACACCCATGTCTAGTAATCCCTCAGTTACAATGTTATTCATACACACTCTTAGCATTGGTCTTTGAACATTTATAGAAGTCTGCCAAAATATATGCTTCCTATTTCCTATTGGAATTTTTGATTCATCCTCCATCATCCAGAACAGCATGTTTTTTTACAGCAGGCAATGGATTTTTTAATTTTCCTGTTGAGACTTGTCCTCCACAGTAACTGGGAATGACTGAATCACGTTTGACTTGGTGGCCTATGAGAGGCCCCTCAGGAGTTTTCTGATGGTATTGGGTTGCCTTGTCTGTCTTTTGTTGATCTGCATTTATTGATCCAATGTCGGCCTTTGCCACACCTCCTACATAATCCAGAAGATTGATTCGTTCTATTTTTGCCATTCCCAGAGGAGACATTATTTCTAGGAATTCCATGTCTACAATCCCTTCTCAGATACCCTATTTTACCACATTTGGCATTTTGGTGTCTCCTCATACCTTTGGAAATTGCTTCTCCCCAAGCTTCAGTATTATAGTCAAATGTCTCAACGTTCATTGTATGTAGGATCCATTCATCCATTGGTGATGATCTAACCTTTAAAGGCCCAAGTATCTCTGCATTCTAAGTTGTCATTTTCAAAAGCCAGAGATTCAATAAGTACTCATCTAGATTCTGGGTCTGTTACTCCTATTTGTACAGCCTTAGTTAATCTTTGTAAAATGTCACTAAAGGGTTCCCTTTGGCCCTGTTTAACCCTGGTATATGAGTCACTTCATTTTCCTAGTTCTTGAATCCTGTCTCAAGCATTTAAGTCTGCTGTGTGGCATAGGGACAAGATTTGTTCATCATAGAGTGCTTTTAACATAATTATCGTAATCCTCTTAGATACTGCTGTCATTTTACAGACCAGATTAAACATAGTGCTATGATCAGGTAATGAAGGGTGGCACAGCAGAATAAAGAAGTGACCTCATGATCTGTAGCACCACATTTTCTGTAACATAGTGTTGCATACAGGCTGGTCAGCTAGTGATAATGCAGCATCTGACATAAAGTGAGCCCAGGAATCAAACATGCTCATCAAAAGGAGATGATGGTTTGTGTTTACTAATGTTACAATCACATGCACAAAAATATTTTTGAAAAATAGAGCCACATGACCAAGATTGATTCCCATCCTTGCCGGTTGTAAGCTATGTGGTGCTCGGACTGCAGTCTAACTTTCCTGAGTCCCAGTGTCTCTTTGTTTTGAAATGGAAATATCATCTCATAGCAACGGGGACATCATGGGAAGGGAAATGAGTTGGTTTCTATGAGAGGGACTTGTAGATGAGACAGGCCCAAGCAGTGTGACTATGACTGGGTGCTCTTTGTTTGAGTTCAGAAAGTTGGCTTGGGAAGAGTCAGGATAGGGAAGGAGGTATTCTACTTGGTAAGTGGATATGAGAGCTGAAACAAGTGCAGGCTGTCTGAATTCCACAGCGAGGCAGGGAACGAGGACGCTGGGAAAAGTTTGAGGGACTGGAGGAGAAAGGAAATTAATCGAGCATTCATTGAAAAGAGTGAGTAGACAGGATGGTGCTTTTGCACGCAGTCCCCTGTAACCAAAGACCAGCCCTGGGCTATACTTCACTAGCTCCAGGGAGGGTGAAATTGTGCTCTCTCTTTCTGAGGCTGTTCCTTGCAGCTCTGTAGCCTTCTGGACTCACTCACATCCTGTTTCTAGTGTCTTGGAGTCTGAGTGCATTAGTGTCCAGAGCTGCTGCTCAGGGTTGCTTGCTGGTAGTGCACCTTCAGCCTCCCTATTTAAGAAGGAGACTGAGGTTCCAGCATTCCTATTTTGAAAGATGGAGAAATGTGTCCTAAGGAGTTACAAATACACACTACTTCCCTTCAAAGGCAATTTGGGTAAATGCAAGAACATTTTTCTCTAGCTACCTTCATGCCTTTTGGTCATCACCATCCTAAGTGGAAGCAGGAATCTGTGTACATTTAAACAATCACTGGATATCATTTAAGATACAATTAGTGTTCTTCAATGTGTTAGCAGGTAAAAATGGAACCAAATGAACACATTTAATAGAAAAAGAATAAACAAGAAATTTTGAGTTTTAGTTGCAAAATTCAGTCCTGGACGTTTGGAAATTGGAGCTGGCAGAAAAGGAAAGAAAAGCCCACATGCCTTCCTCTAAAAGCACAAACTCAAAATAAAGTCAGTCAGCTGCATTTGTGTTTGCTGGCTGCTGCTGTACGCTGATCTCCCATGGGTCCAGCACTCTGGAAGCAGTGTGAGCTCCCTTTCACAGGTTGATACAGGCTTCGTGAGGTAAGGCAGCATCCAACGTCAGAAAGTGCGGTCCCAACACAGCCATTTGTGGAGCCTAGTACAGAAGCCAGAAATCTGAGGCCTGTTTTGCTCACCACGTGAAACCCTTGTGTAAACAAAGGCCTTTCTGTCCCACCCAGCCCCATAGCTGTTCCTAAATATCCACTCAGAGGCTTAATATTACTTATAAATGTTTGACTAATGGCTCAGGCTTATTACTAGCTATCTCTTACATTTAAATTAATCCCTTACTATTCATCTGTATTGCCATGTGACCTGTGGCTCACCAGTGGTGCTCTGACATGTTGCTCTTTGGGCAGATGCTAGCATCTCTTGGACTCCGCCCTTCTCCTGTATTTCTGCTTGGATTTCCCACCTGGCTTTATCCTGCCTTGCCATAAGCTAAAGCAACTTTATTTATCAACCAATGAGAGCAGCACATATTCATAGCATACAGAAAGACATCCCACATCACCCTTGGCTTCTCTATAATATTCTCTTCAAAACAAAATGACCAAATGAATTGAGATCAAAATAAGGAAAGGAAAAACCCTAAAGGGCCGTGGTAGGACAAGGGCTGCATTTGAGGAATCCCTTGGGTTCCTCAAATGAGTGGAGCAGGCTCTAGAATCTCTGGCAAGTGGAGAATGAGTTCAGGTGTGGGCTTTTCCTGTGCCTTTTGAGTGTCTAAATCAAATTACTCCATCCTGCTCAAGCAATGCTTTCATGTATGCCTTTGTTTTAAGAAACATTTTTGAGAAAATGGATTTGGCATTTGAGGGAGGACAGATGTTTCTTTGGATGTGTTTAACACCATCTATAGGTAAACTGGAAGTGGGCTTTGATCGTCAGCTGTGATATAACACAAGTCACACCCTGGACAGGGAAGGACTTTGCCCAAGATTCTGTGTTAATGAAATGAGCATACAGCAAGTAAGGCAGCAGAGTGAGAGATGAGCCAGGCACTACAGTAGGCAGGGCCCACCTTTGCCTTCAGAGGAGAAAGGGAATCAATTAAGAGAAAGACTGATCCAACCGAGCAAGATGACTTGGAATTACTGCTTGACCCGAGCGTTTGTTGATGATCAAGGAATTTGACGGCAGTTTGAAGCATGGTCTACAACAAAGTACAGAACTATGTTAAACCTCAAATTGAACCCAGTTTTTAAATTTTTTTTACCGAACAAACTGCAAGCTAGTGAATCCTTTAGTACTTAAACTAAAAGGAAGAAAATATTCTGTAGGCTAAATCACAACCAAACTGCTAAGATTTTAGGTTCCTGGGTCCCAAGACTGCGCTGTAGAAATTCCTCCTGTGAAGACAAAGGAGCAGGAGCGGTCTGTGGAGTTTGAAAGTCGGTAATCAAGGTAATGAGACACAGCGTGGGGGAGGAGGAAAGAGTGCTCCCACTAAAACATGTATAGAAACCCCCAACAGGTAACATTTGGTCTTGTGAGTGTTTGTTCCTGAATTCATAGCCAAATTTGCATGAGCCTCTGACTTAAGAGGCAAAATACATGTCATGGATATGCTGATCATAGAAGTAGTTACCTTAAAAGGCTTCTTTGGGGGTTGTTGTTGTTGTTGTTGTTTTGTTTTGTTTTGTTTTTTGAGTTTTTTTGCCAGGTGGTGGTGCACACACTGGGAGGCAGAGGCTGGTGGATCTCTGTGAGTTCAAAATCAGACTGATCTACATAGTGAGTTCCAGGACAGCCAGGGATACACAGAGAAATCCTGTCTTGAAAGAAAAAAAGGGGAGGAGCATTAAACTGTTAATTTCTTTTTGCATCTGCCTAGAAGAAACACCAATAGAACTGGTATTCAGAAATTAGTGCTATATGGCCGCTTAAGAAACTAGAATACAAAGATCTAAGAAGCTCACTTGAATCCTGACAAAACCAGAACCACCTGACACCATGGTTGGACTCCCATAGTGCCAGCCTGCTCATCCTAAATTCTCCTTAGGAAGAAGCCTGCCTTGAGAGTGGACTCCTTCTAGGCATTGAGGTTTCTCTGTTCTCCTCGATTAGTGACTTCCGTCCCGACGATTCCTTCTCCATTGCCCCATCTTGTGATAAGCCCTGTGTTAGATGCAGTAGATGGTAGGCCTTGAAACCAAAGTAGAGTATTTAACTGCCATATGGTACTTTTAGGTTTATATAGTTTGAGGAAATTAATCTATATGTTATGGAAAGTATTAATTTTCCTTAAATATTCTTGCCAGGGCCACCTGTGGAACATATGGTACCTTTGAACACAAAAGAGAAATGAAATGGGCCCTTTCTGGTGGGCACAGGCCCGTATGAGGTACATACTTGACCAAGCAGTAGACTTGGTAGTGTGTGGTTTATCCACGGCCTACCACTGTGTACAAACTGTACCCTAAGGACACGGCAGCCCTGTCTAAGTCCAGGCCACATTTGCCAAACAAGCAGTGGGGAGAAGGCTGATATCCTACAAACTCTGGGTCTTCAGTCCCCAGTACATACCACTCTTTGCAACCAAGAGTCAAGAATGTAAGTTCTTTCCTTTTTGAGGTTCATTTATTTTACGTGTATGCATGTTTTGCCTGCATACATTCGTGTGCACCACATGTGTGCCTGGTGCCCACACTGGTCAGAGAGGATGGTGGATCACCCAGAACTTGAGTTATGGTTGTGCATAGCCATGTGGGTGCTGGGAATGAAACCTGGGTCCTCTGCAGACGAAACAAGTGCTCCTAACTGCTGAGTCAACTGTCTAGCTCCCACGTCTAAGTTCTGCTATGTCTTCATGGTCCTGAATTTGAAATAAAAATCACAGATTTGAGTCAGTCTGTGATTTGAATCCTCAGCTCGGCCACTCACAAGCTAAATGATCTTAGCCAAGCTCCACAGCCTCTCTGACTCTCAGTTTTATCCTTTGTAAAATAAGATTGCCATTGGTACCAGCAAGATGGCACAGCAGTTAAAAGTACCTCCTATACAAATCTCAGGCCTGAGTTTAGGACCCTGAGCCCCTGTTAAAAGCTGGATACAGTGACACACATTTATAATCCTCGTGAGATGAGGGTGGGGGCAGGAGAATGGCCAGAAGCTAAAGGAGCAGCTGGCCTTAGCAGCAGCAGAAAACCCTGAGGGAGGCTCTGTCACAACAAAGTGGGGGGAGAGGGCCAGCTCCCAGAAGTTGCCCTCTGATCTCCACATACACACCCATGTGCACACAAATCACTGCAATGAGGCTTACTGGGAAAATGTACGCAATGTGTACAATGGTGCTGGACACGACTATGTTTGGTAGGTGTTGGACACAGTGTACAGATGTCATATTTACCTGATTGTCTTCCCGCCAGCAGACAGGTTTTCAGTGGAGGTTATGATGCGTTTGGGAAGAATGTGAATGCCCTTCTACAGTGATACTTAGAAAAGATGCTGAGCGGGGCTCCAGGATAAACATGCAGGAAACATAGTCATTTATTTCCTAAAGTCATCTACTTATGACTTGATGGCACTGTCCCAAAGGATGTGTCCGAAGCGCACAGTAGGACACAAGAAGCATGGCATCCTAGGACCTATCTCCTGAAGCCCCGACATAGCTTTAGTGATAATGCTGATTCTTCCTGAGGTCCCACCGCATCTAATCGCACTCTTGTGCTGAGCACCGCCATGGTAAGCACGTATTGCCATGTGTTTTCCATCTTCCTGTTGGTTGCCTCACAGCGCAAGACAGCTCACGTGTGCCTTTAGGGTAAGTCACATACGGGGCACTGGTATGCACAGTTCCATAACCCAGAAGTAGGTCACAGGCCCAGCCCCAGCTGCAGATGAGCGCTTCTCAGTAGAGAAGGCAGGGACCGTGGTCAGAAGGAATTTAAAAGTGGTTCCAGGGAGCGGGAAGCTGTGTGAGTGCCAGAGGGTGAATGCCACGTGGGAAGTTAGCCCTGCGCACCTCTAATGTCAACGACACATGCGTGCTGCCAACTTTATACTTTTAGTGTTAAATTCTTAACACTTTTGAACTTCCTGTATGGCTCTGGCTGTCCTGGAACTCACAAAGATTCACCTGCCTCTGCCTCCTGAGAGCTGGGGTTAAAGGTGTGCCCCACCACACCTAGCCTGGACGTTAATTTTTAAATTTATTACCAATTTATTGTAGGTATCTGAGACAATGGCCCAGTCTCTGGGCTTTAAACGAAATGTCACCATAAAGAATTGAGCTCCTGGGCTGGAGAAATGGCTCAGTGGTTAAGAGCATTGCCTGCTCTTCCAAAGGTCCTGAGTTCAATTCCTGGCAACCACATGGTGGCTCACAACCATCTGTAATGAAGTCTGGTGCCCTCTTCTGGCCTGTAGGCATGCACACAGACAGAATATTGTATAAATAATAAATAAATAAATATTTAAAAAAAAGAACTGAGCTCCTTTCCTTCCTTTTCCTTTGAGGGAAAGCAGTGATCGCGTCAGCTTGGGATGGCAATGACCCCAGGGGCTTACATGTCATAGCTGTCGTTGCCAGCTGACAGGCTTTGGGGAAACAATTAGATTCTGAGGGCTCGGGAACAGTGGCTGAATCCACAGGTAGATTCATAATCTGATAGCACAGCTAGAAGGAGGTGGGACAAGGAGATTGACAAGCTGGGAAAGTGGGTTAGCCTGCTCTGTCTCACTCCCAGCCCCTCTCTCGCGCAGTCTGCTCCCTGACTGCCACGCGGTGAGCAGCCTTTCTCTGCCTTGCTCTTCCTCCAGTGATGTCTGCTTCACCAAACATGGACAGGAATGAATCTCTGAGCCAAAATAAATCTTCCCCTCTCTTAGTCATTTTCTTAGGTTTTCGTCACAGAAACTAAAAACCTAAACACACGTTTTCATCATTGCAAACTTGTGTGTCTTTAACTTGTGTGGTAAGGTATCCTTATGGGTTGTGCATAGCCCTGGCTTGTCATGTGCAGCTCGGCTCTCATAACCTGCTTGGCAGATCCCCAGAAATGATCATCCGTGGGGGGTGGCTTTGTCCTTTTTCCAAGCCACAACAGCCTTCTTGATTTTCTTGCACTGGGGTGTTCCCCACCCCCAGTAGCACAGGAGACAGTAGAACTGCCCATGCTGCCCCAGGGCTGAACCCGGGAAGCTGCGAATAGAACCAGGCAGAGCTGCTTAGTGCTAGTGCTGTGATAAAGGCAGCATTAGCGGCAACTGCAGAGCCGAACAGTCTGGGAAACCGGTAAACAGTCTCAGCCCTCCTGGGATCTTTACTTTGTAGTAAGGCATACATTTACCAAGTAACTTTGAACTAATCATAAATACTAAAAAGGTGGGGCACAGCTGCCTGCCGAGAGTGTGCAGCAGAGGAGTGGCTTGTGGGAGGAGGAAGGGGGTGTGGATGGAGACCAGGGTGGACTGAAAGGTCGTCCAGCCCCCAGAAGGAACGTGTGAAAAGGATGGGTGAGAGTGGCAGCAAAAGAGGTTGAATTGTAAGGGACTTAATGAGCCTTTGTAGAGACACTAGCATCCAGGTACAAGATTCTAGCGCCTCACTGGCCAGGAGGCTCTTCCCTTTCTCATGCAGGAGGGTCACACCAGAAGTCAGCCTTCCCCTGCAGGATCTCTCTCTTCAGCATTCTTCTGAGGCTTCCCACAGTTGATCTCACGCTGCACCCTGATTAGAACCTCCTCATCCCTCTGCATCACTAGGCTGTACCGAGAGGGTTCCTCTACACTCTTGTCCTTAGGTCAGGAAGCTCCCCTTCCTGATGCCTTCCTTTAGATCAGCAAATCCTAGCTATGCAGACATTTTCCAGGGTGTGGGGCAAACACCAAGGACATGGCAGGCCACACCTGGAAATGCCTATGGTACAGCTGCTGTATATACTTGATCTGCTGGAAGAGTTCCTAGGCCCAGACTATAATCAAGGCCCGCTGTCTAGCAATGCCCAGATTGTCTGGAAAACTGCTGCTAGGGTAATTCTTTATTGCCCATCCTCCACTGCTCTGCTTGGGGGCCTCTCCAGCATATTCTTCAGTGGCTTCTGGAGATCTTCTGACCCATGGCTGTCGATGCACCATGGCAGCTCCTCTGCTTAGAGCCTTAAGGGCCTATCTCTGCAAACTTCAGCAGTGGTCTTGTGTGATAAATTTGCAGTTTGAACTCAGCACTCTTTTATGTATAGAACAAGAACCATTTTGCAGACTGAGCACCGTTCCCCGTCAGAAACCTCATGCCCTGGTATACACGAGTAACTGCTATGGGCTCAATTTCCCCGTCTCTCCTACAGGCATGATAATGATTTCCGCTTCTATATCTCAAGCCCTGCCTCTGTTCATTCATTTAATCCTATCAGTGTATAGTAATCCTTTAATTTCATCTGGCAGAATCGTAGGATCTGTGGAAGGCATTAAGTGAGTTAATATGCAAAGTGCTTCACAGCCTGAAATGCATTGAGTAAAACAGTGTTATCAGAGTGGATTTGGGGGCTGGAGAGATAGCTCAGTGGTTAAGAGCTTAAGAAAACTTACTACTCCTGCAAAACTTTTGCCAGATTTGGTTCCCAGCACACACATCAAATGCCTGTAACTTGAGATCCAGAAGAGCCAACACCCTCTGCTGGACTCCACCAGTACTGCATGCATGTCATGCACACAAACTCATGAAGGTACAGACACATATACATAGAAATAAAAATAAGTCTTTTTTTTAAAAAAAATTATTTGGGAATTTCATATAATGTACCTCAATTACCCTTACTTCCCAGTCCTCCCAGGTCTACCTCTCCACATCCTTATGGCCCCCCTGCAAAGAAAAGAATAATAAAAAAAAAAGAACAAGTCCAATTTGTGTTGTTCATATAGTCACTGGAGCATGGTCAAATCTTAGGAAACAGAGTATATTTGGAGAATTTAGAAGATGAAAATTGTTGTATGTAGCATTAACTCACAAACAGATATCTGTTTCTGGTACAAATGACTTAGATTTTTAATAAATATTCACCAAGGGCCTTCTCTGTGTCAGGCCATATTGTAGACGCACAAAGCACATCAGAGAAGAAGTAAAAGCTTGTGCACTCCAGGGCTCAGATCCTAGCAAGCAGATGCGTGGTAAATGTCAGTGGTGTGCGGTGTTGAAATGCACCTGTGCTGCACAAGTCAGGAAGCAGTGGGGGTAGACGGAGATGAGCGTGCAGGGGATAGGCAGTTTGCATTTTCCTTTCTGATTGTCTTAAGACAAGGTCTCCTCAGTGGTGTGGCCTGGGCAGTATATGGGGCCACTGGCAGTGGGACCAGGATCTAACTGTAAGGCATGAACTGATTTTATAGAACCCATTCTCTATGAAGAGATACCTTGCTCAGCCTAGGCACAGGGGGAGCCGGAGACCTTGGTCCTGCCTCAGTGAGCGGATGGACAGTCTTAGTTGACTTCCCAGGGGAGGCCTTAACGTCTCTGAGGAGATGATGAGAGGTGGGGTTGGGGGGAGGGGGTAGCAGGAAGAGGAGGGAGGTGGAACTGAGATTGGTATGTAATAAATTAATTGGAATATAAAGACAAAGTCTTCTGTGTAGCCCGGGATGGCCTCAAGCAGCCTGGCCTCAAACTCCCAGTCTTCTTTCAGCCTCTCTAGTGTTGAAATTACAGGCATGAGCTACCACACGAGGCCTCATAGGTTGGATTTTTTTTTTTTTATCAAACTCAGCCCTCTTTGTCTCATATATTTTTATCTTTACTTACCCAACAAAACCTGAATGGCTTCCATGTGTCATGAGCAGCAACAGTAGAAAGGCTTGTCCCTCCCAGAGCTTACTTCCTGGGAAGAAGCATGAAGACTAAACAGTAGTTTCCCCTTATCTAAATGTTGACTTTCCACTGTTTCAGTTTTCCAAGGTTGGGTACAGTCTGATCATATTTAATGGAAAATTCCAGAAGTAACTTAGAAGTATTAAGAACTTTCATAGCTGGGTGGTGGTGGCGCATGTCTTTAATCCCAGCATTCAGGATGCAGAAGCAGGTGGATCTCTGTGAGTTCGAGGCCAGCCTGGTCTACAGAGCGAGTTCCAGGACAGTCTCCAAAGCTACAGAGAAATCCTGACTCTAAAAAAACAACAAAAAACTTTTATTATAGTTTATTTGTTATTTTAACCATTATTAATGTCTATATGTGCCTAGTTTGTAAATTAAACTTTATCATAAAATGTATGCATAGGAGAAAGTGTGTTTGTGTATGGCAAGGGTGGCACTATCTGTGCCATGCTCTGCAGATAACTAGGGACCTGTGTGTGTGTGTGATAACTGTAGGTCGAGCTGAGCAGTACAAAGGCAATAAGGTGATAGGAGGGTGTTGCTTTGTTACTGGGACAAAATGTCTAAAAGAAGCAACCTGAAGGAGGAAGGCTGTACAAGGAAGGTATGAAGACTTAAGCCAGCTCAGGACAGCCAGGAGCACGTGGCTGCTTGCTTTTACAGTGCATTGATTCAAGAAACAAAGTGGGGGCTTGACACTAGCGACCCACATCCTAAAAATGTTCCAGCCTCCCAGGCAGCACTACCCCCTGGGGAACAACTGTCAGACATGATAAACCCGTGGGAGACATGTCATGTCCAGGTCGTGGCAGAGGGAAAATAGAAATGGGAGCATACAGAAGAGATGCCCATGACGTCGGAGCTAGGCCTGAAGCATGAGAAGAAGCCATTCCTAGGCAGTACCTGAACAAGGGTACTTTAAAGGTTCCAGGGCCCAAAGAAACTTGGCAGATAGGAGATGCAAGGAGAGCCTATGTGCGGACAGGAATGAACAAGTGAATCGGGGAGAGTGGTGCACCCTATGGGTAATACAGTGCCTGCAGGCTACAGAGAATCCTGGATTTTATCCCCAAGATGGGGAAAGGCCTCTGAATGCTTTTGGCATGGATTGGCCAGATCTCTTTGTATTTGTGCTCTATACAAAGGTTGGGTGGTTGAGCGGTTCTCTCCACAGGGAACCAGGTAGGTCACAGCCAGTTTAGTTCTCTAGCTATTTGCTGACATTCACTGAACCCCCACTTAGTGGGTTGTGTGGAACCCCTACTCTGTGCTAAGTGATGTACTTCCTGGGTTATCTGGAACACATTCACTGAACCTGCCTACTGTGTGCTAAGTGATGCACTTGATGGTGTGTGTGTGCGCGCGCGCATGTGCCATGAACTATGATTTCACTGACTTGTGTTGAGTCCCCAGAACCAAGTGCAGAAGACCTGGGGAAGATCGGGGAACGACATAGATTGACTAGCACCAAAGCAGCAGCTGGTGTGCTCTGTCCACTGTAGGGTAACCTGTCTTTGCCATTAGTTAAATGTACGTTCTTGTTCAGAAGCCAGAATGCACAAAAGTTCTTCCTTCTACCCAGGGGTAGCAGTCAAGCGAGAAAGAAGGGCCATCCTCTATTCATTCCGCCAGCCCTTCTACGTTCACAGGAAAACAGTGTTTGCCCTTTAAAAGCCAGCAGCCTTAATAGACAGCTCATTCTTGCAGTGCGACATTTCAGAGAATGGGAACCAGTCCTAAGGAACAAGATTCAGATTGGAAAATGCCTTCACCACTTATGACTATTGAGTGCTGGTGGAATTTGCTGAAACAAGGACATAGAACTCTGAAGGCTTGGGAGACAGCCTCTGAGCCTGTTTGCCAGGTTTCTCAAGCCAGCAGGTGTCTGGGCAAGCTTGATCCTGAGATGAACCCATGGTAGGCAGGCCATCCTAAACACTGCTCCATTTCAACAAGAGAAAAAGAACCCACAAACGTGTTCCCTTTTCATCTTTGCAAACAGGCAACCTAAAACGTTTAGCTGGACCCATTGCATCATTCATGAATCTGACAATACCCGTTCTCACAGTCTGTGCATGCAACTACAGGTCTGGAGGCCCGTTGTTTACCTATTCACCATAATGGGTGAGGTTGTCCCAGTCAGCCTCCCCTATGTGGAGTGCGTTCAGTAGCTCACAGAGTCACTCTGAGTTTCAGGTAAGAAAATGACCTTCCCTCGTCACACCGTGTTACCTTGAATCTGATAGCTTTCAGTGCACTGCAGCCTAGCATACACAGCTTGTCCACGCCCCTGCTGGAACCCATTTTGAAGATAAAAATCAAAAAGGACGTTCCTCTTCCTAGACACAGTTCTGCTCTGTAAAGGGCTTCTGTTTTGTAATCTGTTTTCAAGATCTGGTGCTTGTGTTTCTAACACCCCATCACGTGTGGTCTGACGTAGACCTCACCATGACTATGAGCAAATGCACTGTGAGGATGTGTGTGGGATGGCGGAGCCAGCTCCCTGCAGCAAACCGTCCTTTGTCAGAAAATTTCCATAGGGCCTTGCAACCCCACACAGTGGATTCTGCTTCCATAGGCCGGCCTGCGCTAGCTGGATATGGAATGTGAGTTTGACTTTTGCAGGATTCCAGGTCAGTATCCTCATACAGAGCATTCTTTTTTTAGTTAGGGTTGATTTCTGTGTTTCTTTTTATAGAACACGACCTGCTGTAGAGAGGGGAGAAAGTTGTTTGTCGGTTCAACGCTATTATTTTATTTATGTTAGGAACTGAGTCGCCTGAGTGCTGGCAGGAAGGCTTGGCCTTCTTGATCGGAGGATTTAGAAACCGGAGTCCAGACTGTCTCTGGAGAGCAGCCTTCCCCTGGCCAGGGCCGCCTCATTTTCCTCTGTCATGTCTTAGAGATTTGCCGATAAAACACAACAGACTTTGGGAGTTGGGGAGATGACTGACAGGGTAGGATGTTTATTTTGCAAGCTTGAGGACCTGAGTTTGGATCCCTGATACTTAATGTGGCATGTGCTTGTAACTACGGTGCTGGGGGAATAGACAGGAGAATATCTAGAATTCACTGTCTGGTCCGATTGGTAACCTTCATGTTCAGTGAGAGACCTTGTCTCTAGAAAAGTGGAGTGGAAAGCAGTGGAGGAGACACCTGACAGTCTCTGGTCTCTTCATATGCACAGATAGGCACGTGTACATGCACACATGCACGCACACTAAACACCAGATTTTGATGGCAAGTCCTATAAAGAGGTACATGGTAAATTCATAGTTTACATGGGAATTCTAATTCTAGGTGTTTTGATATTTTGATAGAATTGTCTTAACTGGGTAAAGAGAAAGAAGCTTTAATTAAACCGGAGATAATGGGAAGTAATGGTTACATCCTGTTTTCTTGTTTTCAAATTCAGTCTGGGAACAAAGGCCTAAAAACAGCATTGTGGATGATGGGATGATGTAGGACCTGATTTTTAAATAAAATGAGTGGACAGAATCATTTGAACAGGAAGTTTGTCATTACCAAAATAGGTCTTGAGACTTAGAAAACAAGATACAAGCAGTAGTAAATTGTACAAACAGAATAAGATGACAACCGAGCCAATCAAAGAACAGCTTTCACTGAGACTGGTCAGGAGCAGCCCTGTGGTCCAACCAGTCCATGGCCCACCTGGCCTGTGGTCCACCTAGCTGCTTAGCCATACTCAAATCCAAAGAGAACACTCATTTCAAGATGGGCAACAGTGTGCTTCTGTGCGGTTGTGGGCATGGCTTCATCCCTCATCCCTCAGTCTCCCCACCTGTCTCCTAGGGAATTCTACTTTGTGTCTTATTTTCAGTCACTTTGTGTGTAATTTTTTTAGGCATACATGTAGTTTTTTTTTCATTGAGTAAAATAAAATAAATTTCCTAGAGGCAGAAATTATTTCAAAGTATTATGAATGTTGCCTTATGGATTAGCACAATAATTTCAAAATTTTTGTCTTAGAATATACTTATTGTTTTTTATCTATGCATGAATGTTTTTCCTGCATGTATGTCTGTGTACCTCTTGCATGCCTGGTGCTCACAGAGGCCAGAAGAGGGTGTTAGATTCCCACAACCTGGAATTATAGATGATTGTGAGCTGCTATGACGCGTGTCCTGTGGAAGAGCAAGTGCTCTTAACCACTGAGCCATGTCTTCAGTCCCTGGACTTACCAGTGAAGATTCAAAGAGGCTTTGTTCATCTGAGGTCTGTCACTATTTGCTATATTCAAAAATTCAAATAAGTATTTAAATGCTCATGCAAAATGACTTTGTTCAACCTAATTAAACAATCAAGTAACATTTCATTTAAAATGATGATAACATGAAATAAATCAGTAAGAAGTATTATATTTTGTCAAATATCTTCAATTTTGGCTTAGTAGAAAGACAACTTGATTTTCACATCTGTTCCTACATCCAATTATAATACAGCATATTATATTAGTTGAGGTATATAAAGAAGTTCAACCTTGCACAAGTGGTTGGAAAAGAGGTTTTTTTTTAAAATAGCCTTTCTAGTTAACTGGATAGTCTTTGATATTAAATAAAAATTTGACATGACGATCTCTTAAAAGTTAGTTGAAACAAGAACTTTGAACCTTGCGTACTTTATTACTTATAAGCCTACTAGTCTCTTTTGTACATTTTAACACATGCATTGATCACTAGAAAATACTGGTCATCTGAGTCAGGCCAACCTCCAGATTTGCTAAACAATATCCCAAAAAACATATTCATTCACATCACTATCAGCCTCATCAGAAAAACCATTCTGTATTTGGAAATGTCGCTTCCAAAATTTAAATTTCGTATAAAAATAAAATTTTATTGCTGGTAGCAAAATACCTATGCCCATGAAATGGCAAGGAATCTTAGTGTGTTTTCAAAACTCTAAATAGCTGCAGTCTGTCTCTCAAAATGGTAATCCATGACAAAAGATTAAGCTGGTTAAGCCCACAACTCAAAGAACTATCCAGTTGCTTTTCTTGGTAGCAGTTCTGTTTCAATATGCACTCCTAAGAGTTTTACATATACCACTTTAGCACACAGAATCCTTAAACACACACACACGCACATGTCTCGAGGTTAAAAGTTAATAAAATGATTAAGTTTTATTCCTTCCGTTGATTATCTGTGGCATAGTGTCTGCTGAGGTGCCAGAACCTACCTGTCATTGCTACTGAACCATTCTATACTTTTCAACATAAAAAAAGAAAACATAAATAATACCTCTGTGTCAAAAAAGTAGTTTTGACCACACAAATTTAGAAAATGCTTTAGGAAACCCAGAGTCCTTTGAAACATGCTTTAAGAAATGCCAGGCTAAAGGACACAGGAATAAAATTGGCAAGAACTCATTTTTATTTTCCTCTTACTTGGCTCTGGTTTAAGCAGAACTGGGCTCACTTAGGTCTGATTTTTAAGGCTCTAACTCAGGAAGTTCTGTTTGCACAATATGTAAATTAAGACATTTGCTTAAATTGCTCTTTGCTCATCGTCAGCATAGTCAGCATGCATTGCTATACAGAGTACAAAGATGGGCAAAGCTGTCCCTGCCCTTTGGGGACTCATCAAGAAAGATACAGGTGAACAAATGTGTTCCCAGAAGTGCCAGTGTGGGCCTGAACACACAACCAGAAATCATAGAGGAGGAGGCTGCCCTCCGTGCGGTATTGCTGTCCAAAGACTGCCAAGTAGGAGAGCTTCAGACTGGAGAAGCATGATGCACACAGAAAGAAGGTCTTCCAATGCTATGAGAAAAGTGGTCCATGAAAAGGTAGATGTGCTGTCTGGACCTCTGGATGTGGGGGTGGGAAGCTGGGATGGAGGAGGGACTGCTGCTCCTGACTGTTTGAATGTTTACCATGAGCCGAGATTTATTTTCTTTTTAATGAGGTAGATAATTCTGGAGCTGTGGCTGTAGCTCAGTCAGTAGAGTGTACTCCACAAACATGAAGACCCAAGTTTGGCATCCATTACCCATATAAGGAAGTCGGGCATGCTTGTAATCCCAGCACTGAGGATGCAGAGTCAGATAATATCCCTGGGACTTGCTTAACCTAAAATAGTGAGCCCTAAGCCCCAAAGTGAGAGACCTTGTCTCAGAAATCAAGGTAGTTGATTTTAAAAGCAAATATAGCAGAATAACTTTATTACTCATATTTACTTATTTGTTATAGCTACTTTTTTTGGAGACAGAGTTTCTCTGTGTAACAGCCCTGTCTGTTCTGCAACTAGCTCTGTAGACCATGCTTGCCTCATACACAGAGATCCGCCTGTCTCTGCCTCCTGAGTACTGGGATTAAAGACGTGCCCCTCCATTGGCCAGCTGTATTTATTTTTAAATGGTGTCTTGCATGTTGTCCTCTTTCCTCAGCTTCCCAAGTGCTGGGTTTATAAGGGTGCACCAAGATACCTAGCCTTGCAAAGTCATGTTAGTTATTCGAAATACCTAACTTAGGTGCCCATGTTTGTACGATATATGTGTTTATTCTGTAGAGTTGGAGTGTGGCAGGGGACAAAACCAGCTCAAAAGTCTAAATAGGCTGATTAACTAGAATTTCCCTGTGGCAGCTGTATACTCACACAAGATGTGTTTTATGTTAAGAAGCACATGATTTTTTATGTTAAATTTTGTACAGCTATATATTCTGCTTACATACTTATGTATGTAAATATAGGATGACCATTCATCTTCTGGGGATCTAGTCCCAGTATGTGCTGTCTCTCTAGCATAGTTATTAATTACATCTGCTTTCTCTCTCTAATGTCCTATTTTGGGTGCTGAATTATTCACCCTATTTCTATATCTGTACTTACAAATGGAAGTTATTATATGTTCAGATATTCATCATTTAGTCATGCATACATACATGTGTCTATATGTGTGTGTGTGTGTTTATATATTTAAAAATGCTTTTAAATGCTATTCTGGTTAAAATACAAACTTAAGGGTTGATAAGATGACTCAGCAGATAAAGGCACTTGTCAGGCAAGCCTGCTGACCTGAGCTCAATCCCTGGAGCCCACGTGAGACTAAAGAGAAGACATGACTGCACAAAGGTGTCCTCTAACCTCGATGTGTGTGTTCCTCCCATGCATAAACAACAAATACACATTAATAAATACAGTTTAAACAACACAGACTCAGCAAGCTAGTAACATAGCTCAGGTTTTGGCAGTTATCCAATTATAGATTGTTTTACTATTGACTCACCTAAATTTTTATATCTAGAATGGTTTTGTTAGCCTTTCAATTTTTTTATTTTGCATGTATGAATGCTTTGCCTGCATGTCTGACTGTACACTACAGATGTGTCTAGTGCCCACCGAGGCCAGAAGAGGATGTCAGATTCCCCAGAACTGGAATTCCAGACAATTGTGAACAGCCAATGTGGGTGCTAGGAATTGAACATGGGTTCTCTGGAAAAGCAGCCAGTGCTCATAACTGCTGAGCCAGCCTCCCGTTTTAGCCTTTTCATGGTTCTACATTTTTTCTCAGTAGCACTGCTAAGAACAGTGAACTTGTTGCATGAAACTTTTTTTAGAAAACATTTTAGAAATTATATGTAAATTAAACCTCATCTTCTCTGTGATTTGCACTTTTTGTTCCAAAATCTATTGTGGGCCTTCTGTCTGCAGAGGCTCCTCTGATTTCTCTTAAGTGACTCACTGTGGAGAAATGTGGAGGGTTTGCTGTAGAGTGCTTACATCTCTAATGTCAGAGAATACCGATGTTGGTGAGGACGGCCTCCCCTTCAGTGCTAAGTCTGTCCCCTGTCCCGTCCCTGTGTCGTCGTGTCCTGTCTCCCCCACCATCATCTACTTCCTGTCTTTAGTTGATGCTGCTGTGACAAAGCCACTTATGGGCTGGTGAGATGACTCATCAGACAAAGGCATTTGCCCTGCGAACCTAGTGGACGTCTTTGCATCCTATGTAGCGGTAAGAGAGTAGAGAGTCCACAAAGCTGTCCTCAGGCCTCCACATGCATAGCACAGCACCTGGATCACCCTGTACATCACACACAGAGTAATGGTTTGTTTTGAATTTTAAAAAGGCAACTTAAGGGGAAAAGAATTCATTCCAGCTCGTAATTCAAGGAGTCACTCCATCATGGAGGAAATGGAAAGGCGTGGGAGCTTGAAGCAGCTGTCATATTGCATCCACGATCAGGAAGCGGAGAATAATGAATGCATGCTGCTCCTTAGACACATTTCCCCACCACACAGTCCGAACTCCCGACCAAACAATGGTGCCACCCACACTGGGCAGGTCTCCCACTCTCGGGGCTGTTGAGATAACCTCCCACAGACATGTCCAGAGGTCGACCTCCCAGGTGATTATAGATTATAGATTGTCAAGATAGTGATTATCACACTTCTTGTTCTTAAATACCAGTGCTCTGACCCCAGCTACTAAGAAAAGCTGCTTGGCCGTGAATGCTCAGGTGGCAGAATGTGCATGCAGGGGGCATGACTACGTGGCACCAGTCCTCGCCAAGCCACTGACTACTCCAGTGCTATCCAATCCTCCCTGCTTTTCAAGAAGAGCCGTCATTTCTCGTGTGTGTGTGTGTGTGTGTGTGTGTGTGTGTGTGTGCGCGTGTGTGTGTCCAGAGACATTAAACAGGATAGGAAGATGAACCTATGGGGAAAGTAGATCCTATAGGATATGTTTCTGCTCTCCATTTTTACTGGTGGAAACAATTCCCCTCAATTCCAGAAAAGACTCATGAAAAATTAAGTTTGAGAAAAGGCAAAGCAAAGTAGAACTAGTGTTAAATAAAGAAACTGAAACAACGGTCGCAGCAGTGGCCCCAGCTAGGAGTGGCTGCAGCAGATGACCAAAAGCCCAAGCTTCCTCATTGCAGGACTGAAGCTGATGAGCATGTATGCAGTTTCTTTGTCAAAACTGACGGACTCATAGGAAGGTGCCCTTTCGCTGAGACCAAAAATGATGGAAGAATTTATCAGACGTTGCTTGTGTAAAGGATGCTAAACAGACCGTGGGGCCCAGCTTATAACAAACCCTTTACAAAAGATGAGAGGAGTTTTTGTATGGACATTTGGTCTATCTAACTGAATAGCTGTCATGAGCTAAACACTATAGACTAGCAAGACATTGCCGCTGGCAGAGAAATATTGCTGAGTTGTATGACTTTCTGGAGCCTGCACGTACTGATGGCACAGGAGGTGAGCTCGAGGATGTGTGCTATTTCCTGTAGACCACAGCAGAATGCTGTTGCACATTTAGATGCAAGGGTGACAAACTGGCAGAGAGCAAGAACAGTGAGTTACTGTCTGCGTGGTTTTTAAAGTGGAAGGTACTAGAACAGAACAGATGGTACCACATGAAGTCAGGGCGTTCATCTCATTTGTGTCTTAGGTCACTGAGTGCCGTGTATCTGTTGCTCTCTGGATGCCTGTGGAAGCTGCTGCTTTGGCCACTAGGGTATCAGTAGGCTCTGGTCATCCCCGATTCACAGTAAAACATACAGCAAATGGCGCGATCATTCAGCCGCCACCACCCAGCGGTGGTGTAAGAATGTGTGGTCTCTTAATTGTCAGCTTGATTGAGTTAAGAAGTGTACAGGCACCAGGCAGTGGTGGCGCACACCTTTAATCCCAGCACTCGAGAGACAGAGGCAGGTGAATCTTTGTGAGTTCAAGACCAGCCTGGTCTACAAGAGCTAGTTCCAAGACAGTCTCCAAAGCTACAGAGAAACCCTGTCTCGAAAAACCAAAAAAATAAAAAATAAAGAAGTGTACAGGCTTGTAAAGCATGGCCCAGGATGTGTCAGAAAGGATGAGAGGAGAGGGCAGCACCAGGCTGGGGGCTTGGATAGAGTAAAAGCGGGATGAGGAAGTCTTCTAGCCCCGGCTCCTTTGTCTTTTCTTCTCCCTCTCTTCCCCTCCCCCTCTCCCACCACATGTGAGCCGCCCTGCTCTACCACAGTCTTCCAAAGTCAACTAAAACCTTTGAAACATTGTTTCTTGGACATTTTCCACAACCCCAAGTCTAACAGAAGGGAATAAGTTATGCAGGTTGCATGCGAACTTTTCTCACACCGTCCAAGAGTCGCCACGCCTTTCTGATGTCCTAGCACGGGAGGCTGTGATGAGACTCATTAGCACCAACTGAGAAACACACTGTCCTGGTGTCTCATCACCTTTGTTTGCCTTCATTTTAAAAACTCTACTCTGGCTATAATAAAGGAGAAATCACGTGTGGCGAGGAGACAGGTGTCCCTGGTTGTCAGCCTCAGTCACACAGGCTGCCACTCAGAAAAGAACTCCTCAGCGGACTGAATTAGCATAGCTCCTTCCATTCTCGCTACTTCTGTAACAGATACCTCACATAGAGGTACCACTCACCTATGGGAAACTTTTAAAAATAAATTAACAAATTACTTCTGCTTTATGAATTATGTTTGGATCAGATTATTAAGGTTACCTTTGAACATATATAAAAGAGCCTGGGAGTATGGCTCAATGGTAAAGTCTTTGACCATCATGTAGAGGCCAGGGATTCAGTCCTCAGCAACACACACAGACACACACACACACACACACACCCATCAAATATAGCCAGGTGTGCTGTATACCCTTACTCCCACCTATCTCTGTGAATTTAGTGCCAGCCTGGCCTACAGAGCTAGTTCCAGGTCAGCAGGGATTGGGGTGTGACCCACCTAGCATGTGTGATAGGCTGACTTTAATCCCCAGGTCCTCTGTAGAGAAGAGGATTTCAAAGAAGGTAGAGGCAGGTGAATCTCTTGAGTTCAAGGCCGGCTTTGTCTGGATACTAAGTTGCAAGCTAGTCGGGGCTAAATAGTAACACCTTCACTTAAGGTGAAAGTCAGGTGAATAGAGGGTGCCTCTAAAAGACCATGATGCCACTCAGCCCCAGAGAGTCTCAGAGCAGCAGCCTTGAGCAGGGAGACCCTTCCTGCTCAGACATACGGAAACTTGCCCTCCCCATATTTGGACACACATAGCCGAGACTGCGCAGACAGCAGGGAAAGGAGTCCTGGGAGATTTCCAACTACAGCTACTAGCAATGGCATGAGAAACAGTCTGGAGCAAGAAGGTTGGGCTTCTAATGTTGACTTCCAAGTCTTAGGAAGAACAAGAAGATGAGATAACAGTCTGAGTTTTCGTGTGTAAAAATAGTTTCCCCCAAAAGTAGTGGATTGCTAGAAATGAACAAGTCACGGCGGGAAGCCCACTGACCATTTGTCTCTCATTTCAGATGACAGTCATGTCCCTCTCCAGGGACCTCAGGGACGACTTTCACAGTGACACGGTGCTCTCCATCTTAAATGAGCAGCGCATTCGGGGCATTTTATGTGACGTCACCATCATTGTGGAAGACACCAAGTTTAAAGCCCACAGCAATGTCTTGGCTGCCTCAAGTCTTTATTTCAAAAATATATTTTGGAGCCATACGATCTGTATTTCCAGTCACGTCCTGGAGCTGGATGATCTGAAAGCCGAAGTGTTTACAGAAATACTTAATTATATCTACAGCTCCACTGTTGTGGTCAAGAGACAGGAAACGGTCACTGATCTTGCAGCTGCGGGAAAAAAGCTGGGAATATCATTCTTGGAAGACCTTAGTGACCGCAACTTCTCAAATTCCCCAGGTCCCTACGTCGTCTGCATTACTGAAAAGGGTGTGGTTAAAGAAGAAAAAAATGAAAAAAGGCACGAAGAACCAGCCATTACTAATGGGCCAAGGATCACAAATGCATTTTCCATCATTGAAACGGAAAATAGTAATAACATGTTTTCTCCACTGGACTTGAGGGCAAGCTTCAAAAAAGTGTCTGATTCCATGAGAACAGCCAGCCTCTGCCAGGAGAGGACCAATGTCTGCCACGAGGCAGAGCCTGTCCGCACGCTTGCTGAACACTCATATGCCGTCTCTTCCATCACTGAGGCTTACAGGAGTCAGCCTGTACGGGAACATGACAGCAGTTTATCTGGTAAAACAGGAAAAGAAAATGGCGAAGATCTTGCCACAAAAGCAAAGTCATGCCGAAAGCCAAAGACCCAAACCCAGGATTCTGACTCAACCACAGAAAATATATCACTGCTTCCAGTAACCAACCCAGAGGTTAATCAAGAAAGAAGCCCACAGCCAGCTCCCATTCTTTCATACTCAAAATCTCCTAGCAACGAGGGAGACGCCCACTTTCCCAGAGAAGAGGAAAGCCGACCCTCTGATATTCCTGGTCCAGCAGTAGCAGAGGCCCCGCCCCTTGTTTATCATTGCAGCTGTTGCTCCAAATCCTTTGACAGCAGCACCCTGCTCAACGCTCACATGCAGCTCCACAGGCCGACCCAGGAGCCTTTGGTGTGCAAGAACTGCAACAAGCAGTTCACCACCCTCAACAGACTGGGCCGGCACGAGCAGATCTGCATGAGGTCTAGCCACGTGCCCATCCCAGGGGGAAGCCAACCGTTTTTAGAAAACTATCCCACTATTGGACAAAATGGAAGTTCATTCACAAGTCCAGAATCCTTAGTACCAGAAAATAGGATTGGTGAGCTTGCCGGCACTGGGAGTGCCTTGCCAGATGAGGACCACATGGTGAAACTTGTGAACGGGCAGATGCTCTACAGTTGCCTTGTGTGCAAGCGTAGTTACGTGACTTTGTCCAGCCTCCGAAGGCATGCGAACGTTCACTCATGGAGAAGAACGTATCCTTGCCACTACTGCAACAAGGTCTTTGCACTGGCCGAGTACAGGACACGACATGAGATCTGGCACACTGGAGAGAGACGGTACCAATGCATATTTTGTCTCGAAACGTTTATGACCTACTACATACTAAAAAACCATCAGAAGTCTTTTCATGCCATAGATCACAGACTCTCCATCAATAAAAAAACTGCCAATGGAGGCTTGAAGCCTACTGTCTATCCCTATAAACTTTACAGGCTCCTGCCTATGAGATGCAAGAGGGCACCTTATAAGAGCTTCCGGAATTCTTCCTACGAACGTTCTCGAGAAAACAGTCAAAGGAGCGAGTCTGCACCGGATACATTTGTCATTCCACATTCACAAAGCTCTGAAATGCCCACACTGAACTTCCAAGGTGGCAGGAACACCTTGACCGGCAGCCCTGCCATCCCAGGGGAAACGCTTTCACATCAGGGTGCACCCACTTCTGCCAAAGTAAATGCAGAAGGCATAAAATGGAAAAAGGAGGCCCCGAACACTGATCCCGTCAATAACTTGGATTCAACCGAGGGGTCCGTTTCTTCCGCTGGAAGCACTGTCAGTGTCAAGCTCCAGGCAGGGTCCACACACGGTTCACCGGTGAGTAAAGGCAGTGACCACGCGGCCTCTGTGATCAGCTACGGTGGCTCGGTGCCCTCTGTCATCGTGCACAGCAGCCAGTTCTCATCCGTAATCAAGCACAGCAATGCAGTTGCTGCCCTGACCAGCAGCAATGACAAAGTCCCTCCGCAACCAGTTGTCAGTCCGCCCCTGAGAGAGGAGAGCAAACTGGGGGCAGATAAAGCCAGTAAACTTGCAAGCAGACCCAAAAGCATTAAGGAGAAAAAGAAAGCTATTCCGTGTAACAAGGGAGAAATAACAGAGGAGGCCAAACACGTTAATGATCATGGAGGGTCTTTGGGCAAAACCACAAATGTCGTGGAAGAAACCAGTAAAATTGAGACTTACATTGCAAAGCCTGCTCTGCCTGGCACCTCCACAAACAGCAACGTTGCACCCCTTTGCCAAATAACAGTGAAAATTGGGAATGAAGCCATCGTGAAAAGGCATATCCTTGGGTCGAAGCTGTTTTACAAAAGAGGGAGAAAGCCCAAATATCAAATGCAGGAGGAGACGGTGCCTCAGGAGAGTGACCCAGAAACCCATGGGGACAGCCCCCTTGGGCTTTGCCAGGCTGACTGCGTAGAGATGAGTGAAGCCTTTGATGATGTAAGTGACCAGGATTCCACCGACAAGCCATGGCGCCCATACTACAACTACAAGCCCAAGAAGAAATCCAAACAGTTGAGGAAAATGAGAAAGGTCAAGTGGAAGAAGGAGCGTGGGAGCAGAAGCAGTAGGCGCAGGTACCCCGCTGAACTGGATCGTGCAGAGGTGAAGCCACCAGATAAGGCTTTTGAAGAAGAAGAAAATAAAGAGATGCCCAAGCTCCAGTGTGAGCTCTGCGATGCCGACAAAGCAGCAGGGGTGGAAGCCGAAGGCAAGCCCCACCAACACCCCACGCTGAAGCCTTACATCTGCGAGCTTTGTGCAAAGCAGTTCCAGAGCCCCTCCACACTCAAAATGCACATGCGATGCCATACTGGAGAGAAGCCATACCAATGCAAGACCTGTGGGCGGTGCTTCTCAGTGCAAGGGAACTTGCAGAAACACGAGCGCATCCACCTGGGAGTGAAGGAGTTCATCTGTCAGTATTGTAACAAGGCATTCACGTTGAACGAGACTCTCAAAATCCACGAACGGATCCACACCGGGGAAAAGCGTTACCACTGTCAGTTCTGCTTCCAGGGATTTTTGTATCTTTCCACAAAGCGGAATCACGAGCGGCGCCATGTTCGCGAGCACGATGGGAAAGGCTTTGCTTGCTTCCAGTGCCCCAAAATATGCAAGACAGCTGCCGCGCTCAGAATGCACCAAAAGAAACATTTATTCAAGACCTTAACTAAGCAGGAGAAAATAGGTGACGTGTGCCATGAAAACTCAGATCTCTTGGAGAGTCAGCTTTGCACTGATTTGGAAGACGGCGACCAAAAGGATGACGTCCAAACCTTTGCTGAAAACAGTAGTGACGACAACAGTTAGAAAAGTCTTCAAAAAATTGTTTGTGAGATTTTTTTCTTTTAGTTTTTTTTTTTCAGTTTAGTTTTTGTTCACTTACTAGTCACAAAGGCGAGGGGGGAGCTAGTTCTCTTTTGTGTAAACTCTTCAAAAAAAAAAAAAAAGGATCCTAGCACCTACTTTGGGTTTTATCATTCATTTCTCACGGAGTGCATAAAACAAGATAGCTGAATTCTCTAAGGACCCACGTATTTGGTGAAGGCTAATAAAGTTCTTAGCTGTGGTATTTTGAACGGTGAAAGAAAGCAGCTGAATTTTAGCCTAATTTCAAACATTCTCGTGAGTGCTAATGAGGACTGCTGGACTGTCATTAGTCACTGGAGAAAGTAAGGGTCAAAATCATGAAAATCACATCTCTGGGATGTGTTAAATGCTAAATGAGGTATGACAGTATTTATCCCCTTCCAGTTTCTGCACTATTAATCTTTGTTTAAATTAATGGGTATTTACAAAATACTTAACAATATAACTGAAGATCTGTAATGGGTAGCCTACAGTAGGACATTCATACATCATCTAGAACTACTTTTCTGCAACATAAACCTTGTAAAAATACATATATGAGTCACTATAACTTTTAACTCTCTGTGTCCCTTGTAGAGAATTATAATGAGCAATAGACCTGCAAATAGTGAGGACTGGTATTGAAATCAGTAGAGCATTTGGAATCTGACTTATGCGCATGTGTGTGCTTCTTGATGGAATGCTGTGCTGTTCTCTTAAAGTATGGCTGAGCTGTTATTAGAACTACTCAAGTCACACAAAACATAAGTCATGCCTTACCTATGGGGAGAGCCTTCCCAGAACCTACCTGAGATCACCTATGCCGTATAACCCTTTTCAGCGGCCTCACCTCAGAGAATGAAGAATGGTCAAATTCTTCTGACCTCTCTGCAGTCTTCCAGCCATCCCAAGGTCATGGATGTTGGGGGCTATTCCACACAGACTTAAGGGGTCAATTAATTCTGATGTCTCCCATTCTACTGAAGGAGTATGCAAAAAGTTGAGTCCAAGACATACCTCCGTGGTAATGAAGTTTCAGGCATTTGGAACAGCAGAAAGCCCAATTCCTGAATTGTACACCTTGGAGATAATGCAGCCACAGGTCCATACTAGCTAAAAGGACAGACGCCCCCACTCCCACTGGTGACATGAGGACAAGGGGAAGTGATGTCTTTCCTTGCCTCAAACAGCAGCATTGTTTCTGCGGGGTGGGGAGATAGGATGTGGAGGGACAGGGTTCTGCCCCTTACTATCATGACTCAGAAGCATCCACAAAGCTAGAAGCTCTGCCTTCATGTTTGCGGACATCTAGCTCCCTTGTTAAAGCCTCACCTTTCTAAATCGTTTTTTATATTGATGCAAATGGTCAACATTGCCCTCAAAAGTCTGTTTGCCCTTCAGGATGGTCTTTCATGTGAACTAGGATCCTGGAAAGCTGGAGCTCACGGTTCTTCCCGTTAAAACTGCCAGAATAGGAGGGAAGGAGAACTCATTTCTAACCTCCCTTCAGTCACCAGTATGAGCAAAATCCAGAACAGTTCAAGAGTGGCCAGCAGCCATTCCTGTTTACTGGATTGGGTAGATGGAAACCGAGGCTGAGAGGTTGTCACTACGGAGAAGTAGCTCAGAGGACTCCAGCCGGTTGCAACAAGAGTGTGTCTCCGTGAAGAAGACTTAGTGTGGTTTGGGGTAGGTAAGAAAACATTCAGACACCCAGGAAAAAGGACATGATTCAAGGTGACCTTTTTATACTGTAGTTGTTAAGCAACTCCAATATTGTATCTGCATTTATCATTTGCTCATCTGTGTTCACCTACATGCAGTATTATGTACTAGAAGAAAACGGGGAAATACGAGCAAATTCAACTTTATTTTTCCATTGTATATATGTACACCCACACCGTTCACTTGTGTTTTGTTAAAGAGGTAGTCACAAAGGGCTTATGAAAATCACTTTTGAGTTAATAATTAGATGACAAGCAATCCTGTGATCCACTAATTTATCTGTTATGATTATAAAGCAATCAGTTATGTACTTAAGTTGTTTTGATTTAACTACAAATATAAAATTATATGTACTGATGTCTCCCAGCCCTTGTCTGTGGATATTTTTTAAATGGACTTGTATGTGATAATTCTAGACCAAAGTAAATATGGCAGAATATTTATACATAAAAATAATTTTGCAAATATTTTCTATAATTGTATTATTCATTTAAAATGTTGATAGTTTGTGTTAGTTTCAGGGAGGGGTGTATATTTTGATAAAATACTTGACTTTGTAATTCTGTATATTCTATACAATTTATAGCAGAGCCATTTTAAGACAACTGGTTACATTTTTTTCTTGATTGTGAAAATGTTATGAGTGGTGTTTAATTATGCATCAAGTCCATAACGACCAAGTAGAATTACAGTGTAAACAGTGAGCATACTGTATTCTGTACAAGATATATTGTAATTTGCTGTTTTAGCATCTGTATTTTGGTTAGAAGATATTATTAAATGCAGATGTTAAGGATTGGAAAGGTTTAATTTTATTTTTAGAAATAATGAATATAAATTTGTTTTGCTTGATTAAAATAGCTTATTCCTACATTAAGTCTTTTTTTAAAATGTCTTAGTGTTAATTCTTGTGCAGCTATTTCATCTTGGTGAGTCATGGCTTTGTTACACACAATATTCATTCAATATATTGTTTCCTTGCTTACATCTCCTGGTACCTACATGCTTCAGATTTATAAACTGTGATATTAAACCCCTTTAATCCCAGCACTCAGGAGGCAGAGGCAGGCAGATCTCTCTGAGTTTGAAGCCACTGGTCTATATAATGAGCTACTATCAGAAACCAACAAAAAACCTGAGGTGCTGGAGGAAGACATACAGAATGAAAAAAGGTTAAAAAAATTCACATGATAAAATGTAGATTAATAGAAACAGGTTAAGTTGTAAGAGCTAATGGAACAGGCATAAGCTAAGGCTAAGCTTTCATAATTAATAAGTCTCCATGTCATTTGTGAGCTGATGGCCCAAAGAAAAATCCATCTGTACCCTAACAAACTTAATTCTGAGCATTGTGCATTTTAGCTAGGCTTGGACCATAAAGATGTGAGGCAACATACTAAGTCTTATGAAGGAGGAGGATGAAGCAACAGAGAATTCAGAAATTGAGTCTGAGCTCCCAAGGGTTCAAAACCAGAGCAGAAAGAAGTTCTGAGGAGACCCTACCTCAGGGTCAGGCCCATGTTGGTATGACTGGAACAAAAGGAGCCATAGATGGATGAAAACTGTTCCAAAAGACTGAGCTTGGGTAAGCCTGCTGGACAGGCAGGCAAAGGACACAGCAGGTCTTTGTGGACCTGCTAAGGCATAGCATTGAACTTCTTTCTCTTCTGACACATGGGACTGTGGTGGAGCTGAGGAGGGCCGAGTGGAGGGGACGTGGTCAGAGAGGTACCAAAAGTCCCAGGGGCCTTTGGAGAGCTTGCACAGAAAGGGGAAGGGTTTGCTGCTTTCAAGAGGCACAGTCTTCCTGCAGTGTAGTGAACACACCACCAGAGAGGGCAAGGTTGGCAGGAGAGCAGGTGAGAGATTGAGAATGGGCTGGTGGGAGGTGTCAGGGACTTGGACAAGCCTGAGAATGGAAAATAGACGGAGGTTAGAAATCATAAGGGCGAGCCGGGCAGTGGTGACACATGCCTTTTCAGAGGCAGGCACATCTCTGAGTTCAAGACCAGCCTAGTCTACAAAACCTAGTCCCAGGACAGGCTCCAAAGCGTCAGAGAAACCCTGTCTTGAAAAAAAAAAAACAACAAAAATGAATAAGAGTATGCATGTCACATTCTAGACATATATTTTTAGATCCTTTGATGTGGAAATTTTCAAATGCACAGCTCCCAAGAACCCATAATCCTATGCCAACAATTCGTCACCAATCATATAGTTTAGCTGTACCCTCCCCAACTCTTCCTCTCTATTGTATTATTTTGAAGCAGGGCCTGGACAGTAGGCCATTTCACATGTACTAATATCACTATGATTATTCTAAAAAGTAAATAGTGGGCTGGAGATATGGCTCAGCGGTTAAGAGCACTGGCTGCTCTTTCAGAGGACCTGGATTCAAGTTCCAGCACCTGCAAGGTAGCTTACAACCATCTGTAATTACAGTTCCAAGGGATTTGACATCTGGTCTTCTCAGGCACCACGAATGTGTATAGTGTGGCTATACATAGAATACTCACTTACATAAAATAAGAAATAAATCTATTTTTTTAATTAATAGTTACCAGCTCCAGAGATAGCTGTCAATAAAGTGCTTGCCATTCAAACCTGATGACTTGAGTTTGGATTCTGAGCACACTTGTAAAAAGCTATATACATGCACCTTGTTCCTGTTCTGGGGAAGCAGAGACAAATCGATCCGCAAGACTCATTGGCCAACTAGCCTAGCCAAATCAGTGAGCTCCAGGTTCAGTGAGAGACCCTGACTCAGAAAGTAAGGTAAAGCACCATGAAGATACCTGACATCAACTTCTGTCCTCAGCGTGGAAGTATATACTCACGCATATACACACATGCACACACACACACACACAGAGGCATGCAGGACATGCACCTGCATACATCCACATGTATATGTGCACATGCACAAATATCACACCCCCAAATGTTACTTCATATTAAATTTTATAAGCTACATTTTCTTTTATTATTGTAAGCTAGCTAGATCGCTATGACCTTCATGACTTTGGACATAACCTGACTGGGAATGAAGAAAAGACAGACAGACATACAGAAAGACTGAAGCTGAGCTGGCAATGCTCCAGCAGCAGCCTGGACACTCAAATGAGTTTATTAAATACAACACTAGCAAGGAGTGAGGGAGCTAACCATTGGGGTTCTCTGTAGGGGAGCAGTCTGACCTGATTCAGCCAGTTCAGGGAGATACTTTCTGCACCAGACCAGGGGAAGACCTTGCCTCTCCTTAGAGCCTGACCAGGGAAGGTCTTGCCTTTCCCATGGGTCTGAGGCACTAGGGTCCTTGACATGGTAGTACTCATGTGAACAAGTCATTCACCCAATACTTCATCTGCTCCCCACAGAGATGGCTAATGGTTAGCAGCACATACTGCTCTTGAAAAGGACCCAAGTTTGATTCCCAGAACCGACATCAGGCGGTTCACAACCACCTGTAACTCCAGCCCGTGGCCTCTGCAGCACCTCCATTCATGTACACATACCTTCTCTTGTCCCTGCCTATGTATGCACATAACAAAAAATAAAAAAAAATCTTTTAAAAAATCTATCATAATTGTCATGCTTTTTATGTTTTAAATCTCCTGATCCGTAGGTTCCCCTCTCTACATTTTTTAATGTAGTCTATTAGGCTGTTCCCAATGTAAGTATTAGCAAGAAAACTTCCTCAGTGGGGCCATATTTCTCCATTAGAAAGCGCACAATGTGGAAGACATTAGGTATATTTTGAAGATAGATCTTATAGTTTGTGTTGGTGTTTAGGTAGCAGGAGGTGAGGAGAATGAATCAAGGATGATTGCTGCAGCCTGAGCAACTGGAAGAAGGATGGAGTTGCCTACAGACAATCAGACACATGGGCAGAGATTCAGAAGGTGAGACTAGTAACGAGTGTGTGTTCAAGAGCCGTGTTTCAGTCATGTGAAGCAGAGCTGCATTAGGCACAGAGAATCCAGGAAGAGAAGCAGAAAACAGGTCTCACTCTCCAGTGGGAAACACAAGAAATGAATAAATGACCACTTTTAAGTGTTATGAAGAAGAGGCTCATGGCTCCAGAAGACCATCTAATGGGACAACGTGTTCAAAACAGACCTTGAAGAAGTAGCATTTAAGTTGAGATCTTAAGGATAGTGTAAGAGCTGATGTGGGATGTCCTTCTGTATATGTGTTGCTTTTATTGATTAATAAATAAAGCTGCTTCAGCCTATAGCAGGGCAAAATATAGCCAAGCTAGAAGAGATATAGAAATAGAGTAGACGGAGTCAAAGAGACGCCATGTAGCTGCCAAAGGAGACAGATACCCAAAACTTTTACTGGTAAGTCACAACCTCGTGGTGAGACGCAGATTAAAAGAAATGGGTTAATTAAAGATGTAAGGGCTAGCTAGAAATATGCCTGAGTCATTGGCCAAGGAGTGTTGCAATTAATATAGTTTCTGTGTGATTATTCGGGGTCTGGGCAATCAGGCGTGCAAGAGCAGTCTCCATCTACAAGGAGAGGGCTTCTGGATTTGAGGAATGGGTGTGCTGAGGTCTGCCTTTGGAGAGATCACGGTGCACGGGAGGCCAGTCATGAACAGAAAGCAGGAGCAATGGGCTTGAGATCAAACAGAAGGACAAAGGTCCGTCGTATGTAGGGCCTTTCATGTTATGCTGAGATTTGGGTCTTGTATGAAGAGCAGCACAAAGGCACTGAGGTTGGAGGTGTGGCTCAGAGAGCCCCTGAGTTCAATCCAAAGGAAGAAAAAGAAGGGAAAGAGGGAGATATGGATGGAGGGAAGGAGGAAAGAGTGGGCCAGTGAGTGATTTTGAGCAGGTTAAGACAAGGAAAGTTATTTTGTATATGTATGTATGTGTTTGTGTGGATGCATACCTGCGAAGGTCAGAGGTGAACCTCAGGTGGTATTCCTCGGATTCTATTTGCCTTGGTGTTTTGAGACAGGGTCTCTCTTTAGCCTGGAGTCTAACAAGGAGAGTAGGCTGGCTGCCAGGGATCCCTAGGGATCTGCTTGACTCTGTCTCATCAGTGTTGAGATTATAAGCAAGCACCACTACACTACCCCCATTTAAAAAAGATATTTTCAATGACAATTAGAATAGGATCACTTTCCCCTTTTCCTTTCCTCCCTGTAGGTCCTTCTAGGAGCCCCCTCCCACCCCCCCCATGGCCCCTTTCTCAAACTGATAGCCTCTTTTTTCTTGTTCCATATAATATATGTTATAAGTAAACAAAAGACCAAAACAATGTCAATAGCAATAGACATGCTAACATGGAAGGGAATTTTTTCATGGGATCCCACCCTGTCAAAACAAAACATAGGCATAGGCAACCAATGACTGCTGGGAGAATTGGCCTCTCCCAGAGAGGAGCCACCTTACTGGTTATCCGGTTTCGTTTTGTTTTTTTGTAAATGTGAGTCCTGGAAATCAAGCTCGGGGCCTCGTGCTTGTGCAGCAAGTACTTTACTTAGTGAGGCAACTTCCCAGGCCCAAGGGAAGGCATTTTAGCCACTGTCTTATTATAAAAGAGTCTCTGTGGTTAGGTCTCATGATCCGCGCCTTTGATCCCAGTACTCCGAAGGCAGGAGCTAGTGACTGTGAGTTCTCACCTAGCCTGGTCTACAGAGTGAGACGGCCTTAAGAAGGGGCTGTGCTGGAGTTGACAGTGGCCCAGATTATAGCCAGCAGTGATGAAGGGAAGAAAAGGGAAGCGTTGAGAGATACTTAGGGAGTAAGATCAGCCGGACTTGCTCATGGTTTGGATTTGAGACATGAGGGCTAGGGAGGGGTCAGGGATCATCTTTTGGCTTCAGGATGATAGCAACTGGCAATGACAGGCACCTCCATGAAGCTCAGATGAGAAAGAAGCCAAAGTTCCAAAGAACGTCAGTATCTGAAAGATGGTCAAATAAATGCTCCACTCAAACCGATCACCTATGGAGAAGGCCAAAGTTTTCTGAGTACTGGGGTTAAAGTCAGAATCTGTGGGACAAACTGGCCTCTGCAGAGATCAAGTTCCTTCAGTAGATTCTGGGGCAGCCTGAAAGCCGGGGCAATCGATTACACTCACACATCCTGGCCCCTCTAATGGAAGGACAAGGAAATGACATGTCAGCTAGAAAACAGTTATTGACTTCGCATGAGCTGCCAGGCATTGCCAGAGCCAAGCTGACTCATCTCTGGAATGGCTGCTTGCTCTCCCACACTCTTAACAACCTGAGACTACGTACAGGAGAAGAGAACAAATTAATTAAGACCCTTAGGCCAGATTTATAACTTTTAAGTATTCAGACACATGATATACAGGACTCCATCTGTATACTTGTCCCTGTAAAATTGGGGTTGGGGAGGGGTTAGTCGTCCCTACACCCACAAACAGCAACCCTTTCATCACTGTGTCTGTGTACAAGTTCCAGGCCATATTAAAATGTTCTCCTCTGTCCACAGAGTCATGTCTCAACACTTAATCTGGAAGGTCCTATCTTGCAGTGCTGTTGGGAGATGGCTCCTCAGACCTCTGTTGTCTTTGCCTGGGACCTCACTGCCACTCCGTGGGAGTGGATGAATCAGGGTGAATGTGTGATGTTGAACAGAGCCGTGTCAAGGACACCAGTGCCTCAGACCCGTGGGAGCTACAAAGCCTCCCGCTGGTCCTTGTGCAAATGTTGATAGTGTATGCAGAAAGTATGAGTTCCAGCTCTCTTCTCCCCAATGTTTACAACCTGAGAAAGCTCCCCTAGAGAGACTTCCCACCAGGACAAGCCTCCTCGTTTAGTTATATACAAAACTACCCACTTCCTGAATTCAGATGTATAAAATAAATGCGCCCATTCTGGGCTCCTGCTGGTGCATCTCCGTCAAAGCGTACAGCCCATGTGACCTCAGCTTTTCTGTACATGTGTCTGTTCTTTCTTCCTTCCCTCATTGCTCCAGTCAGGACAACCATACAGCCATTTGGGTCTTGACATGCTCTCTGGGGAAAACCATCCTCAATTCTACCTCTGCTGTCCAGCAGGAGCTCCAGTAGAGTGGAGCCCAGAGCCAGTTTCCTCAGCACCATCCTCCCAGTAACTGTACAGTGACATCAGGGTGAGACAGCTACTAAACATCCCATCTGCCATCCAGGGTGACCAGCCTCCCAGTTTGCCCAAGACGGGGGCTGCTCTCAATGTGCAGATCTTCCAGCATGAAAACTAACATGGTTCTAGGCAAACTGGGATGGATATTTGGTCACCATCATGGGAAGTCTCTCTAGAAAGGTGGGATTCAAGCAGAAGGAACTAGCAATCAGAAGACGTTAACTGGGGAACTTAAATCAAAGAGAAGCAACTGGACCACAAACAATGTGCCCTGGTTGTACAAGTCTGGGCTGGGGGAAGAGAGGGGATAACCCCAGGTTCGCTTGCAGATCCTACTGGAGTCCTTCAGCCAACTCACTTAGATCCATCCACTCCCAGTTCTCTGAAGGGTTGAGCAGCTTCTGAATGACCACACAAGGCATTTTCCCCAGAATTTTTACGAGTCCAAAGTTGCTATAGAGATTTGCATTGGTATGGATCTTGGTTTACTGATAGAAATTTAAGGTCAATTTTATACATACATATATATATATATATATATATATATATATATATATATATATATATTCATACATATGTGTATGTGTGTGTGTGTGTGTGTGCGCGCGTGTGTGCTCTTGATTATGGCATTGTGTTTGTCCAGCTCATTTAAAAATGTAATGTATAATTAAGAAATATAAGCTAATAGAGAATCATCTATAGCAGTCAAGCTTCTAGCCATGTTAGTTAGGTTTTCTAGATATATAGAGATATATTTCAGTTGGATAGGCATTCTTCAAACCTTTCAAAGACTACAGAATATGGCATTTAAAATGTTTTAAGAACTTAGGACTTTTCATGACAGTAAGACACATCTGCTCCTGGCAACACCAATTACTTCAAGAGGAAGATGGGCATTGAAGAGGCTTCTCGTGGAGTTTGCTAATCATTTGGGCAAGAAACTGCTCTTGCATAGACTGCTTGATGTTATATTATATGAATTGGAGATGCAGGACCCACAGAAAAATGACTACTGAACTTGCCTAAAGGTGAGATGATCCTTCAGGGTTCCTGCTTCATGAAACAGTCTACTAGATATTCTTCAGGACACAGAGGAAAGTGACTGGCAAACTGCCAATATAGGTGGAACTGTCTTTGAAATTTCCTGCTTCATGGAAAAGTCTGCTGGACACTAAGTGCCTATAGGCCAAATATAGATGCGTACCATACCAATGCAACATTACAGAAGAACTTTGGGTGACTTTCCAGGTAGCAAGATGTCTCTGTCAATTCTAGAGTTTTGGAAGTTGCTTACAATGCACTTCCTGTTATCTTAGGTACTATTAATATTATATCCTTCTGGAGTCTTTGATGTAGTTGAAGAATAGATAGTTATAATTAAAGTTTTTCTTAGTTATGATAAAAGATAAAGTAGATATAAATATTGTAACCATAATTCTTACTTGATACCTGTTTTGTTATATGTAATTTTTCTGTGTTAAAGTTAAAACTTTCCTTTTTATTTAAACAGAAAAGGGAAGTGATGTGGGATTCTCCTCTGTATGCTGTGAATACCACTGGTTAATAAAGAAGCTGTTTTGGGCCTGTGATAGGGTAGAGCAGAGCTAGGCAGGGAAAACTAAACTGAATGCTGGGATAAAGAAGGCAGAGTCAGGAGAAGCCATGGAACCACCACCAGAGACAGAAATGTCGAAACTTTGCCAGTAAGCCGCAGCCACATGGTGCTACACAGGTTAATTGAGATGGGTTAGTTTAGGATTTAAGAGTTAGCCAGAAAGAAATATGCTTAAGCTATTGGTCAAACAATATTGCAAATAATATAGTTTCTGTGTGGTAATTTCAGAGTCTGGGCAGCCAGGAACACACATGCAGCTTTCCTACAAAATAAAGTACTGGCCTTTCCATGTCTTCTCAGTGTGGTGGATACCTGTGGGTTTTCCTGCTGAACCCTTTCCTATTTTCACAAGGAAAGCCCCTAAATTTTCTTTAGAAGCCACCATTACCATCTTCTTCAGCATCCCCAATTTCTGAACAGATCTGAAATCAAGGTCAGGTGACTGGGGCCTGAATAGGATCTCACCAAGAAACCTCTCAGTTGCCAGAGACAGAAACCATTGTTCACTGTAAGGAAAGGCTAGACAGTCTAGTGTTAAAAGATCAACAACACACTGAATATAGACTGAAGCTCCCACAAGAGTATAATGGAGCTGAAAAATTCTTAGCACTTAGTGACACAGTAGCCATCAAAGCCCAGTGTAATTTAGGACTTTATGGTGTTTCTGGGGCAAGCACTCCTACATCACTGCCAGCTGTACAAAAACAGCAACACGGTTCTGTGTGGTGTATGACACATGAACTACCAAATCAGTTTATTGTCTCATCACATGACCAAATACTTGGTAGAATCAAGAAAGGGGATTTATTTTGGCCTACAAGTTCAAGGGCTAGGATCTATCACTGAAGTGAAGACGTGGGAACTCATGGATGATCTGTTCATAGCTGGGTCGACCAGGGAGCAGAAAGGTCTCAACGGAAACCAGTTTTTAAAGGCCCACTCCCAGGTGCCCACCTCGGCCAGCCAGGCCCCTATTGTGAGATGTTTTACTTGTGGCTTGTTGACGGGCCTGACACCCAGCTCCTAAATAAATCACATGGAGACTGTGTGTGTGTGTGTGTGTGTGTGTGTGTGTGTGTGTGTGGTTTTTTCAAGACAGAGTTTCTCCATAGCTTTGGAGCCTGTCCTAGAACTAGCTCTTGTAGACCAAGCTGGCCTCAGACTCAGAGATCTGCCTGCCTCTGCCTCCCAAGCACTGGGATTAAAGGCATGCACCACGGCCACCCAGTGAAGACTTAATCTTACCTATGAATGTCTGGTCTTTGCTTGGTTTGTTTCTTGCCAGCTTTTCTTAAATTATCCTGACTACCTTTTGCCTCCAGGTTTTTATCTTTCTCTATTTATGTACACTTACTTTAACTTCTTTCTCTGTGGTTTGCTATGTAGCTGGATGACCGACCCCTGGTGTCCTCCTCTCCTTGTTCTCTTGCTCCTCTTTCTCTTCCTTTCAGATGTCTCCTCCTGTTTATCCTCTCTGCCTGCCAGCCCCTTTCCTTCTCTAAGTTGCTTTGGGTTATGTATTATATAATCACAGCAACAGAAAGGAAATGCCCTATCACCACTACCACCACACCATACGCACAAATAATAAACTAAAATAACAATATAAAGCTATTTGTGGTAGCACATGCCTTTAATACAAGCACTTGGGAGGCAGAGGCAGATGGACATCTTCAAGTACAAAGTCAGCCTCATCTACAAGGTGAGCTCTAGGTCAGCCGGAAATACATGGTGAGACCCTGTCTCAAAAATTAAAAACAAAACTTTAAAAAAAAACCTCAAGCATAATGTGACAGCGCAAATGGCATCTTAGCACTCAGCAGACGGAGGCAGGAAGATTGAGAGTCAGAGGCCAGAGCATCGGGAAGTTTGCTGTGAGACTGTCACACAGTCAAATGGCAGAAGCTCCACCCATAAAGTCTCCCCAACATGACTGCCTAAAGATGAGCCGAACGAGGACAACCCCGGTAGTCATGCCAGTGTGGAAAGAGGAAAGCTCTACGTGAAGAACTACAGAGAACCAGCGAATGCTGAGAGTAGAGAGAGAGTCTTCCCCAAGGATGAGCACGCCAACGGTCAACCAACACCAAGTGCGTCAGTCCTGAAAACGTGCATACAAGTAACATTTACAGACTAAGCAGGTTATGTGTAGGAATGCGTATAACAACAATCAATGAAAAAAGAGGCTATGAATTTGAAAGAGAGCAAGGAGAGGTATGTGGGAAGAAGGTTCAGAGGGAGGAAGAAGGGCGAAATGATGTAATTATATTATAAGCTCACATACACAAAATCAGACCTACAGCAACAAAAGAGTCAGAGGCCAGCCTAGGCTGCACAGTGAGATCCTGCCAACAACAACAGTATTAACATTCAAAGACAAACCACTAACAATCTTCTTGGAAACTGAATTCAAACAGAACAGACCAGCATCATAGTAGACACTCCGTCTCTTCTAACGTAAGTGGTACAACCTCCTTTTAGGGTATGTTGAAGAGAAGCTGATCAGAATAACACCCAACATTCAACATCAGCCAACTACCAGGCTCTGAGCCAGATGCTTTAATCTGTATTTAAAAGAATCTGGGGGAAAGGATATTGCTTTCACTAATTACTGGATGCAGAGCCTGCAGGCCCACGCCAAGGACTTCACAGGTCTTGGTGTTGAGAATGCAGATAAGACGCCCTGTTCACTTACTGGGCGATTCCTCACCTTAGATATCAACTTCCCAGTCCACAAACTACACCCTTCCACATTTCACTTTGTGTGGAGCAGGCAATAGTGAACGTTCACATCTCACCTCTTCCACCTGATTGCACTATTAATTCACAAATAAGAGGAAGGGCTGCAGGATGGGACTCAAGCAGTGTAGACAGTCATGAAGATCCACCCAGTTTCCAGGCGCTCTGAGGGGTAGAGAAATGTCTTCTATGAAGGGTCCTAAGTATAAAGACAGTAAAAGGGAAAAACAGGCTAGTACAGTTGTGTATACGTATGTGCCCACTGTGTATTTAAAGAAATAATACATGTACATGGAAAAATTTTTTCACGATACAATCATTCCTCAGATGTCAGTGAATCTGTGTGTGTGTGAATGAACTTGTATTTTCTTATCCTTTTTCAGAATATAACACTACACACAAGTTTCTTTAAAACAGAATGTGGGAACATTCCATCTATGTTGTCCTTTCAATAGCCGCCTAATGTGTAATTGTATGATGGGTATGTAACTAGTTTCCTAACGGTGGGCATTTGTCTTCAATCTTTTGCTTTTGTTTATGCATTTTAGGTAAATTTTTATAGCAAATACAGAAACAAATTGGGGGAAAGGTTTTCTATTTCTCATTTTCATTTAAACACAAAGTCCTGCTAGACAAAACCCCACCCCATTGTGAGGTTTCTTGGTGATTTGCATGAGTTCAAATTCTGAGCTCTCAACGCTTTTCAGGATTCTGCTCTATATCTTAAACGTCAGTTAAATAAAAGCCTGTGTCTTGAGAACTTTCCTTCCTTAAACAAATGCCATGGTGGAAGGGAAGAATAGTGTACGATAGAATCCAAGGAAGCTGGGCAAAAATTCAACGGGAACATTTCCCCCACGACGTTTCATCTAAATTGCGTTCCACTCTCCGGTCATCCTGTGCTCTCTCAGTGTTGATGAGACTCTGTGGCTCTCCGGAGCTGTGGATGGAAACGCGGACTTGGTCCCAGGCAAGGGAATGTTTCCGACCACCACGCCCCCCACGCGAGGATTGGCTCCTGCATGGTCAGGAGTTAGCCTCTGGCCCAATGAGCTCTGATTATAGACTCAGAGCCCTGCAGTGAAGATGGCTGCAGAGACTCCGCCCACAGGCGAACCTCATGCTGCAAAAGGCTCTCAAGTGCCACCCGGTGGCCCCACAAAGACAAGAGGTTTATGAAAACGTTGTTAAAAAAAACAACAAAAAACCTATAGGATCCTGGAAGATCTGCTACAATGGCTTCAACTTGGCAGCCTAACTTCCTGGGCTGGAGTCCCCCAGGACAGATGTGCCTTGATTGTTCATCAAATCGGCTTGACTTAGATGCGGCACATGAGTGAACGAGGGCAGCATTTGCGTTGATTTGTGAGTTAGGTGAGGGGTAGCGAGAGGAGGTGTGATGTGTGTATCTATAAATAGTATCACGGCATCTAGGTGCCAGTGCGGACCGGACTTATTCAGTATTCATTTCACTTTGAAAATTTGTTTTGTAAACATGCTGGTGGGGAGTATATTTGTTATTTATTTATTTATTTATGAATGAATGAATGAATGAATGAAAGTTTGGCCGGCAGGGTGACACACACCTTTAATTCCAGCACTAGGTAGGCAGAGGCAGGTGAATCCTTGTAAGTTCAAGGACAGCTTGGTCTATATAGCAGATTCCAGGACAGTCAGGGCTACATAGAAACCCTGTCTCTAAAAAAAAAAAGAAAAAGAAACAGAAACAGAAAAAGAAAAAAAGCCTTGTTTGGGTAGCGGCAATTGTTTTGGGAATACTCTTTTTGAATTTTGTTTTTTCGTTTTGTTTTTTTTTACATTTGTTTAATTTGTGGGCATGTGAGCATATGCGTGCAGGAACACATGGAGATCAAAGGACAATTTTCAGGAGTTGGTTCTCTCCTTCGAACCGTTTGGGTTTCAGAGAGTGAATTCCATTATTCGGGCCCTGGCCGGCTCCCTTTTTGAGAAGTTTGTTTTAAGATTCATTTTTTTTATTTTTCACTTTGTGTGTCTGTGTGTTGGAATGTGCGTGTGTGTGCAAATGCCTGCAAAAGTCAGAGGCGTTGGGTCCTTCTGGAGCTTGAGTTACAATCGCATGTGGGAGGCAAACGCAGGCTCATTGCAAGAGCAGTACCCATTCTTAATCACTGAGCCATCTCTCCAGCACCCTTTTTGAGAATTTTTAAATAAAAATATAAGTGTATCTGAAAGTGAACAAGCTTTGAGAGGAAGTTTATGGAGGCAAAGACAAGAGCCTCATTTAGACTGCTGATAGCCGAGGCCCCCAATTAAAGCGTTAGTAGGGAAGCCCTCGAGCTCTGCTCTCCCTGGGCATCTGCAGTATGGCAGCTCAGAAGGCAACAGAACTGCGATCTTGGAGAGGACACTTACCTCTGTGCGGAGGGAGCGGGAAATCCCACCACCAGAGGTCGCGGGAAATCCCACCACCAGAGGTCGCTAATGTACCAACTGGAAATCCACAACAGCTCCTCTTACCCGAGCGCCTGCCTTGCTCCCGGTTCAGCACTTTGAAGGCAATCAGTGTTAAGTGCTCGCAGGTATGTTGTCGGCAGATTTTTCTCAGCGGGACCCACCTTTGATACCCTCAACCTAAGGCTGTTTGTTTTAACTGATTTGATACTTAAAGGCAGCTTTAGATTGTACATCATCAAGTTTACCCTGGTCCAGGAAGTAATTATATGTGCATTTAGCCTGGAACTTAAGGAAGGCATTACCTTCCCCAACACTACACACACACACACACACACACACACACACACACACACACACGACACACACATCCAAATAGCTCGAGTTTGCATACAAAGACCCTCCTGAGTAAGAATGGATGCCATGATGTGACATGGAGTGGTACAGACACCAAGAGAAGGTACCGTAGACCATCTGCAGCCGAGCCACTTAGAGTGTCAGAGCTAGCCATGGACAACAGCCGTGAGTAATGGAATGGGCTGCCAGCCCTCTTGAGTGGCCATCAATAGCCGTTCTATTAAAGGGGGAAGGGAAGGGAGCCGTGGGAGCACCCAAACACTACCAAATCACCCCAGGACAGGACTCACTCACCTCGTAGACTGACCTGGACAAAGATGCTGCCAACCTCAGAAGCCAGGAGAGAACGCTAACGACAGGAACTACAGGAATCAGGTCTGTGACCTATCTCCCTTGTAGGCATCTGGGTGACAAGGCGACCAGGTAACTGCAATTCACAGTCACTGGGCAAAAGATGGTGATGACCCTGATATCAAATGGGCTAAAGGAGGCACAGTGGCTCCAGGAGACTTCCTGGGAAGGAAAGAAAGTTGTCTTTTACCTGGAAAGAACGCTGAGGAAAATCATGTGCTATGCATTGTATTTCCATGGTCACAGTGATCGGTCCATCAGTGTGTATGTGGTCCAGTTGGAACCAATGAGACCATGACTTTTAAGACTTGGGTAAGAGAAAGGGCACATTTCTCTTCCCAGTGAACTTGCTGCTGAGAGTGTACAGATCTGGAGAAACACACCCTGACGGACCCAGAACTGAGTGGCCACTTTGGGGCTTGTGACGGCTGGTTTTAATGTCAGTTTGTCACATATTATAATCCCCGGAGTAGGGAGCTTTACCCGAGGAATTGTCCTGGTTGCCTTAATTGATCGGAGAAGACCCATCCCAAATGTAGGCAACACCTTCTGGTAGCGCCCCAGATAAAAAAGGTGTGGCAGGAGGAAGGTTATTAGCTCGCTTCCTTGGCCTGCCCTCCTGTTAATGAGCTGATTTTCTCTGTTGCTGCTCCCGCCGCTGATTTCTTCACTGATAACAAAACCAGTGTTTCCAGGCTTTCACTGTTGACGAAGGACCAGAGGCTCTTCCAGAAGCTTCCAGGCTTTAAGCACAGGATGAGGACTTCTGAGGCACCGTATGTCCTTTTGTTTCTGTTCCTCTAAAGCAGTGGTTCTCAACCCCCCCCCCAATGCTGCGACCCTTTAATACTGTTTGTTCCTCCTGTTGTGGAGACGCCAACCTTAAAATCATTGTGTTGATTTTATGTCTTATGTTACTTCATAGCTGTAATTTTGCTACTGTTATAAATCGTCATGTAAATATCTGATATGCAGGATGTCTGATATGTGACCCTTGTGAAACAGTTGTGTGACCCCTGGGATGGGGTTGTTAGACACCCCCTCCCCAAAGAGTCCATGATCCACATGTTGAAAACCACTCCTCCAGAGGACCCTGACTAATACAAGTCCTGAGACATGACCTCAACTTGTCTGGAAATTGAGTTCCAGTAGCATTGCCTGAGCACCAAATCAAGCCATACCTGGAGTTTATGTTACACTTGGATTCTTCAGTGAGCCAGTGAATCTTTCCTTTGCTGATTAGAATTGCATTAAGACAGGATAGGTGTTTTGATGCAACTACCTATAAGATTCCTGTTCGTACATTCTTTTCTTTTTTAAAGATTTATTAATTGCCAGGCATGGGAGCATACACCTTTAATACCAGCAACTAGAGAGAGGTAGGTGGATCTCTGTGACTTTAAGGTCAGCCTGGTCTATAGAGTAAGTTCCAAACCAACCAGGGGTATATTGTGAGACCCTGTCTCAAAAGGAGGGAGGGATGGAGAGATGGCTCAATGAATCTTAATTACTTTTCTATTGCTGTGAAGATACACTATTGTGGGAGCCAGCCATGATAAACTAAGTATGGGCAGATCACCCAAAGGAAGTTCTTTACTTCCAACCATTATCACTTGCCTGAGTAGGACTCAGCCATCGATAAATTTAACAAGAGGCCTGGGTCTCAGTAGTTTACACTGAACACCACCTAAAAACAGGCCATCTAAAGGAAATGCCTAACATTCCAACTGCTGTAGATAGGATCACCTGCCAGTACACAGTCACCAGGACACCCCTAGACAAATGTCAGCCTATCAGGGGTCCTAAACCTCAGAAACCCCTCACCCCCACTTTTACTACTATAAATCCTATTCTAACTGAGTTTGGGGCTCTCTGTTTATTCCAATACATTGGACATGCAGAGAGACCGAGTTTGCAAACTTGTATAAAATAAGGCTCTTTGCTTTTACATATGGGACTCGGTCTTCTTGTTGACTTTTGCGAGGACTTCGCAGATTTGGGCATAACAACTATAACCAAGGCAACTTAACGAAAAGAGTTTATTTAGGGCCTTGCTTGCAGTTTTAGAGGGTGAACCTAGGACCATCACGCCAGGAAGCATGGCAGCAGGCAGACAGATATGGCACTGAAGTAGTAGCTGAGAACTTGCATGTTGAGACAACTGTGAAGCAAAAAGAGCAAACTGAGAATGACATGAGACTTTTGTTTTGTTTTCGAGACAGGGTTTCTCCATGTAGCCTTGGCTCTCCTGGAACTCTCTGTAGACCAGGCTGGGATTGAACTCAAAGATCTGCCTGCCTCTATGTCCCGAGTGCTGAGATTAACATGCACCATCACTGCCTAGCTGACATGGGCTTTTGAAACCACAAAGCCCACCCCTAGGGACACGCCTTCTCCAATAAGGCCACACCTCCTAATCCTTCCCAAACAATTCCACCAGCTGAGGACCAAGCCATTCAAACATTAATCTATGGGGGCCACTCTCATTCAAACCACCGCAAAGGTTTAGCGCATTCATTGTTTTTGCAGGAGACCTGAATTTTACTCCAGTTCTGGGTAATCTGATGCCTTCTTCTGACCTCAACAGGTACTAGGATCATATGTGGTGCATATATATAGGCAAAACACTCATATGCATAAAATAAAATAATAAAAATGAACCACTTAGGCAATTTCTTCTTCTTCTTTTTTTTACTTTTTAAATTAAATGAAAAAATGTTCACAGTAGTGTGGAAATCTTATGTACAGATTGATAAATTTTAACACATATAAAACAAAAGATTTGATTTCTCTGGGCATTCTCATTGTTGCGTGAATATTGGTGAGGCTGCATATATTGTCTTTTTCTCACAAACTGTCTTCCTGTGGAGGGCCGGACCACATTCTCCATTGCTTCTAGGAACAAAGGTAGAGATTGACCTCTGTGACCCCAAGGTGTGGCGGTACACGCCTTTAGTCCTGATGCCTGGGCAGCAGAGGCAGATTGACCTCTGTGACCTCAAGGCGTGGTAGTACACGCCTTTGGTCCCAATGCCTGGGAAGCAGAGACAGGCAGATCTCTGTGAGTTCAAGGTATTGTAGCACACGCCTTTAATCCCAGCGCACGTGCTTTGTAACTCTCTACCGCTGCGTCCCTGCCTACTTCCGAGGCATCATCTGGGATAATGGGCAGCGGACCAATCCAAGAGTGACACGTCAGAAGCGAGGACTGTTTCCTTTATAAGGGCTGGGTTCCCCTCATTCTGGGTCTCCGCCTTGGAAGCTGATGCTCTCCCTCTCAAGAGGCATTAAAGCTTTACTGCAGAAGTATCCTAAGTGCCCCGCGTCGTTCTTGCTGGCGAGACGGTAGCGTGGGACAACTGGTGCCGAATCCCTCGGGACGCTGAGGGACCCTGACAACTGCTCGCACCGCCGGAGACCCCTTGGACACAAGGAGGATTCAGAACTGCAGGGTGTTTGCTCAGAGAGGTATGACTATTCTTGGACTTTTCGGTTTTGGGCTTGACTTGTCTCCACCTTGGAAAGATTTTGTAGAGGCCTTGGTACTTCTTAGCAGTTCTCTTATCACTTTGAAATTGCTTAGAAGATAAATCCTGCCAGGCTGTTGTTGCAGACGGACAAAATGTATTGGAGGAAGTCCAGGATAGCATATCAGAAACTGAGTGCAGTGAGAGGTTAGGCGCGCCTGTAAGAAAAAGAAAATAAGAAAAAGGACCTCCCCCCCGGTGGTTCAAAGAATGGGGGAGACTGAAAAGGAAATAAGAAAAAAGGACCCCCCGGTGGTTCTAAGAATGGGGGAGACTGACCTACAAGGTCAAAAGCTTTATGTTATGTTGTTTGTGTTGTCTTTTGTGTACCGGACAGGAGAAAGATATTTGAATTTGCCTAAGGATATGATGTTTTGGAAAAGAGGTTCTGTTTTCATCTCCACAGAAAATGAGAGCCTAAGGGTGTACTTGAGATTTATGTGGTTTGAATCACCAAGACCTCCTGAAATGTTGTAGTGTATACCCCCAAAATGCAACGGCCCAATTCAGCAGGAAGTAGTCAGAGAGAGACTAACAACGCCCATATTCCCTAAAAGATTGTTTAAATGAGGTCCTTTCAGTGGTTGCATAGCAGCAAGTCTGCTTCTGAGTTCTGCTTTACTCCGTGCACCGAGTTTGGACTCAGAATGAATGCAGCTGCGGCTGGAGGGTGGCTGGAGCAGAGCTTTGCTGGATGGCTATGGTGGGGGGCACGTCGCGCTGGCTCAGTTGGTGCCTGGCCTGGAGGGTATCACAGCAGTACTGAGAATGAGAGAGGTGCCACAAGCTGCCAGGCCAGAAGGCTTGCAATGTGCCTAAAACTGTGTGGGGCTCTGAGGCTGGAGTGGCTTCTGTTCCGCTTGGCTGAGCTGAGCTGTGCTGATCCTAGGTAACAAAGGCGGACCAATAGCCTGGGGCAACGGGTGGGGCGAACAATGCAGCTACTAGCCCGAGAGATTTTCCATCTGAATAAGGAGCTAAAGAGATAGCTTAGGGGTTAAGAATGCTGTCTGCTCTTCCAAGGGTCATGAGTTCAATTCCCCAGTGACCACATGGCAGCTTATAACTATTTGGTTTTAAATCTAATGTTTCAGGATCCACAGGGAGGTAGATGCAAAAAGCCCTTAGATTTTTAAGGTGATTGGGTCATTGGCTAAATCTGTGACTGTGAAAAAAAAAAAGCCCATAGTTTCCAACACGCCTCTGGTAGACTTCTTGATGCAGCTGGAGAATTGCGCCCCTGTGATCCCAGATACAATGACTAATTATTAAGCAATTGTCTAGTTATCTTGTAAAAAATTAAACTAAAAAACTTAATGAGAAAATAGCAAGGATGACCCTCTAAACAGTGACAAGGGCATGGCCTATACTGATACCAGTTCTTGTTAAAAACAAAAAAAGGGGCAATATTGACAGAGCTGCCCACGACGCCAAGGGTGGCCATCGCCATGGCTCTGTTCACCATAAATTTTTTAAATCTGGATGATAATGGCCAAAATGCTGCAACACGACATTGTTCGGATCCGCAGCGGCCCAAAGATTTGGTTAAGTGGAAAGATGTGCTTTCTAATGAATGGAAAGGCCCGGATCCCATTTTATTGAGATCCAGGGGAGCTGTTTGTGTCTTCCTACAGGATCAAGAAAGCCCATTCTGGCTGCCAGAGCGATTGACCCGAACAGTGAAGAGTGATCCACAACACACGGATTCGCCTGAGGACCTGGCTGCTGCTCCTCCTGCCATTTTGCGGATGGATGACAGAGCACCGATGGAGGACACTCTCAGCCTTCCTGAAGCTGTTACCAGTCAGCCATAGGATGGCGGTGTTTCCTCGATTTTTTACAACCAATAAGACTCTGGGCCCCCTCCCTACCGTCCTAGAGATGATTTATAAGCTTGGCCGTAGGACTCCAGTCCTGGGCCGTGTCTCTCATTCCCCTACTTCAAAGAATGGGTGGGGGTGGAAATGTTTTGGAACAGTCCTATGCTATGGATTAGTGTTTCTCCTCTGGATGGTCTGCTGACTCAAATCCCAAAATCGTAGGGACAAAGTGGTTATTGCACAAGCGTTGGCAGCCCTGAAACAGGGGCCTCTACCGATGTGTGGTTATCTATGCTGAAGCAGTAAGGTTTATGCCAACCAGCTCCTGCACCCCTAGGACAATGGTCCATTGCACAGGGTGGAGTGCTTGGCTTAGCTAGCCCTGAAGGTTGTCGAGCTGAAGAGCATCGCACAGAGAATGGCCCTCTCTGAGAGATATATCGTCCTGCATAAGGGTTTCCTGTCATATATTCCCTTTCCCAGAAAAATGGCAGAGGGCAGGCCGGATAGGTTCCAGGTGTCATGAACCTAGGGGCAGATTCCGTGCAAGCCCATTATAATGTTTTCGCTCTGGGAAGTGCGACCTCTATCTTTGCCTTCTGAGGGAGTTGCCTTTCTGCAAAGAAGTAAAAAAAGGGGGATATGTGGAGGGCCGGACCACATTCTCCATTGCTTCTAGGAACAAAGGTAGAGATTGACCTCTGTGACCCCAAGGTGTGGCGGTACACGCCTTTAGTCCTGATGCCTGGGCGGCAGAGGCAGATTGACCTCTGTGACCTCAAGGCGTGGTAGTACACGCCTTTGGTCCCAATGCCTGGGAAGCAGAGACAGGCAGATCTCTGTGAGTTCAAGGTATTGTAGCACACGCCTTTAATCCCAGCGCATGTGCTTGGTAACTCTCTACCGCTGCGTCCCTGCCTACTTCCGAGGCATCATCTGGGATAATGGGCAGCGGACCAATCCAAGAGTGACACGTCAGAAGCGAGGACTGTTTCCTTTATAAGGGCTGGGTTCCCCTCATTCTGGGTCTCCGCCTTGGAAGCTGATGCTCTCCCTCTCAAGAGGCATTAAAGCTTTACTGCAGAAGTATCCTAAGTGCCCCGCGTCGTTCTTGCTGGCGAGATGGTAGTGTGGGACATCTTCCCAGACAGTTATATCCATTCACATGTTCTGATGTAGCGGCTCTTAAATCTCAACTGTAGTGTGTCTTTTACCCCATACTTAAAGTAGTGACGCCTGGTGCAGGAGAATTGTTTGTATTCTGTCAATCATGTTTTAAATAAATGCTGATTGACCAGGCAGGAGGTGTAGGTGGGAAAACCAGACAGGAAGTGGAAATGATGCAAAGAGAGCAGGAGAATTCTGGGGAGGAGGAAGTTGATTTCTCCAACTCCTACCCAGACCACCGAAGCAGCAGGATGTGAGCTGCCCCACTGAGAAAGGTACTGAGCCTCATGGCTAACATAGATCAGAAAAATGGGTTAATCAAGATGTGAGCGATAGCTAATAAGTAGCCTGACTGAATGGGCCAATCAGCTTTATAACTTATAGAGATCTCTCAGTGTGATTTTTCTCTGGGTCTAAATAGCTTGGGGGCCAGGCGGGACAGAAAACCCCAACAAGCAAATAGGCCCCCTCATGTTACAGATGCCATCACAGTCGACACTGAATAAATCATTTTTAGATTCTAGGGCTTCTTTTGGCCCCATGTCCAGAGGAACCCACCTTTGGATGGAGGAGGAAGAGGAGGCTGTGAACCAAAGAACCCACAGCCCATGGTGCCACTACAATCAGCACATGATAGCCAGCCGAGGGACCCAGAGATCCCATCATTAATATAAGGTGAAATATTCACATGGAGAAGGTTTGATAGACTTTAACGGGTGGAAGAGACAGAGGAAAGGAGGGTAGGAGAGAGGGAGAGAAGAGAGGAAGGGCTGGAGAAATGACTCAGTGGTTAAGAACACTGGCTGCTCTTCCAGAGGTTCTGAGTCCAATTCCCAGCAACCATATGGTGGTTCACAATCATCCGTAATGAGAACTGGTGCCCTCTTCTGGCCTGAAGGCAGACATACAGGCAGAACACTGTATACATAATAAATAAATCTAAAAAAGAAAAAGAAAGGGAGGAAGAGCATGATCTCAGTTCTAAATCCTTCAGGGAGAAAAAACAATCAAATATAAGATGCAGTTGTGGGGTAAGATGCTGTTGAGTTGGCAGCAAAGGGGGATTCTCTGATCCTTTGGCTGGATCCTTGTTGTTCAAGTCCATCTCCAGTTCCTCGCCATTAAACCACAAGGTCCTCAGAAGTCCTCTGGAGTGTGCATCTTGCTGAAACCCTAGCCGTGCCAGTGTATTTGTAAATGTTTGCTGAGGAGTTTGTTTTACATCTAACCTGCTGAGGAAATACATGTATATCAGCTAAGATGCCCTGGACAGAGAAAAGCCCACAAGGAATGCTGAAGTGGGTGTTTCTGAGCTCAGTTATACCAGTAAGGACCTGGTCATTATTCGTATCTCAACCCTTTCCTTAATGTCCGCATTTGCAGGCAGAAGATGACTCAAAGCGGTCCAAGCATCACCAAGACCAATGGGAATAAGACAGGACATCACGCCAATACATACGGCATTCCTCAAAAACCCTCAGCGGTCCACAACAGACCAATCCTGGAAAAGCAGAAGTTTCTGATCCCTTAAAAGATTATACTCTGGAATGACTCTCCAGAAACCAGGACTCTGTGAGCAAGCACTGTAGAAAAAGGCACGAATTAAAAGTGAATCAATCTGTTTGCTGTCGAATCATCACATTGACAAGATACTGGCCATCCATCATCCAGGCCAACCAAATAAAATCTTCAAGGAACCCATTTCCACAGCAAAACTGTGTCACAGCCATTGACTAAGCAAGCAAGGGCCCTGTGTCAAAAGTTCCGGTGGCTTCTAGAAACTTGATGACAATGAGAGCCTTCTTGGTCTGTTTACCACATATTCTTTGCAGCAAATGAAGAGGCTTGACAAGTGTGTTTGGCCTCTTCCTGGGTAAAGGTCACAGGCAGGAGAAAGCAGCCTGTTGTGTGGCTTAGCAGAACAGTCACCATTTGTTCCTTCTCAATGAAATGCCACAGTCTGGGAGCAGAAATGAGCACCCGCCAGAGCCTGCCTTGGCAGCCCCACCTCAAGAGCCCGCCCACACGAGCCGGATAAATTACTGTGAAGAGAACTGTGGGCATGGGGGGTTGGACAATGACTCTGAAAGTGGCCAAGGTGAGGGCAAAGGTGATTTCCCAGGAAGTATGAAAAATGGCACCTAAGAGGCTCCTCCACTAACAACTGGCCTCTTATCCCCACCCTTTCTCTCCAGTTATGTAGACCAAATCTACCCTGAATGGGGTGGGGGACAAGTGGCAGGTCCAGAGGCCCAGAGGCCCAGAGGCCCAGAAAATGAATTGTACCTGTATGATTATACCCCAAAGATCACTCTGGGCCCACAGTCTGCCACTCTTGTTTCTTCACATAGGATCAACACGTCAGAATGTAGCTTGTTTATTTTCATAAGGAAACCAAAGAGCCAGTCACAGAATAATAGAAAGACATCTAGACCTGGATACGTGCAGTTGCAACTCAATAACAAAAAAAGACAGCCCAATTAAAATGGGAAAATATTAAAATTAGGTGTTGTTGTATGTGTAGGGTGTGTTGTATATGTTCACGTGGATGCACACATGTATGTGCAGGACATGTGACTGATACTGGATGTCTTCTATTGTTCTCTGCCTTATTTCCTTGAGACAGGGTCTCTTATTAAACACAGAGCTCATGGATTTAGTTAGACTAGCTGGGTAGTGAGCCCCAGGAACCTGGCTCTGCATCTCCAGCAGTAGGATACAGGTGCAGGCAGTATCGTTCCTAGATTTATTTATTCATTTATTTATTTATTTATTCATTTCTTTGTTTGTTTGTTTTTCGAGACAGGGTTTCTCTATAGCTTTGGAGCCTGTCCTGGAACTAGCTCTTGTAGACCAGGCTGGCCTCAAACTCACAGAGATCTGCCTGCCTCTGCCTCCTGAGTGTTGGGATTAAACGCATGTACCACCACCGCCCAGCCAATCATTCCCGGATTTCTTATGTGCATGCTGACCGTCCAGAAGAGAAGAGACATGCTTCTATAGGCCCTGCAGTGTTTGTTCGCTATTTTCACAGGTTTTCACATATTCAGCTATGGTATAAACCCTCAAACTATCAGCCACCTGCCTGTGAATGCTCTGCCAGTGTCCCGCCATGCTGCGGGAGCTCCTTCCGCTCCTTCAGCCAGTAGCCGCTGAGATACCAGCCCATTGGGGCGTGATCTCTCTCTCTTTAAAAAAGCAGCAGCTGTCCTCCACTCCCTCTCTGGCTTCCGGCTCCGCTTCCTTAAATAAACAACCATTCTATTAATCATAATTCCAAAACTGGTGTGGGATTGTTTGTGACTTACGCCTTCATCTGGCGCCCAACGTTTGGTTGTAGAGCCCCCCCTTTTCTCCCCCACTCAACTGCTTGCCGCCAGCTCGGCTAGTCACGAGCCCTCCCTCAGCTGCGGCCTGTGCCCTGTGTGTGGAGCCAGCAGTTCAATTAAACCCCACGCCTCCCAAGCTCCACAGGCTCGGGACAGTCTCTGCCTGCCTGGTTTGCTCTTTTCTGAGTTGTTTTTAAATTTCCCTTGGAAGTGCAGTGCTTTAGTGGTGTGAATCAGAATGACTCGGTCACGTGGAGGCATACGCGGCTTCCGGGTTGCTCTTTTCTACCCCTGGATTCTGGGTTTCTGGTTCTGTGTATGGAATTGATTTAATTACATTTTCTTTCTTGAGCAACTTATATTTCCTAGCTTTTAACAAATACTAAGGCGGACACTGAAACAGGACCCCGTTTCCGTCACCTTTGCAGTGGTTCTAGTTGCGACTTGGCAACAGCGCCGCCTACTAGACAAGAGGTAATATGGCAGTTTTTGTTTCCAACGCCAATTTTACTCTTTTCTTTATTAATACACTAGATTATGTCATGCAAGGTTTATATGACTATGGGGATACATTAATTTACTTGTTCCTAGGTTTCAGTTTTCTTTTCAATATTTTATCATTAAGAAAGATACGATTTTTACGGACTAATAATGAACAACTAGTTGAAAGGATTAAAATTATTGAAAATCAGGGGTTATCTGAACAAGTGAATACTATGATAGACAAAATTGACTCCATATCCAAGGGTACTAGGAAGTTACCTGAAAGGGTTCAGGCTGTTGAATTTGACGTTCAGACATTACCACAAAGTTTTGATAAGGTAACAGATAGAATGTTCCTCCAGAATGGGAACCAAAAAACTGATACCTTAGTGAAATTCCTAGAAACACGGGTAGGTCAGGAGATTCAGGATTTAAGGGAGACAATGATAAAAGGATTAGAAATGATTGAAGAAATTATTGGAGCTGGTGAACAGAGTAAGGAGGCACAAGGACAGGATACAATGCTACCACCAGCTGTTAGAACTGGCTTACCCAGGGTTCTGACGACATACCCTGTAATTTATTCTGACAAAGGGTCAACTTCTAAAGGCTCAAAGGGAGTTAAAGAAGTTAGATGGACACCAATAGCAATGAATGATTTAAAAGAAATTAAGCAAGCTGTCATTAATTATGGCTTGCACTCTGTATTTATTAAGGAAATGATAAGGACTTGGGCTTCTAATGTCAGAGCTACCCCCCATGATTTCTCTCAGCTAGTTTCTGCAGTTTTAGATGATGGACCTTCCTTGATGTTTGGAATTTATTTCAGAGAGGAATCCAAACGTATGGAACAGCAAGGAAGAGCAAAAGGTGTGGAGGTTTCCCAAGATCAAATTCTTGGTGTAGGAGCATATGCTGATCCACAGGTCCAAGCTCTTTATGACGAAGAAGTGCTGTCCTTATGTCACAAAGCAGCCTTGAATGCTTTGAATAGAATACAAGATCCAGCAAAAAGGATCGAATCATATACCAGGGTTAGGCAGGGACAGAGAGAACCCTTTACTGACTTTGTGCAAAGATTAATTAAGACTCTGGACATAGGGGTAACAGACCCAGAAGCTAGACAAATACTTCTTGAATCTCTAGCTTTTGAAAATGCAAATACAGAGTGTAAAAAGATAATTGGGCCTTTAAGATCTAGATCAGCACCTATGGAAGAATGGATACAGCATACAATGAATGTTGAGACGTTTAGCTATAATGATGAATCCTGGGTAGGAGAAGCGATTTCCAAAGCTATGAGGAGACATCAAACTACCAGGTGTTTTAATTGTGGTAAATTGGGACATCTGAAAAGGGATTGCAGGCAAAGAAATTCTAGGAATAATATCTCCTCTGGGAATGACAAAAGTAGGAGACCTCAGCCTTCAGGTATATGTAGGAGATGCGGCAAAGGCTGACATTGGTCCAACAAATGCAGGTCAACAACAGACAGGCAAGGCAACCCGATACCATTGGGAAACTCCTTGAGGGGCCTCTCGCCAAGCCAAAAGTGGCCCAGTCATTCCCAGTTACAGTGGAAAATGTGTCTCACCAAGAAAATTGAAAACTCCAATGTCTGCTGTAAAAAGGAATACTGGTCTAAATGATGAATTACATGTGGAGAATGAGTCAAAAAACTCAGTAGGACAGAGTAAACGTATATTTTGGCAGACTTCTATTAACGATCAAAGACCAAAGCTAAGAGTCTGTATAAATGGTATTTTTATTGAAGGCTTATTAGACACAGGTGCGGATGTAAGTATCATTACTCCAGAATCTTGGCATCCAAATTGGCTTCTTTAAGAGGTAGATGTTCAGTTCCTGGGAATTGGAACCCTATCTGGTGTAAAACAAAGCACAAGATGGGTGGAATGCATAGGACCTGAAGGGCAAATAGAAAGACTAAGGCCATATATAGCCAATAATACAATAAATTTATGGGGCCGTGACCTGCTACAGCAATGGAATACCCAGATTAACATTCCTGTAGTTCCAGGAACTCACAATTCTGGGAAGGATGTAATGAGGTATTATGGAAAAAGGTCACCAGCCATTCAGGCTGTACAAGAACATACAGCCAATAGCAAACCTTTAGAGGTACCAACAGCCCTACCTTTAAAATGGCTAACTGAGAAGCCAATATGGATCAAGCAGTGCCCTCTAGCTGAAGATAAATTACAGGCTTTGGAACAGTTGGTACAAGAGTAACTAGATGCTAACCATATTGAAGAATCAACCAGCCCTTGGAATTCTCCTGTGTTTGTTGTAAAAAAGAAATCTGGTAAATGGAGAACGGTGACAGATCTAAGAGCTGTCAACAAGGTAATTCAACCTATGGGTCTGCTACAATCTGGAATTCCTTTGCCTTCTCTATTACCAAGAGAATGACCTCTTATAGTTATTGATTTGAAAGATTGTTTTTTCACTATCCCTTTGCAAGAAAAGGATAGAGAAAAATTTACCTTCACAGTGCCTACTTATAATAATTCTCAGCCTACTAGGAGATATCAATGGACTGTCCTCCCACAGGGATGCTCAATAGTCCCACACTGTGCCAATATTTTGTTAATAAGCCATTGGAAATAATTCATAAGCAATTTCCCAAGTCCATAATTTATCATTACATGGATGACATTTTATTATCTGATTCAAATAAAGATACTTTGGAAAGTATGTTTGAAGAAGTAAAGAAAGTCTTGCCTAGGTAGGGATTACAAATTGCCCCTGAAAAGATTCAAAGAGGAGATTCTATTAATTACCTAGGTTACAGAATAGGGTTAGAGAAAATTCGAGCACAAAAGGCACAAATTAGGAGAGACCGGTTACGGACTCTTAATGACTTCCAAAGATTGTTAGGAAACATTTCCAGTCTACGACCAGCTGTTGGGATAATACCTGATTCAATAGTTCATTTAAACAAAACCTTAGATAGTGATAAAGATTTGAATAGTCCCAGAAAATTGACAGTTGAAGCAGAAAAGGAACTGAGAATGATTGAGGAAAAATTACAGGAGGCACATCTGGATAGGGTCAACCCGAATCTTAGTTCCATCCTAGTCATACTGCCTTCCAGAATATCTCCTACAGGGATTTTAATGCAGAGGGAAGATATTATTTTAGAGTGGATATTTATACCTCATAAACCAAGTAAAAAATTTAAAACTTATGTAGAAAAGGTCTCCGAATTAATTATAAAAGGTAAACTGAGACTTCGTCAACTAGCAGGTATAGACTCAGCAGAAATTATAGTGCCTTTTACTACCGAGGAAATAAGAAAGTTATGGGAAGATAATGAACCATGGCAAAGAGCTTGTGCTAAATTTTTGGGAGAAATTAACAGTAACTATCCCAAAAGTGATAGACTTAACCTCATAAAGAGAACTTCTTGGATTCTTCCTAGAATTGTGCGTGATGCTCCAATAACTGGAGCCCAGACATTTTGTACCGAGGCAAATAAATCAGGGAAAGCAGGTTATAAATCGGAAGAACTGAGTAAGGTAGAACAAAGCCCTTATAATTCTGTCCAGAAGGCAGAATTATATGCCGTTCTTATGGTGCTAAGGGATTTTAAAGAACCTCTTAATATAGTTACAGATTCACAATATGCAGAAAGAGTTATCTTGCATATTGAAACCGCTGAATTCATACCAGATGACACAGAGTTGACTTCATTGTTTATCCAGGTACAGGACATAATTAGGAATAGGCTTTGTCCAATGTACATAACACACATCCGGTCCCATACCGGTCTGCCTGGCCCTCTAACACAAGGTAACGCTGAAATTGACCAATTATTGATTGGAAGCGTTCTTCAGGCCTCAGAATTTCATAAAAAACATCATGTCAATAGTAAAGGCTTAAAGAAAGAGTTTTCCATTACATGGCAACAAAATAAGGACATTATAAAGAGATGTCCTACTTGTTCTTTCTATAATCAAACACTGTTGCCTGCAGGGAGTAACCTAAAGGGTACTCAAAGGAACGAAATCTGGCGATGAATGTGTTCCACTTTATGTAATTTGGTAAATTAAAATATGTACACCACACCACAGACATGTATTCAGGCATTCAATACATGTGCAACTGCCCTGAGCTCAGAAAAGGCTGATTTGATAATTACACATTTATTGGAAGTTATGGCCATCATGGGTATACCTGCACAAATAAAACAGACAATGGTCCAGCATATGTATCTAAGAAAATAAAATGTTTTTCTGCTTATTATAATATAAAACACATTATAGGTATACCAAATAATCCTACAGGTTAGACAGTTATAGAAAGATCAAATCATACTTTAAAGGATATGCTGAACAAACAGAAAGGGACAGAAAATACCCCCAGAAATAGATTGAATAATGCTTTATTAACCTTGAATTTTCTTAACGCTAATGAGAAAGGGACAACAGCAGCAGAAAGACATTGGATGATGGAAAAGTCTGCTGAACTAAATCAACAGGTTTATTTCAAAAATGTGCTGACCTCTCAATGGAAGCCAGGAGATGTGCTACGTTGGGGAAGGGGTTTTGCTCTTGTTTCCACAGGAGAAGAAAAATTGTGGACAACATCAAAATTAATAAATTTCTATTTGAAGAGTAGAAACCTCTTGGAAAGGAGAAATGACAGCTCATCCACAATGATGATAATCATACAGGTGGTAAGAAAAACATACAGAATGGGGGCAGGGTTCTCTTCTTATCTCCACAGGAAAACACTCATCTTTGAAAAACTCAAGGGACCCTGAATGTTTGAATACTGACAGATGGAAAAATAACTACCCAATAGGGACTATCAAGAAAACTGAACAGGTTCTGTATATATAAAAATCTAAGATATACTATATTATATTTCTAAATTTATAGAGCTGGTTTTTGAGTTGAACTCTGGCTTAGTCCCTCTCTAATTCCAAGCCTGTTGTTTAAAGAAAAACCCAGAGTTTCTGGAGTTTCTGCCTCATGTCAAGAGCCATGATATGGGACAGAAAGAAATATGAGTTTAGAAAACATTTTTACTTTTCTTCATATCTATCATACCTTTCATTGAATATGTCTATCGTGCCTTTCATTTAATATATGTATATCTGTATATGTCTATATGATTAATGTTTAAGTTTTCCACAATGAACAATGAGTTTTTCCTGCAGTAACATTTGAAGTTTCCATGAAGAAGATGTGGCCCCATAACAACAACTCCACCTGGTTGATATGACATCATGATTCTGATAGTGCTACTACAAGACCTGTTTTGGGTACCAGCTGCACAAGATGGTTCCAACTTGGTTATCTAAAATGGTGCACATCCTTTACAACATTCTGTCCAGTCCTCCACCAAAATACTCAGAGACTATTTGCAATCTTGCCAGATATTGATCTTGAAATTTAACCATCATTTTACTTTCACAGCACCCCCCAGAGAGAATGTCACCCCCATGACATCTGGAACTAATTCTAGAGGACAATATCCCCTCTCCCAGTAAAGTTTTTCCTTGGGTTTAGGGATATCATTTAAGGATTGTTATAATTAGTATACGGCTGAGGGTTGGGAGAGGAATTTTATAAGCTCAGGAATCTTTTTGAAAAAAAAAGACGAGGGATAATTGGATGATGGTATAATAGATTGGTACTTGTGAGTTATTGTTTTTAGACAAATATATTGGTATTGATTCTTATATATTGATACAAAGTTAAATTATGTTCACTATTGTATACATGTATGCTTCTACCTCTGTTTAAAACATTTTTATGTATTGATCTATATATATTGTATTGATATATGTATATTTACCATATTGCATTGTATACTTCTACCTCTGATTAAGATACTTATATATTGTCTATGTATTGATATATATATATTTACCGTATTGCAATGTATACTTGCACATTGTTTATATTTGGAGGTCATATTGTCCTCATTTATTGCACAGTTGTTTATTGTCTCAGTCTTTAAGTTAGATAGGTATTGAGAATTATATAGATCAATAGTCATCTAATTTTGTCATTTATAATTAGACTAATCAGGTTCTTTAGATACATAGAGATTATATTCAGTACAGATAGATAATCTTCAACCTCTTCAAAGAGCTGTAGAAAATGGCCTTTAATCTAATTCAGAGTTCTGTGGTAGTGAGACACAATCGCTCCTGGCAACACCGATCTATTCCCGAGAGAATGTTGAGCACCAAAGACACTCCACCTGGAGCCTTTTTTCTTGTCAGAACTGGCCTTTGGGTAAAGAAATGCCCACACCTCAACTACTGACAGAGTTACAGAATATCCGTAAATGGATAAAACAGGACTGTCATATCCTGCCAAGACAGGGTAAGATAGTTTTGAAAAGTTTCTTGCCTTTGAAAATGGTATGTCAGTTACATCAGGCCTTAGCCAAAGTTGGTTGCTTCAACACTGCAAACGTGACTTTGGGTGTTTGCCCAGGTAGCCAGTTGTCTCTGTGATTTGTTACATGTTCTGGAAGTTGTTTGATTGCACTTCCTAATTACTCAGGTAACATTATTTCCCTTCTCAGATCTTCGATGGGATTGAAGATTATATAAATGTAGTTACTTTCCTCTCATGACTTGGCCAAGTTATTTGTTATACAAGACTTAAGCTAGTTAGAATAGGATATTTGTATTTATTGTATATAATTTCATAGGTTTGTACTTATTGTATATAATTTCGTAGTAGGCTTAGAACTCTCTTTCTTAAACAAAAGGGGGAGATGCTGCGGGAGCTCCTTCCGCTCCTTCAGCCAATAGCCGCTGAGATACCAGCCCATTGGGGCGTGGTCTCTCTCTTTAAAAAAGCAGCGGCTGTCCTCCACTCCCTCTCTGGCTTCCGGCTCTGCTTCCAGCTCCTAGACTCCTTTCCTGTTCGCGCAGAGGGGCTGTTGTCTGGGACGGTAATCTGTAAGTTTTTTCCCCTTTGAAAAAATAACCATTCTATTAATCATAATTCCAAACTGGTGTGGGATTGTTTGTGACTTACGCCTTCACCGCCAGCTCTGTTTTTCCTCTAACTGTCCCTGCCAACACTACCGCTGGTCTTGCAGAAACGACAAGATTGAGTCAGATTCACGAGGCAGCTGTTTTCAATTCTAGCCTTTGCTCCCTGCCTCGGCTCAGAAACAGGGTGGACCACACCTCTAGGTCTCTCTTGTTATTATGATTAAAACTCACGCAGTGGCTCACAAAAAAACGTGGATTTTCCATGCAACACGTGACTGCCACCATTTTGACTGAGGTCAGGTGATCTTACCGCCATCTTAACTGAGAGCCAGGTCAGGTGACCAAATCTTGCCATCTTTACTGAGGTATTCCCTCCCTGGTTCCCCAGTGCTGACTCTGTTGAATGTGTGTTTTGCGCAGTGGCATGCCTTTGGTAGAGCCCACCAAGAGCATCCACTTCGCCCAATTTCTGTTCGTGTATGTGTGTGTGTGTATGCATACATGGATCTTAAGTGCATCTAGGTTTACTGTTAAATGTTATAATTGTCTGTTCATTATATCTCATTCTAGGCTAACAAAGCAATAAGTCTCATATTTTAAATTGGTATGAATTTTTAAGTATCTTAATCCAACCCTGCTTTAACTGTTAAGTTGAGAGCCAGTACAGCCAAGCTTGGACCCAGCTCTCCAGACAGATTCTATACTGTAGTTAAAACTCATCTATACCTAATAAACAGCCCTCAACTGCTCAGAGGTCTGGGGGACTATGACATTTAAATGCTTAATTATTAAAAGACTTTTCATAGCAAAAAGAGACAGATTGGCTCCTAGCAGTAGCACTCTACTTCCTCCAAAGAAGACAGAAGACAAATGGGCACAGGACAATGTCCATTCGCAGTTCACTTCAACTATCAAGTGCTGACCACTGAGCAAAACTGCTTTTCATCTAAATTGAAGATCTCCAGACAATGGGCAAAATCGCTGGAATTGATAGCCTAACTGCTCAGGTCAAGGTAGGCTTGTTTTCCTGCATATTTCTTAACCCACAGGGTCTTCTGGAACCTGGCAGGCCCTTTGCTAAACAGCAAAAGGCAGATAAGAGCCTCAGAGACCATGGAGGACCCTGAGGAGTAGCTCTAGGTGCCAACCAAGTGAGTTCTCTGTCATTTTTTAATCAATAACTCAAGTAAAATTTTATTCTTCTCAAAGATCTCTGATACAGTTTGATAGCTGAGAGGTTTTGTCAGTTTAAAAGGACAACCTCACCAAACAAATTTCAGTAAAACACAAATACAAGTTATTAAGGTGTATATCTGCAAGTTAGAAAAGGTGTGAGGACAAATACAAGTTATTTTTCTCTCATGCTGCCTTCCATAGTCTTAAAAATACTTTTCATTGTGTAAAAACATCTGTCACAGTCATTCTGACATAAATATACTACTGTTTATACAATGCATATGTCTAAAACTTATGTTTTCACAAACCCAAAGAATTCTTGTGAGTTCCAGGGATCTACCTTAAACAGATTGGATACACCCCTCTCAATTCCCAAAACTTAACTTTGTCCTCTGTTCTGCCAATACCTTAAACAGTTGTAAGATACACCAGACATTACCATACCACAAACACAGGACAGGAGCAAAGAGACCAGCTACCCCAGGATGTAACCAGCACCTAGCTTTCTCAGGTTCCCCCCAAGACAACACCCATAAATAAGCAGGAAGCAACCTTGAGAATCCGCCATCCCAGTTACTTTAACCTGTTGTGCCTAGCCTCTTGCCTTTTTATTATAAAAAAGAGATGGGAATGTAATGGTCCGTCCTGTCCCTTTAAGAGACAAGCTCCACCCACTTCCTTCCCCATCCATGGAGGCAAACAGATCTTCCTTCTGCTTCCAGCCTGAGCTCCTTTCCATCTCTCTCCCAAAGAGGCAGCTTCTGCCTCACTCCCTTCTCCCCCACTTCTCCCCTTCCCCTTCCTCTCTCTGTTTCTCTATCTCTCTGTTTCTCTCTCTCTCTCTCTCTCTCTCTCTCTTCCTCTCTCTCTGTTCTTCTCCCTTCTCCCCTCCCCACCTTTCCCTTTCCCCTCCATAACCCACTAAATAAATACCCACTTTCTCTGTATGACGTGCCTAATAGGTCTCTGTCTCTCACCTGCCATATGGCTCCCTGCCCGGGACCGGCTGCCTTCATGGCCTGCCATCGTCTCAGGACCCGCTGCCCACTGCCGCCACTTGGGGACCTGTGCCATTTTATTATTTTTACCATAATAATTTCCCCTATTTGAACCAATTTTAACTGACTTATGGTTTAAGCATTTAGAAAATACTTGATGGGCATGAATGATTGAAATTGATCCTTTCAATTGGTTTGTAAATAAAAGGAATGCTATGTTTATAAGTGTAGTGGGCAATATTTATGTCATTTTGCAGCTTCTTTGTATCAATGCTTAAAAAAGAAAGAAAAAACCCTTGCTGAATAAAAGATTTAGAGGCAGTGAATCAAAATCCAGCAGTTCTGCTTTAGGAAATGGCAGTGATCCTAACAGTTCATGTGGAAGAAAGAGCAAGAAAGAAAAGGCATAAAACATTCTAAAGGAAATAGTAATGAGGAAGACATATACTAAAAGATACGAAATAAGCTGGGTGTGGTGGCGCCTGTGGTGAGACAGGGTCAGGCAGATCTCTGTGAGTTTGAGGTCAGCCTGGTCTATATAGTTCCAGGATAGCTAGGGCTGAGTAGAGAGACTGTCTCAGACAAACCTAAAACAAGCAAGCAAGCAAACAAAAAGGTATGGAGTAGTTATCATGGTTAAAACTGTATGGTATCAGAGCAATAGTTAGTAGGGTGCTTCAGGGAACAGAGTGAAAGCCATAAATTTGTATTCATGCATTAGATTAGTTCATAATAAATAACACAACCCTGTTGTATAATATTAAATATGTGTTACATGTGTGTATACTGTAAAACATTTGTTTAATGATGCAAAAATGTGTTGAATTCATTTATGTTGCATTGTGAAGCTGTGTTACTTTGCCTGCCTAAAACACCTGATTGGTCTAATGTTGGGACACACACAGATGTGAACCTGTTCCACCTTGTCTGGAGGTCAGAGAGTTAGAGTTTACCTTTGCTCTTTCAAAGTAATTGACAACAAGTGTGGCTACACCCCCTGATCCAGGATGTGACTATTTGGTGTTTTGGACATTAAGATGGCCCATAGAGGTGGATCTGCTCCTTCCTGACCAAAGGTCAGAGAATTTGAGCCTACTTCTGTTCCTTTTTTAAAAAAAAATAGGAGGTTTGACATAGGGAGTGGTTGCTTACAGGATACTTGGTCTAGGGTGGGTTCACTGCATTTTCCTGCCCAAGACATCAAATGCTTTACTTAGGAAATAATGACTTGATGCCTCAAGTCTGGAAGGAAGTAACTGTTCTGGTTGTCCTTTGTGTCATGTTAAAGCAGTCTTTTGCCTTCTCTCCCCCTCCACCCCCCCCATTTGTATTGGGGTATAAAAGCATGCGAAAATTAAACACAGGTGAATTCAGCATTCAGTATTTGCTGATTTACCCTCCTGGTATTATCTTATGTCTCTGTGTTTCTTTTTAATCTCTGTTCCTCCTACCTAACATTTATAATCCACACACCCCTACCCTGGAATGTATGAATCCACTGTGGCTAGGATCACAGCAGAAGTCACCCCTAAAGGTTTACAACCGTCTAGTAAAAAACTGAAGGGCCAATAGCAAAGCAGGAGAAAGGATAGGCAGGGCTGCCAGACAAAGAGAATAAATAGGAAGGGAAATCTGAGAGGAGGAGATTGGGGACAAGAAAGGAGAAGGAGAGAGGCCTCCAGGGGCCAAACACCCAGAGACACAGCAAGCTACAGAGTAAGAAGTAAAGAAATAGAGAAAGGTAAAAGCCCAGAGGTGAAGCATAGACAGGATAATTTAAGATAAGAAAAACTGGCTAGATAAAAGCCAAGCTAAGACCGGGCATTTATAAATAATAATAAGTCTGCATGTGGACTGATTCAGAGCAGGGTGGCGGGTCCTCCAAAAAGTAAATGAGTGAAAAACAGCCAACTACACAACCCATGTGCTCTAGTTTGATTCCTGTCATGGATTAAACACTGTGACAAAGATGGGAAGAAAGGGTTTATTATTGCAGTCCGTCATTGAGGAAAGCCAGGGCAGGCACTGGAAGAGTAGAGGCAAGCACACAAAGCAAAGCTGTTTGCTGGCTAGCTTCCTGGCCTGTGCTCAGCTAGCTTTCTTACAGCCCAGGCCTCCTTGCCTAAGGACAGCACCGCCCACAGTGGACTGAGCCCGCCTACATAATTAGCAGTCAAGAAGGTATTCCCACAGGCTTGCCCGCAGGCTAGTCTGATTCAGGCAATCCCCTAACTGAGACTCCCTCAGATAACTCTGGGCTGAGTCACGTTGACAGCTGACAGTATCTAGAAGATCATGGACAAGCAAATCGTCTATTAAGCAAAAGGTGCTGAGGTTGTACTTAGAGGAAATAGGTGAAGCTTGTTTCCATAATATACATAAGTACAGTTCAAATGAATTAAATCACTTGAAAAAGTTAAATCACAAAAATGAAATAAAGCCAAGCACATATGTACCTGATATCTAGACAGGAAAGAAGATAGAAATTATCACAAAGGATTAGCTGGGTATGATGGCGCACACCAAGTCTTTGAACCTAGCACTTGGGAGGCAGAGGTAGGCAGATCTCTTGAGTTCAAGACCAACCTGGTCTACAGAGCGAGTTTGGGATAGCCAGGAAAGAAATTAACACAAAGGAAAAGGTTGATTATAGATACATAAAAGTTATCTATTTGTTTTTAAAATATCACAAACAAGGTGATGGAGGCATCTTTCTAAGGGCTGGTGACATAACTCAGTGGTAGCACACTTCTCTAGCATGTGCATAAGTTCAAGATTTAAACCCTAGAATCATACACACTTTCTGCTGGAACCACTAAACATCACCAAAAGCAGGACCATGAGAAGATCCTGCTGCCAGAAAGATCCGGTTATGGAACTTTAAACCAGAAAAAGAAAAGAAAAACAAAATAAATACAAAAACCCAAGACTTCTAAAAAGTTTGACAATCTGTCCAGAAATAAAGACAAACAAGCAACACCTCCATTTTTAATGTCACAAGGTGAAAGTCATAGATGAGACAGCGATAGCATTGCTTGAGTCAATGCGCATTTCTACTAAGGTAGACAAGATGGCTGAGGTATAAATAGGTTTTCTTTTGTAATTTCAGAGATGGTTCAGCTGTAAAGTACAATGTCTTTAGCCACGGTTCCACCAACTATTATCGTCAGTTTTTCAAGTATAACAAACGTTTCCAGGAGCAACTGCGTGCCTCTGGGGTTGCTGCTCAGCGGTCTTGTATCAGTATTTTTGCTGTATCATGTGTTTCTACCACAAACATCAAGAGATCCATGTAGGGCAATAAAGCAATCTTAGTAATACTATACTCCCTAACTACTTTTGTATAAGAGGTGTTTCACAATTTAAATATGATTTATCTGAAAAATGGACCATTAGGCAAAACAAAGTTAGTATTTAAAGGAAAACAGTAAATTAAACAGAGAAAGCAACGTCCTGAATATTAAAATTTTTAAAAGGCCAAAGAAGATTCTAGGTGAAATTTTCCAATGAGAGTGCATGTTTCTTTGTAATGGAAAAATGTGATTGCATAAAAGCCTGGATTTTCTGTGTGATCCAACAGGTGGCACTATGCTAGCGCCAGGCCTCAGGGGAAAGAGAGCTAACTAGCTACCAGGATGGGACAGGCCAGGATGGGACATCAATATGCAAGCTCATCTTTATACTTAAAAAGCAAAACAAAACAAAACAGAAAACCCCAGAGGATCTCTCCCAAGAAGGTACTTAATAAAGCACTCTCGGCGAGGGTGATTATTCCTTCAGTCTTTCTCTCGCGAGTCTCTGGAGTCTCTGGAGAACTCCCCCGTCAGACCCAGTGTGGTACCCGAGTGACAGCAGTGAGGAAATGGGGACCCTGCTCCTCCACACATTATCTTAGTGAGAAAACGGGCTGCCGAGAGCTCCTGGTAACAAAGTAACCACGGTTTGTGGTGAGAGGTTCAAACGGAAAGGACAGTGCGGATATCAAGACAAGATAAATCGAGGCAGAAGAGCTGTGGGAAGGTAGCCCAAGTTCTGTGCAGGCGAGAGAGAGTTGTAGAAAATGTATAGAAGTCTGTTTATTAACAACTGTCTACGACCCTCGAAAAATCACCCTTCCCTTCATGGTTGCTAGGAGACCCAGCGTTATACTTCTTCACCTAAGCCTAGGATGGATTCCAGCTTTCTCTCAATGGGCTCTCCTTCCTCTCTAGCCTTCCCTCCTCACAATGCAGGAATTCCCCTAGAAGCTGCATGCTGGCCTGCGTTTTTGAAGTTCTGAAACAATGATTTTCCTCTTGCTGAGCCCTTCTTATGAGACAGTCAGAAACCCGGACTGTCTCTAAGCTGGCCTGCTGCTCTCTCGTCCCGTCACTCAGATCTCCAGCGCCTGCTCTGACTGCCTTCCAGTCCTGCCTCGCACAAGCCCTGTGGACAGACACGGCCACCTGCCACCACTGGACACATCAGCCATCCCCCTTCCTGGCCTTCGCTCCATGCATTGCATCTGTCTGAAGTGGATTTTGCAAGTACTTGTCCATAAGTAATATCCTCTCTAAAAGTCGCCTTTTAAAAAAGATGTTAAAAGTCTTTTTGAAAAATGGTTCTTTTTCTTCTTTCATGTATATGTAGTATGTAGTATGCATGTGCATATACATATTCAGATACATGTGGGCTTCTGTTTGCATGTGTGCGTGTGTATGTGTGCGTGCGCGTGTGCATAACTGTGTGTATGTGTGTGTGTTTGTGTGCATGTATGTGTGTGTGCATGCGTGTGTGTGTGTGTGTGTGTGTGTAGGCCCAAGGTTAATATCAATAATCTCCCTCATCGTTCTTCCGCTTTATTCTTGTTCTTTCACCTTAGTCTTCGAGGTAGGGTCTCTCAGTCAAACCCAGAGCTGGATGATAAGGCTAATCTTGCCTTGTTCCAGGGAGCCTGTCTTCACCTTCCCAGGCTGGAATTACGGAGGGGGTGGGGCTCACCCTTCTGGCATTTACATGGGTACTGATGACTCAAACTCTTGCACGACACGAGCAGTAACTGCCAAACCATCCCCACAACCCGGAAAGGTCCTTTTTCTATTTTTATTCCATGTGCATTGGTGTTTTGCCTGCAAATGTGTCTGTGTGAGGGTGACAGATTTCCTGGAACTGGAGTTACAGACAGCTGTACGCTGCCCTGTGCGTGCTGGGAATTGAACCTGAGTCCTTGGAAGAGCCGTCAGTGCTTTTAACCTTTGAGCCATTTCTCCGGCTGCAATAAGGTCTTTTAAAAACAACAGAAACCCTGATGATATAAAAACACAAATAGTGATTCTTTTTAAACAAACTTACGTGAAAAATAAAAGATTATTACCCCCGTGTTATTCCTTCCATATACAGACTTCGTTTTGCTAACCTTCTGAAGAAGTCTCTCTTCAAAGAACCTGGCCTCACTGGATTTGTGAGGACATTCCCCACCCTGGAGAGAGGATGGCCGAGCACCCCTCTCCAGTCTGTCAGCAGTTGTTCTGATGTTCTAGCTCTTGTGTGGGCATCTGGACTTCTTCCACACTGCCTGGACCAATGCGGTCCACCCACAGGGCTGTGGTCTCAGCCTGAAGGCTCACAGCATGGTGTGTGGTAGGTAAACTATAAAGGTATGCATGGTGGCAAAACAGTTTCGAAATGTCAGAGCATGTGGGCTCCTTCCTCATTTATCATATACTGATCCTCCCTCCTTCAGACTTCTAGAGGTTTCCAGTTGCCTTAGTAAGGCTTAGAGTAGTTACGGGAGAAATGCTAAGAAAGAGGAAACCGGAGAAGGAAAAGTTAAAGTCATCTACTAAATAGAACTTGCAGACGCTTTAGTCCAATGGTAGCTTAAACAGCTGAACTGTGTAAGGGAGAAAGTACGCTACCGCGTCACAGACTGCTTTTCTTTGCTTTTTGACAACAGAGCCAGTTAACCGTGGCATTTCTGTCAGAAGTCCTGAAACGGACAGAAAAAGGACAACCTACCCTGCTGATCCTACTAAACTCTGTGGGAAGGACCAGAAAGATGAAGGCGGTCACCAGTTGACGTATTGTCTCCTCTCCTGACCCTGCCTAAATCAGCTTGGTGAGGGGGAAAGTGGAGGGCTCCTGAAGACCCCATCTTTGGGGCTCTGGGAGGGGCTACCTGCCATGTTACCTTGCCCCTGAGAGTGGCTACAAGGTTATTTAGGGAGAAGAGTTGAGTATAATGCCCTGGACTGCCCCCAGGACCACAGCAGGAAAGCAGCTGAGCTGACTGAGCTGAGAGCCAACAGGCCTCCATGTGCCAAACATCGTGAGAGAAAGGTGAGTCACTAGCAAGGTGGGGGTGGACACTCTGGTGAAGAGCCAGATGGAAGATGTGGGGTCAAAGTCCCAGCCAGAGCAGCACTGAGTCATCAGGGAATGCATGTAGGTCCTTCCAGGCCAGGGAGGACCAGATCACAGACACTAGAGACCCTGCCTCAACAGCAGGTGCACACAGATAGCCTAGGAACAGATTCAGTCTCACCCCCACAGCAGAGCACAGGGAACAGTCAGACCACCCACCTAGCAAAATCCAGCAAAGACACAGGAGCTAGGAGTGGACCAGAGAGCACATCCTCTCTCTATCCCCAAAGAATCCGTCAGCCGTACCGTCCATCCCAGATTCAAATATCATCTCTGAAAGATTAAAAAAGAAGAAAAAAGACGGCAAGATGGACTATTTACTTGATGTATCTATTGAAGTTGTTTCAATCAAATGCCCCCCTCTAGTCTATGGTTGGAGATTCAGAAAAGAGACAATAATTTTGAGAAACAAAGATAGCACGCCATCTCTGCACATCTGTGAGCGGGGCGACAAAACCCTGCAGCCTTGCTCACTTACGAGCGCTGCCAGCCCTTCTCATCCTCCTCCCCGCTGCTAATTCGGGTGTACTTGGGCTGCTCAGCTCCTCCCGTCCACCCACAGGCAACTGTGCAGAAGAGGGCCCAGACCAGCTCTTTGGGCTTTTGGGTGCAAACCGAAGGGAATGGGAAGGAGGCTAAAAATAGATAGGCCGCAGGAGTGGATTCTAAGGAGAAACACAGAAATGCCGAGTTTGTCTTGAAAGAACCTCTAGAGAACAGAGGACACAAAGTGTGTCCAAAGGTGTCGGAGCGGGAGACGAAGACCGGTGCATAGATACGACAGAGCCAGTGACTGCTGCACTTTAGAGAGAACAAAGACGGATTTGGGTAGGGGTTGCTATGGACTCCATTCTTGCATCTTTGCTATTCCTTGAGATTTTAAGGGAGTTCCTGTCAAGATTGTTTCTCTGAGCCCCATTCAGTCACCAATGCAGAGATCTTGACAACTACCATGCCCCGAAGCTTTGTAATAGAAGACTAACCTAAAGCAAAGACTCTCAACTGGGGTGGGGGGGTGGTTTTTGTCTTCTAGAGGACATAGGAGACATGGTCTGATGTATCCCAGACAGGCTTCAAACTCGTTATTTAGCTGACGATGACCTTCAACTTTGGTCCTCCGCCTCTGCCTGAGTGCTGGGATTACAAGCCTGCCACTGCTCCTGGATTTATGCAGCTCTGGGCCTTGAACCCAGGTGTCTTTTGCATGCCAGGCAAGCACTATGACAGCTGACCTACATCTCCAGCTCCTGAAGACATGTTCAAGTATCTGAGACACAGCTAAGACATGTCACTGTCATGTGGGCAGAGGCCGAAGCACTACCAGGCATCTTGCACTATACGGCACAGTCCTCCACAGCAAGTGTCCCAGGTAGAATCACGGCCAACAAATGTTTGTTTCCGTACATCCCTTTCTAATGGCAAAAATAAAAGGCAGCTTTTCTTGTTTTAAGCGGTCTTTCACATTTGTGATATTCTTTTTAGAAATGCTTACCACATTTTTTTATTTGGTGTGTGTATGTGTGGGAGAGAACACAGAGATGGGGGAGGGGGAGCACATGATCACAGGCACACAGTGCTTGTGGAGGTCTGAGGATGAGTACTTGGGTACCAGGTGGGTCCTGGAAATCAAACTCAAATTGCCAGTCTTGGCAGTAGGTGTCTTTACTAGTCCCTCACGTCAGTTCTTACCTGGTAATCTAGATAGAATTGGGTTCATAAAAACCATTAATGTGGAAGAATTCCTGTTTAATTCCAGATCTTGTAGAGGGAAAATAGATTTGAAAAAAGAAAGTTATAGAAAATCTTTTCAAATACCTACACATATGTTGTATGTGTTTGCGTGTGTGTGTGTGTGTGTGTGTGTGTGTGACCTCAGAAGTCTTCCTTGGCTGCTCCCCATGTTACCCCACTTCCACTAGTCTAGCTAGTCAGCTTCTGGGATACCCTACCTCAGCCTTCCCCCTTCCCAGAGCTGAATCATAGGCCGGCTGCCATGGCTGCCCAGCATTTTTGTGGGTTTTGGGGATCTGAACACTGCTGAGCCATCTCCTTGGCTGTTACCAGTATGAGAAAACAAGCACACCAGATGGAACAGCTGTCACGAGTGAGATATGATCGCAGTGGGCAATTATGGCTTCTCTGCATCCCTTGCTCTCTAAAGAGAATTCCCAGAATCCAACTCATTGCCCAGTCCTTCCCACACACTTCCGCACAGGGATGAAGCACTTGGTTTTACTTCGTTGCAGGTAATATATTCACTAAGGATTATTGGGGCAAGGTGTTAGGAAACGGTGGCATATTTAATTTCAAAGTTTTGTTCTAAGTCTGGCTGGGTTTCCATCACCCCTCTCTATCTCTATGCAGACAGCCCTAGGCTGGAAATCTAAACTATATCTTTTAAACCAGCAAAAACAAACTAGAATGCTTACAGTTTTTGGTGGCCACTGGATCAATTATTTTAATAGGCTACAAATTTATACAAACCCCAATTTCTTTTTTGCCTATATACCTTGTCTTTTCTCTGAAATGCAGTCCTATGTTTAGGAAATAAATACCAACATCTCATCTATGAGGGCCAAGATACTAAACTAGCTCCCTTCCAGCCCCTCTATTTCTCTATAGGGACACATTAAATTAAGGGTCCAGAGGCAGAGCACATGGCCAGAGGTAATTACCGCAGACTTGGTCCAGCACCAACACCACCAGAAGCAGCTACATTTATTGCCTCTACTGCCCTTGGTGGAGACCTACCTCTTTCCTTCAGTAACGACGAACAGCAGGCTGGGCCAGCCTTGAAGGCTTCAGACCATCGTCCATCAGGTGATTTGTGAATGAACAACTTGGCTCCTATGAGATGGGGTCACAGCACCAGCACATAATATGCAGAGGTTAAAGGTGTAACCAAGAGGAGGATGCCCGGTGCTTCAGAGAGGCAATCTCTCTCTCTCTCTCTCTCTCTCTCTCTCTCTCTCTCTCTCTCTCTCTCTTTCGGCCTGGAGGAATGAGTCCATAACATTACAGATTTCAGAGTCAGAGCTCTCTTGAGCTTTTTGTTGTGATCACAAGATGCCTGTGGAATTTTCGGGTGTTTGTCCTCATTTAACAAAGGAAGATGACAGGGCCATAGGAGAAATGGTGATACCATGTATCACTCCTAGTGAAGAACACAAAGCCTTTTGAAAGATCAAAGCAGGTTCCCTCTCAAGTCCCACTGACACATGCAACAAGCCCTAGCTGCCAAGGAGACAGGGACACATAGGGGGAAGCTGGGGAATGTTGGTCACTTTGACCATGACATAAAAGTCACACCTACAGCCTGGCATCTTAGATTAGTGGAGTCCTGATGATGAGAAAGGGGAAGACTTGGAACTGAGAACTGTTACTGCAAGTCTTCCAGCCCACAAAGTGTCACTTTGGGCCTAGAAACGGAAGAGTGAACATTCTTGCCAGCTTTGCTGATACTTGGATACCCCGCAGGTTCTGAAACGTGATGCTCTTGGCTTGGGTCTTTGCCTTCTCGTAGCAGGTATCACAGTACAGTGGCAGTCCCATTATGTGACACAAGAAACCAGAGCAGGAAAAGAAGAACATAACCACTCCATCCACCTCATGTCCTACAACCCGACCCCAAGATGCCAATTGCAGCCCCATGACTCTCCGGGAATCAATAACTGAGGAGAGATTGAATTATTTGGGCAGGTAGTGGCAAGATGAACAACTCTGTACTCATTTGTAGCCACAGAATGATAAGGCTGCCTAGAGATTGCTTCACAAAGTCTGAAAGTAGCTTACAACTTTGTATTCACTCTCCCTGCATTCTGCAACAACCCACAAAAGCGGAAGATGTTTAGATCTAAGCCACTGCTAACAACAGTGTGTGGCCAGTGAGCTTCTGTCTTCCTCTGTCCTCTCTGCCAAAGAAGAGTTGCTTGTGACACACAGCCCAGCCCAGGGTGAGGATGACAAACCACAGATCTTGCCTCTTTCCCTTTCTTCTTCCTCACCTGACTTCTGACAGCTTGCCTTCCCTCTGCCCCCAAACTTTCAGCAAAGCTCTTGCCTGACCCCTCTGGCTCTGGGATGAGCTCTGGTTTCTCTTCCCAGAGTTCTGGCACATGTATGAGCAGCTTCTCTGAGCATCCCACCTCATGTCTTTGTTCATGCACTCATTCTTAAACATTCAGTTGGTGCCTCCTGTGTCTGTTTTGCTTCCCATGTATGTCCGAGTCAAATGCACTGTATTGTTCAGTTTTTGAGAACTGCACACATAGCAGAACAAGGAGGACTTGTGAGTTTGCTATGAGCACTGCGGGCAATGTCTGTGCACACAGGGTATTGTGCGGGCCCAAAGGAAGAAGAGGCGGGTCTATGATTCAGAAAATTAACCTTGGACAGTAAATGTATCAAAGTATTTTCAGTTGAACATGGACAATATCATTGGTAGACATGCTGTGGTAGACAGAACTCTCTGACTTCATGGATATTGATCCCCTCTCTCACGTAAAACATTGATTTGGTCCAGACCACCTGATAACAAGCGATGCAGGTTACCTGATGATGAAGTGCCTGCCTTCAGGCCCATTAACAATGACTAGACTAAGACAGTTCATACATTCAGAATGATTATGAATCTTCAGATGTAGGTATTTCCAGCGGCAACAGCCATCTTGTGACTACAAAACCAAAGGTAAGAAGACTACAAAGATGCTACCTCCCCAGAGGTACCCTCAACCTCAATGATTTCTTTTTTTCCCACTAATTTTAAAAATACATATAAGATAAGATGTGTTATCTTGGGGCTGGAGAGATGGTTCATGCTGCTCTTTCAGAGGACCCGGGTTTGGTTCTCAGCAACCATATGGTGGCTCACAACCACCTGTGACAAGGGATATGCACCTTCTTCTGGCCTTTGCAGGCACTGTGTGCACCTACATACATGCAGACAAAACATTCACACATGTAAAATAAAATTAAATAAAATTGTTTTCAAGATAATCTTAACATTGGTAAACATATAGTTCAGAGATAAGGACATTCACATTGTTCTACTGCTTTTACCGCCATCCACTCCAGAGTTCTTTCTACGTAAAAACTCAAACTCTACCCATTATACAGTGACTCCCTATTACTCCCTTTACCCAGGCCCTGAAAAATCCTATTCTACTTCTGACTCTATGAACTTGAACCCTTAGGTCCCACATATGAGTAGAATCACAGCTTGTGTCTTGTAACTAGCTTATTCTGCTTAGTACAATGTCCTTGAAGTTCGTCCACATTATAGCAAGTGTCAAAACTTCCTTTTTTTACAGTTGAGTAACATTCCGTTGTACGTCTACACTACGTTTTGTTTTTCCATTCATCTTTTAGTGGGCGCTTAGTTGCTTCCACTTTTTGGCTCCTGTGAATGATGCTGCTGTGGAGATTAATGAACAAACGTCTCTTCAAGACCCTGCTTTCAATTCCTTTACCCACAAGTGAAGAATTGTATGATAGCTCTTTCTCTAATTTTTGTAACAGTAAACAGTTCTTCTCTATGAAAAAAAAACAACAAAGAATAGTTGTTTAGGACAATTCTGAACATTTTTTTTTGTTAGTTACAGACTAATTTCTCCTAACTGTGCCCATGAGGGATGAGACTTGGAGGGAAAGTTGTACAGAGGGAAGTTGTGTGGACACAGGAGTGCCCTGGATAGACACTGGACTCATTTAGGGAACTGCAGACAGCTTTGCATATCAGCACAGATAGTGCAGGGATGTACCTCACTTTACTTGAAGCAACCGAAACCCCTGCTTACTAAGAAATGATTGCTTTAAATACATTAGATAACCAAGAATCCCTTGGAGAGTCAAAGAGCCAAACTGTAAAACTTACCAGCCAAGAATAATACCCAGTTTACATGACTCGTGTGCACAGATACTGTGGTCTGTACAGGAACAGTGGCCCAAGGTTTGGTGGCCTCTAATGCCTGAAATCTCTCTGAGGACATCATACCAGCCTAACCTTCAATGGAACCTTCTCTGGCCCTGCCTGCTTCCTCATCTTTCTGTGAATCAAGGTTTCATATGGCTATAATACTTTATGGGAAACTGGGTTATGAATATACATCCAAGCTGTGAGCAAGATTTTAATCTTGACAAGGCTTCTCTCAGGCCAAAAACGTGTGACAGAAATTCAGGGACATTTCACAAAGCAACTGACATGAATCCACTGAGAGTATCAAGTTTTGCCAAACTAGATGCTCCACCCCTACCATTAGCATTCATGGTACTGGAAGGTACTCTGCATGCTACCACAGAACGGCAGTCATCAACTCAGTTACAAACCCTGTAACCTACAGTGGTGACCTGCCTACGAGATAGGCTGGTGCAATAGTGGCTCAAGATTGCATTTAAGGCCAACTCCATGAGATGGAACTCATGCCTGACATTGCTTGGGTGACCAAGAACCTGAGACTGGATAGGCAATGGACCTAGGAGAAAACCAAATGCTATTGCTTTGCTAAAGAAACAAAAGACTTCTCACAATATTCTGCTATATCCATAGACCAGTGCCTTACTCAACCATCATCAGAAAGGCTTCTTACAGGAGAGGGGAGCTGACACAGGGATTCATACCTGAGAGACTTTAGAAGACTCAGTCCTAAATGGGATGTTTTCAACCTCACCCCACCCCACCCTAGGCCTACTCAGAAGATGAGGCAGAAAGATTGTAAGACACATCAGGATCGATGCACACATGAACGCGCAGTGATGGTGGCAGCACGCGTAGGGTATGATGCACAGGTTCAAGTCTGATGAGATCCCAGCACTAAGAAATGGGCGTGGACGTGGGCTCCCACACCTAACCAAGAAGCCGTCTGTGATTGATACCGGTTTGCAAAGGAAAAGTCAGCTTTCCTTAATAGAGTCTCAGTGGGTGTATGAACCGCACTCCAGTGCAAGCATCATGCGACTTGGGCAGTTTTTGTCTTAATGGTCTTTTGTTTGTACATTTTGGTTCCCATTTTTTTTTTGTTCTTGTGGGTTTGTGGGGGGTGGGTGGGTGTGTTTCTTGTGGTTTTGCTTGTATTTGTTTTTTTAGTGAGAGAAAGGACATGTAGTTGGGTGGGGGCGGGGAGGATCTTGAAGGGATTGGGGAAAGGGTAACTAGAATATATTGTATGAAAAATTATTTAACTATTTTTTTTCAACTAAAAAATATCAAGATTGAAAAAGACAAGGAAGAAATGAGGAACTGTCTCAGATTAGAAGAAAACAAAGACAACCAGCAGATGTCACTCAGAACTAGGACCTTTTTTTTTTTCTGTAAAGATGATTATTGAGTTAATAGAAAAGTGAACCAAGCCTGTAGATTGTCTAGTATTTTAGTAATATTGGTTTCCTGACTTTGTAAGTATACCAGGTGAGGTAAGAGAACTCTTCAGTTTAAGAAACACACTGATCTATCTCGGGTGGAGAGCCACCTGCTTCCAAATGGTTCTGGAACACAGGAGAGGTGACGGCAAAGCCAAGCTGAAAGTATTAGTGAGTGCTGCTGAGTCAAGCATACGACCCGGAGTTCAGACGCTGAGCACCCACAAAGAGGTCAGATAGGTATAGAAGCACACCTGGGACCCCAGCTGTTTGGAGGCACAGACAGGGGTCTGAGACAAGCTTGCTAACTAGACTAGTCAAATTGGCAAGTTCTGGATTCAACAAAATCTTGCCTCAGGAACTTAAGTGGAGAGCAGTGGACAAAAACATCTGCCGACCTCCAACCACCACACAAATGCACACACCTACAACCGCCACACAAATGCACACACCTACAACAATTCACTTTTGGACCTGACAAATTAGATGCAGATACCTGTGGTTGTCAAGACTCAGTGATGTTTCATACTGCCTTGGGGTCAAGATTCCTCCTCTGAACTGGTGAACTGACCACCTGGGTCCAGGCCATCTAACAACCGCCTTTCTTTCTCAGTACGGGCCTAACGAGATACCCGTGGAAGCTGGGTCATTCATCCGTCTTCCCAGAAGCAGAAAGTTATTCAGATTCCAGACTCTAATGGGCGCTAGGAACAAGAGCTCCCTGGAGGGAATGTCTAGGAATGAGAGCTTCTGGAGGGAATGTCTCTCTGTGCGATCCACAGGTATTGAGAAGTGGCCTTGGATTTCATATAGAATATGCTTTGCCTTCCTGAATCTCTGGGTCCCAGCCTAAGCAACTTCTCATGTCTCAACTTTCCTAGACTTTTCTCTTAAAAAGAAATCAGACACGAGGCTGGAGAGATGGCTCAGCAGTTAAGAGCACTTGCTCTTCCAGAGGACCAGGGTTCAATTCCTAGCACCCACATGACAGCTCACGCCTGTCCGTATCTCCAGGGCTTCTGACACCCTCACACAGACATACATTCAGGCAAAATACCAATGAACAATAAATAAAATAAATTTAAAAAGAAAGGAAGGAATCAGACAGGGTCTCTGAACCACCCACCATGGCATCACCACACTCCACCAAGAACCTCCTTTGGTGAAATAGTGCTTTCTTCTGATGTCTGCAGTGATCAGTAGCAAGGTGAACCTCCCTGATTTACTTGCCTGCAACAGAACAGTGCAATAGCGGCCTCCTTATTTCCCAGAATGTGTGGAGGACCCCTGCTCACAATTTGCAGAGTCTGAGGGCTACTCTGGGGCTAGTGTTAGACATGTTGCCAGTCTCGTGTAAAACATGAGATGTCAATGGAATGCGAAAGACTGGAGGACTCCCAGGGCGAGCAGCTGAAGCTCCTGCTCTAGATGACAGAAAAGGTAGACAAGAGTGCAGAGAAGAGAAAATGTCCTGGGAGAGACTCTCCCCAAGGACTGAGCCCATGGGCTGATAAAGTGCCGGAGCTGACGGGCAGGCTGAGAAAATGTGGCCAATGTGTGTGGGCACTTGTCCGCTGCTAAGTGGAGTAGACAGGGCTAGAACTGCCGTTCAGAACAATGCCCAGGCAACCTCCATCACTGGTGTATGAAAAAGGGAGGCTACTCAGAGCACTGCTGGAGTCTAAGCAGCAATGCCAGGTCATACTAGGGCATGCCGTCTACGACTGGGCCACTCTTTATCCTTCTTCTTCTGGACTCCTGCCTCCCCCAGAGAAGATGGCAACTTCAGTGACTACAAAGAGAGGCCACAGAAAAGGCAGGAAGTCAGCAAGATCGTACCTCCACTCTGCGGCTGGCCTCCCAGTCGGCGACGTGCCTCACTCAAAGGGGAGGAGGAGAAACTGCGACTTGGGCTGTTATCCTCAACTGGATGCTTCAGTTGCTGACATGAAATACTGGGGGTAACCAGGAGGCTGGAAGGGTGGTGGTAATGGTACCAGACTTCACTTAGGGCTAGGAAAGAAGTAGCATTGGGGAGAAGAGGTCAGGGGAAATAAAACTGTTTCGTTGCCGACATAGAGCCCTGCTGACGCTTGGCTATGGCAGAGTTGCTGGCTCTTTCCCCAAGGATCGGCCCTACCCCTCTTGCAGGGTCCTCTTTCCTGGAGGCCTGTTCAGGAGAAGCTTCTCTATTTCTCTACCCAGATACTTCTCTTCTGCTGCTTCTCTGGGGCTAACTCCCCATTCAGCCTTTTCACATCAAAAAGATCACAGAAGCAGCTCAGAGGCTGCACTGGCCATGAGACACGACCGGTTCCCAGAGCTGATCTCCCCCAGTCCTCACCACTGGAAAACTGCCCAGTGGGCAATGGAGCTTCTGAAGATGGCAACAAAGAGGACTGACTAGGATTGTGCTTGGCAGTCAGGGTGCATCGACTCACATCCAAGCGATTCTGTGGCTCAACTCTGCTTGGAGCCAGCACAGTAGCGTGAGAATCACAGTAACAAACACTGACGTTAGCCATGAAGGGTTGAAGAGTCTAGTGTGGCATGTGCCATCAACCTGCATAGGCCCACTTGAAGAACCTGGTTCGGTATTTCCAGCTGGTACCACCTCCTGTGTTTTGTAGAGAGAAGAGAAATTCTGCAAAGAATTCCCCTTGTGCCTGGATTCTTGACTCTCAGTCCTCACTGCTGACTGATATTTCCCCCACTTCTGGCTTTGCCGCAAGAGAGATGTGGAGTCAACTCTTTATCTCTCTCTCTCTCTCTTTTAAATTAAGTTTTACTGTACAGGTGTTTTGCTTGCATGTATGTCTATGCACCGAGTGCATGCCTGGAGCCCAAAGAGGGCAGAAGAAAGGTGTTGGACACCCTGGAACTGGAGTTACAGACAATTGTGAGTTGTCATATGAGTGCTGGAGACTGAATCCCAAGTCTTCTGTTCTGGAAGAACAACACTGATCTTAACCACTGAGCCAGCTCTCCAGTCTCATTCGCCAGCTCTTCATTGGCTCTACTTTCTTTTCGCTGAGACTTTAGAAGACTTTGAAGGTAGCAATTAACCACCAACTACTCCATTGTTTTCCAAGGCATTAAGGAATTGGTGGTGGTGGGGTCTGGAACTTTCCATGAGCGTATTTAGGTGAGTCTCCAGTACACATCCCCTTTAGATGCCCCTGCGGACGTGTGCTAGTCAAGTTAATGGCAGGGGTATTGGGAGACCCTACCTGCATCTTAAGAGTGTGGGACTCAGCTGGGCCGCTGCTGGGTTTGTAGGGGCTGCACGGCCTGAAGTACTCTAGCCTAACTCTTACCAGATGAATTACTGGTGTGTGTCTCCAGTTGAATGGATAGATCTGCCCAAACAAAGACATTTCCTAGCACGGAGCAGATGAAACAAGTGTATGGTTACCCAGCTTCTCCAGTTCTCCTTTTATAGCTGTTGTTTATCAGTCAGAAGGAGGGTGCATGTGCCATCATAATTCCAAAGGAAGGAAGCTAGAGGACACCTGAAGTCACTCTGGCCAAAGGGCACGTGCTGCCTCACAGTTCCACACCCAGGCCTTTAACAGCTTTCTGCAGGAGTGAAATGTACTCGAAAGTATTTTAAATAGGTGAGCAGGAGTCTTCAGGATAAAGTTTGCCCACATCTTTGGACGACTTTTATCACGGACTTGTTTGGTTCTGAAGTCAAATCTTCAAAGCTCTCTGAGTAGTTTAAGGCCTCTTCCATCACCTTCCACAACTCCAGCTTTGTTAAACAGAGAATGTCTGGGTTTAGAGATCAGAAGTGAAAACCTGAATTCACGAAAGCATTCAGATGACAAGAACAGGGAAACCAAATCATCACTCATAAAAGGAACTTGCTTCCCGATTGGTCTGGGGGCAATAATTCTGCCTCATTAGTATGCAGATCTATGAAAATGACCCACATTTAAATACTAAAATGCAAGCACATACCTCTTCTCCTGAGTTGTCAGAAAACGCCAATGATCAGGGGAGCCAATGCTTGGTGGTCAGCACATTTACCTCAGCATCCAGGAAGCAGAAGTCTGTGGTTCCCTGAGAGTTCCAGGCCAGCCGGGCCTACATAATGAGCCCTGTCTCAAAAATAAAATAAACTCATGACTGGAAAAATGACTAAGTGGTTAAGAGCACTTGTTCTTGCAAAGGACTTGAGTTCGATTCCCAGCACCCACACTGAGGCTAGCTAACAATCATTATAACTTTAGTTCCAAGGGATCCAATGCCCTCTTCTGATCCAATGCCCTCTACAGGGGTGCCAGGCACTCACATGATGCACAGGCATACATGCAGAGAGACTACCCACTAAACACATAAAATTTAAAAATCAAAATAAATATGAAAAAAACAAAATGAAAAACTTAGGGCCAGTAGATACCATTCATACATCATGTTACAGGCTGGTAGTTGATTCAGAAATAAGCTGAAACTGACAGGCTCTAGAAATAGTTTCTGGTGTCAGGATGTATTTATCTCATTAAGAGATAAGGTGATGGTCTTACACAACCCACTATGAATGAGTTGATTTGTGGGTTTAAATGAATGAATGGGTTTAAAACTAGTAAAGAAATCAGAAAAGACAAAGTAGTGAATGATTGCTCCTCAGAATAGAGAAGAGTAGAGATAGGAGGCTAGCCTTTAAATACATTCATTAATAATAAGGGGAAGGAAGTGAACTGCAAGCGCTAGTCTGGTGTAACATCGTTGCAGTTACCAAACACGGTGAAGAAAGGAGAGGAACTCTAGATGAATTCAGACCCCAACGCAAGAGCCAGAGAGGAAACGACATGAAAAGGCAGCCTTGTAGTTCGAATGTCAATCTTAGCAGTCTGTAAAACTTAATTCCCCAGACTCTTTCTGTTAAGGAAACAATGACCAGTAAAGATTGCTTCAGCACCAGTTAGAAACGTTCATAACCTTAAATGATCATTCAGAAGCAGTGTAATTAGAAGTGACTTCCAATGAAAAAAGAAAGGAAACTTGAGAGTCTTTAGCGGAACAGTGTGCTAATTTTGTGCTCTGCAACAGGAAGATGTCCTAGGAGGAAAAGTTAATGCTACTTCAAGTGAAACTGTTTTTATATTTTAGTAACAATTTAGGATCAGAGTTAATGGAAAAGAAGGGAAATCAGAAGAATCTGGCATAAGCACTAATGCTTTTTTTTTTTTTTAAGCTAGCTTTGGATGTCTAATTAGAGGATGATAGTAACGTTTTTGATTCCGACGCCTGCCATTTGGACAGCTACGATAACGAATTACAAGTGAGAGATTTCAAAATAGGGAAGCTCCAAGTCTGCAGAGCAGAGGAAGTGAGTTAATACATCACTCATTCATGCATTGAACATACTGAAATCGTTAGAACGTTGAATGTAGGAGGTAAAACACCTAATCAACCACCTTCCGTTATTCTCCCATTGTGCTAGGAGGACTTCATATAATACCCAGCAGACAGTAATCAGTTCCATAGTGCATGAGAATTATTGTTCATGAAGGGATGGACAAGAGAATGACGAGGCATCGCTCCACCAGGCTTATTTTATTATTATTATTATTATTATTATTATTATTATTATTATTATTATTATTTTGTCTTTGAGACAGGGTAGCCCTGGCTGGACTAGAACTTGATAGGAAGACCAGGCTCATAGAAATTGGCCTGCAACTGCCTTCCAAGTGCTGGGATTAAAGGCAAGTGTCCCTATTTCTGGCTTGGGAAACCACTCAACATCAGGTTGTTAGGAAAAGGAGTTCAAAGTGACTGAGGTAGAAGGACTGTGAGGTACACATGGTCCAAGCTCAACCCTGAACACTTGGCTGGGGAAACCAAACTTTATCCCTTGGTCATCTTTAACACTCTTCATGACTAGCACTGTACACTGGCTTGGTGACAGGTAAGACGAAAGAAGCCATTGGTAGGGTTTTGGTTGCTGCTGTTTTGCTTTTCACAATAAGTAACAAGATTCGGCTTTTGCTTTGCATTAAGACTAAATGGTGTAGAACGGGAATGACAAGGGTGGGAGACCTATTACAAGAATTCTCATCAAGAGCATGAAGTGGCATTTACCGAACTAATCCTACTTACTGGATGTGTCACAGACATGTTCTCAACAGTTATTTAAGGCCAACGACACACAGGGAAGAGTCCATGTGTAGTTCCATTCTGCACTAGAGAAACACGCAGACGTTTAGACCCACAGGATAGTGCTGCTCTTGGCCTCGGTGAGAAGCTTCATTTTTCAGTGGACAGAGGCTGCTGTGGAGATCCACGACTGGCCAATGAGCTGAGGATCTGGGACTGAGAAGCTCTCAGCCCTAAATGAGACACCCACACCAACTACGTCTGAGGTTCAGAGAACTTCAAGGAAGATGGGGCAGGAAGCATGTAAGAGCCCGAGGGTGGGAAGGAGGGCTGTGAAATGCTGTCTCTGGACTTGACATGGCCTTTGTGCTCATGAACTCACAGCAGCTGCGGTTACTGACATGAGATGAAACGGGTCAACATTCCAGCACAGATTGGGAGGGGCTCATGAGAACCCTCCCCTCTCTGAGGAGCTATAGGCAGTTAACAAACGGCTGCTGGGAAAGGGGAATCATTTTCTTCAACGGTGCGACCACTGTTAAGTCGCTCCAATAAATAAATCTTGATCCACAATCCTAATTAAACTCTATGGCATACACACACACACACACACACACACACACACACACACAAGGTAGCTGAGGGAAAAAGAAGAGTCTCAGTAGGAGTGGGGGAGTGATAAGGGAGGGTAGTGGGGGTGAATATGATCAAAATACAGTGTGTGTGTGTGTGTGTGTGTGTGTGTGTGTGTGTGTGTGTGTGAAGTTATCAGAGAAGAGACCACAGGACATACGGAAATCAAGGTGAGACAGAGCTGGAAGCATCCTCCAGCTAGCTAGCACTCAGTGCCAGAAGGTGCTACGCTGACTGCGGGTGGAGAATTATCATCAGTAGTTGTGCTCAGCGGTGGTTCCTACTTGCTCCATCCTGACCTGCCAGGCAAAGTGTACCCTTACCTAGTGGTAAGTCTGTTCCGGAGGTTCCCAACCACCTCCTGATTGAAAATAAGGCCTGCTCCGTAACAGGGAAATCACATCTGGTACTATAAGCCTGGTTAAAAGCACGTGACTGGGGAGGTCATGGGCTCTATTGGGAAGCTACAGATGTTTTGCTAAAAGGCTGTGAAGCGTGCACTAAATTGTGCACAATAATTGTGCTTGTGCCCTTGAATTAGTGATGCTGTCTAGTTTAGTTAGAGAAGCCTTTGCTTGGTTTTCTGCAACAAGCAGTGGTAAGTGCAGAGACTCATAACTGGTCAACATTGAGAGTAAGTGACTGTTGAGTGGCTAGCCTTAAATAGGACTTCTACATTTATCTATATCACCTCCTCTGAGGCTCAGCTAAGGTGGAGGAAAAGATGGCAGAAAGAATGTAAGAGAAAGAGGATAGAGCGGAGTATTGTGGAACTTTCTGGGCATAACATGTCCATTATATTCTTTTTAAAAAAGATATTTCTATTTCTTTTTATGTGTATGGGTGTTTGCATGTGTGTATGTATGTATGTACGTAAGTATGTACGTATGTATGTATACCACACGAGTGCCTGGTGCCCCTGGAGGTCAGAAGGCGTTGAATCCCCTGGAACTAGAGTTACAGATCATCGGGAGCCACCATGTTGGTGCTGGGAACTCCTCTGCAAGGGTTGTAAGTACACTTAACCATGGAGCCAACTCTCCAGCGGCTGTGGTCATCTGTACAAGGCTGGGCTGTGGAGTGCGAAGGGATTTGCAAGGCTGTCTAGGCTGCTAATGGGTGCTGGAGGAGAAAGAAACATTTTCTTCAGTGGTGTAGCCACTGGTAAGTCTCCCGTGTTCCTGTAATTAACCTCTCGCCTATATCCTGGAAACAACTCTCAAAACCTCATTGGATTAAAAAAAAAAATCCTGCTGGCTTGATGGCTCAGTGGGAAGAGGCTCTTGATACCAAATCAAATGACCTGAGTTAATCCCTAGGACCCACATGGCGGAAGGAGAACCAAATCCCAAAAGTTGTCCACTGGCCTTCTGGTGGATCAGTGTGGAAGGGGGCTAGCTGGGAAGAGGAAGGGGTTCAGAGGAAGCAGAAGGGAGAATACAATAAATACATTATACACATATGTGAAAATGTTATTAGGAAACCCATTATTATGAAGAATTAATACATACTAATAAAGCATTAAAAGGTTTAAAATAGAAAAAAGCCAGTCTCCAGCACGTGGGCTTGAATTCCTATTTGGAAAGCAAGGGAAATAGAATTTGGACTTACTGCTAGTAAGGACGACAAGATGCCAGTAAGAGGAGGCATGCTTACTTGCCCTAAGACTGTAGCATACAGGAAACGAGGCACCACACATCCCAAGCTAGATTAGAAACATTGCTCTGAGCCTAAAAGGCCTAGGAAGCCTGGGTCACTGTCAGAGTGACCGGCCTTTGCACAAGTGGCTTGTGCCCTCCGAATCACTTCCCCTCGTTCCTCACTCCGGTCTTCTGTTCCCCTTCCCAGGAAGTGCTCTTTCCCAGGAAGGTTCTCCCTTACTACCTTACTTCTATCATGGCACCTCTGACTTTTTCTGTGTGCCCTTCCAGATTGAGGTGCTCAAAGGCTGGACTCTCTGTCTTTTGACCTAAGGCCATTTCTGTATGTTTGACCCTTAAAAAACAAAATCTCTCTACTGACTGGCAAAGAATAACCCTGCTCCACTATGTCAGTTTCTTCCTTCTTCGGGCAGTGCAGTTAACGACCTCAGGAGCAGGAAATCATCCCCTCATCACATACCAGGGTATTATTCACAGTTTACTCACTGTGAATAGTTCCCTTAAGATAGAGACAACAACTAGTTGAAGATTTACAAACTTCCCAGGGCCAATCTACTTTCTAAAAAGCCTGCTTATGAGAGTGGGGAACAGGTCCTTTTTCTGGTTCTGAAATACACCAGGGGTGATAACGTCAGAATTTCTCTGGGTCTCCGGCTGGGTGGGAGTCTGTGGTCCTTTGCTTGAGCCCATTTTTTTGCGGAGCAGTGTTCTTAGAGCAAAAGTTGGGGTTCGCCTCTTCGTTCGGGAGCATCTGGCCACTGCTGGGAGAGTCTCAATACATCTCTCAGTTGTTTGATGTTCCCTCAAAATGCCGAACTGTCTCTTTGAACCTGGAGTCGCACTGACTGGGAACTCCTATTTTCCTTGAACATTAGGAGACCTGGAGGTTCGTTCGTGGGGGATTCCCAGGGTTCTGGGGATCACAGCAAGGCCAGAGTTGTCCTCCCGGTGGAGGTTTCAGAGTCTTTCCCCCGACCCACCCACTCAAGGCCGAAAGCTGGAAAGAGCAGGGTCCCAGCGAGGCTGGGCGAGGCGGGCGGGCACCGCGCGAGGGGCGGGGCGAGGCAGCCCGAAGCCGGGGCGGGGCCGGAGCGCGGCTCGATCCGGCCTAGGCCTCGCCGGGCTCCGCCTTGCCCGGCTACGCAGGCGGTAGGACTGCGGTAGGGGCCGGGCGGCACCATGGCGGCGGCAGCGCCTGCTGCTGCGGCGGCTTCTCCTGAGGCGCCGGCCGTCACGGGCACGGCAGAACCCGAGACAGGAGACGAGGACAGCCGCGAGGTCCGAGTGCTGCAGAGCCTGCGCGGCAGGATCTGTAAGCGGGGCCGGGATCGGGGAGGTGGGGGGGAACAGAGGGGATCCCGGGGCGGCGCGGCTGAGGGTGGGCGGCAGGCGCGCGCAGGGGTGGCGGCACGCCCGGGACGGGTGAGCCTGGATGGGGGTGTGTTGGGGGAGGCGCCGCGTCGACGGGACGGCGCGGGTCGGGGCTCCCCTCGGCGCGAGTAGGGCGGGGAGCTGCCCGCGCGGACAGGCGAGCGGGAGGCGGGCAGGCGGGCGTGAGGGGCGCCGCCTGGAGCGCGGCCTGGACGCGGGAGCCCGGGGCGCGGCCGGGGGCGCGCCGAGTTTCCGGCCTCCCTCGGACGCAGGCCTGCGGGCGGCCGCGGACGACGGGAGCGGCCCGAGGTGGGAGCCCCGTGGTAATTACCGGGGAGGCGCGGCTGGAGGAGGGAGGCCGGCCGGGTTGGGGCGGGGCGGGGCTGGGCCGGGCGGCGGGCTGAGGAGGGGGTGCGGGCTCCCTGGGGCTCCCGGAATCCGGCGAGGTCGAGGCAGCTGCTGGGGGCTGCGGAAGCCGGCGGCTTGGGGTCGGCTGGGCGCGGCGAGGCGAGGCGAGCAGGCGAGCGGGACGCCCGAGTAGCACGGGCCGGACACCTGTGCCCGCCCCACCTTGCTGCGGCGGCGGGGACTTGAATCGAGAGACGGCGTGACTGACAGGGACTGTGGGCAGGATGTAGTGGCTTCCTGTGAGCAGGTCTCAAAACACAGTCACCCAGCCCGCACTTAAACTTCATTCTTTCCCGTGCATTTGTTACTTTTGTGAGAGCCGCGCTGAGGAGTTTAGAAGCTTACTCGGGGACAGGCTAGTGTGATTGTCCTTGCGGTCCTCAGTCTTTTAAATGACCTGTTTGATATTAGATTACCCCTAGCTTATTTAGACGACCCCCCCCTTCACTGTTCGAAAGACAAATCAATAAAACTTAACTTTTGTTGGAAGAAAAATTTATTCAGTTCCTTCAGATTGGAATCATGCACCACGACGTCTCTTCTAAACCCATGGCTGTGAAAGATAGTTTATGTTTTGTGTTAGGCTGGCTAATACCGCTTTCCTCAGCAGAATATAAATTTTTTCTTTTTAAATATTCACGCTATAACTTATTTTGGATTCTCTCACTTTTTTAAAAAGTTACTCCCTTTCAAAAGAATTTGGAATTTTATTAAAAACCCCAGGAGCAAACACGTGAAATGTCACTTTTTATTCCCTGTTGTGATTCTGGAACTCTTAATGAAGACCTTTTAGGTATTAAAACTTGGGAAATAACACCGGAGCAATGGATGCTTTGTGAGAGTCTTAAGTTCCCAGTATTTAAGTTACTTTCTTAGGGGTAAGCTTTTCACAATTAATATTTCTTACAATTAGTATTTGCATATATGTAATGCTTGGGTACAGCCAAATGAATTAGGATTTCCTCCCCCGCATTGATCTGGCTTTCCAGATTTTTGCTACTTTATATTTCTCTATGAATTGATACTAGACACTGTCTGTGGAAGCCTCGCTGATCTATAAAAGCAGATTGTATTGTGGCGGTGGTGACATATGCACTGTTGAAGTTGAGCCTTAGGGTTGGACGGTTTCTAGAAGGACGTAGACACCGTCTGCTCTGACGGTTTGGCAAAAATATCACTCCAAGAAAGATTTGGGTGCAAATTAAAAAAAAAAAACACAACTTAATTCCCGTGGTTTAGGCAGCCCCACTACCCAGAAATTGGCCATTAAGCTCCTGGGAATGTTATTTTCAGTTTAACTGGGGCTAAAGTATTACACTTGCTTTCATCCTAGGCGGTTTATCTTTTAATTGCTCAGCTTATAGCTCGGGTCATGGTGTGACTGTTTCGCAAAGAAATATATTTAAATAAAGAAAGCCCCTCCCATTTCTGTGTCCTCCTTTTAGCTGGTATAATGTAGAGCTGGTTAAGCTTGGGAACCTTGCAAGGAGATGCTCTTCTCTGTTCCTGAAACTGACATGTGGGGTTTGTAAGGTGAGGGCCGAAGAGTGGCAGAAACAGCAGCAGGTGTTGAAGTCACAGAAATGGGCTGATGGTGGTCTGAGAGGGGAGATACTGAGAATGGTGATGTCACCCCATTCCTTTTCAGCATACTGAGAAACCTTGGGGGAGGGCCTGAGAGTTGCCTGTTGTCCTGGAGATGTACTTTAAGATTCAAGACGGCTCTTTGGGGGTCTCTGATCTGCAGTTAGTGACCTAGACAGCTGAAAAATCCGCCTGAGAGGAAACATTCCTATTTGTACTCCTGGCCCTTTAGCTCTGAACCATCCCGGTGAAAAGTGAGCATGGATCGATGTATATATTATTGAAGTTCTAGAGATAGGTGATAGTCCACACCCTTCTTCAGGTGTCTCATTCCTGATTTGTTTATGTCCCGTGGATTTCACAAGGTGTGTGGTACCAGATTGATGGGTCAACGCAACTGCAGGGTAGGGAGAGGGCTCAGCTGGCCAGGTGCCCGCCGTGCAAGCCTGAGGACCTGCCTTCCTCACCAGAGCCCTTGTAGAAAGCATGAGTTGGGGAGGAAGGCTTGCAGCACATTCCTTTAATCCCTGCAGTGGGAGAGTGGTCACAGTCAGATCCCTGGAACTCACCAGCCCGGCCAGTGTGGCTGAGGAGAGCTTTTAGTTCATTGAGAAACCTTGTCTCAAGTAATAAAGGTAGAGAATCTCAGGCACCCGCATACACGGGCGCCCACATGCACATCTGTACACAGTCACATGAACAAGAACACACATACGCAGAAACCATTTTATAGCTGCCTTTACACAGCTGGTTTAAGGAAATCTACTATTGCAGACAGTATTTTGAGTTATAGACTGATGCCCAATTCCTCAGGTCCGTTTACTATGCTAAAAAGCCTGAAAACATTTTGAATGGTCAGCTTCCTTAACTATATTCAAGGGGTAGAGTTGTTGGATATCTTCAAAT